>NW_022196904.1:52877782-52897154 GCF_008632895.1 Mastomys coucha
TGTGTGTTTGTGTGTAAACATGCCTTCCTTCTTTTGGCTTTGTTGTTATAAATTTTTTCTTAAGTTTGCATGTTGTACTAAACCTCATTCATTTTGATTTTTCTTTCTAGTTCCTATGTATGACTGAAATTATGGTTATATGTTATTTAAATTTATTAAAAATGTCTTATTTTGTCTATTATGAGTTTTTACTGGGTATTGTAAAGTAGGATGGCACTGGGTTTTTTGTTGTTGTTTGTCTTTTTTTTCTTTTTGAGTCTGCAGACCATCTGTCAAAATTGTTTTGGCATTTAGAGTCTCATGAGAAGTCGTTGTAGTTCTAATAGATATTGTGCTTTTATATGTATTTTTTAGAGTAAGAATATTTTCTTCTATGATTTTGTTAAAAATATTTTTGTGGACTGATCTGGTATGCTCCTTCCTCTACTACTTTCTCTACATCATGTTTTTCATAATGTCCCATATTCTCTGAATGTTTACTTTCATGGAATTTTTAGATGAAAAATTGTCTTTGACTGTTTATATATATACAGTCTTTGACTGTATATATATATATACTTTCTCCCTATAGTGAACTGAATGTCTGAGATTCTCTTTTCAGTCACATGTATTCTGTAGTTAGTTTGAATTCATGTCTCTTTTAATTCCAGCTATTCCCTTAGTTTGTGTTTTCTTTGTTGCATTTCTTTGCCTTTTCACCTCTTAAACACTTTTACTTATTTCCTTGAATTGTTTGTTTGGCTTTTTTGATATTCTTTAGGGAATGTATTCATTTCTTCCAATTATTTGTGTTCTAGTGGCTTTCTTGAAGAATCAATTGATTTTCCTTAAATGTTTGTTTAGTGTTATCTTAGATTTATTTAAGGGGTTTATTCATGTTTTTAAGGACCACAGTAATCTTTCTAACCTATAAACACTATGAAATTTTCTAACCAAAAAAAAATTGATGCCTATAAAAGCACAATAAGTGTACAGAACACCATATAGATCAGACCAGGAAAAAAGGTACCATTACCACATAATAATCAAAATACCAAATAGATAGAAAAAAGAAAAAATACAACATATTGTACTTTATCTGTATTGGAAAATCAGGATCAGTTATGGTAGGATAGCTGGCTCTCATGGTGATATATTTTCTTCAATGGCATTGTCTGTATTCTTAAGCTGGCATCTAGATATCTCCATGTGATGTGATTATATGTCTACCTACTGGTATATGGCTTTGTCTTGGTGGGATAGGAGCTTTGCTCCATTGTTTCTGCTTCCTTCTGAGATTTTCAGAGTATTTGTTGACTGAGTGTTGCCTACTTTACTGGACTCTTTAGCTAGTGTGCTAATGGGCAAGGCTTGCCAATGTTGATCTCTGGTTAAAAAGAAGCCAGGATTGATGTTCTGAGAGATCTATAGGAGACATGTATGTACCTGGTTGAAATAAAGCTACCACTGTAATTCTGTTGCAGAATTACATGGGGGGAGACCCAGAAAAATATCTCTGGTATAATAGAGAAAATGGGGGAAGATCTACATACAGACTACCTGATCTTCTGTCAGGTGTGGCCAATGGTTGAGCAGGGAATGTTTCTTCTATGTATATTTACAAAAGCTTTAAAATACAACATTTTATAACACTTGATTATTTTTAATGGATAGAAACAAGTGGAATATTTGAAAATTTCTACTCATGAAACCAGACAACACTGTTCTGCAAAATCAAAGAGGAAATACAAAGTGAGACAGAATCTACATCTTATAATACAGAGTCTCATTATTGGGAAAAAGCATCAGTTTTTAGTTTGATCTGTTGCATCAATTCAATTAAAAGAAAACTGAATATACTCTAGTGTAAATTAAAAGGATATGAGGAGGAGGAGGTTCTAAGCCTCTATTGACCCAAATCTCTCCTCACTCTGACTGCTGTGATTATTTTTTCCCTCTACTGAGTGGGATTGGAGCATCCTCATTTGGCCTTTCCAATTGTTAACTTCTTACGTTCTGTGGGTTGTATTCTAGGTATTTTGTTAGTGAGTATATACTATGCTTATCCTTTTGAGTCTGGGTTATCTCACTCAGGATGATATTTTCTAGTTCCATTCATTTGCCTGCAAAACTCTGACATCAAGCTGTACTACAAAGCAGTAGTGATAAAAACTGCATGGTATTGGTAGAGAGACAGAAATGTTGATCAATGGAATAGAATTGAAGTTCTAGAAATAAATCCACACACTTTTGGACACTTGATCTTTGACAGAAAAGCCAAAAACTTGCAATGGAAAATGGAAAGCATCTTCAATAAATGGTGCTGGTCTAGCTGTCAGGATATATGTAGAAAAATGCAAAGCTCAAGTCCATTTGGACCTCAGCATAAAGCCAGATACCCTAAATTGAATGGAGGAAAAAGTGGGAAAGAACCTTGCCTCCAATTCACTGACACAGGAGGAAATTTCCTGAGTCCTCCTTTTTATACGTGAAAATAGAGCATTGTTTTCCTTTAAGCTGTTAGAACTCCTGCTGAGAAGTGCAAACTCAAAAGCAAGTTTACTTTACAGACAGGCTTCAGGCAAAGAAATGCACACTGATAGCTTCACCTTGCTGGCAGGCTTCATGTAAAGACGGCAAACTAACAAAGCAAGTGTCATTATAGATGGTGCTCTTACTCTTCCCATATTTAAAGAACTTGCTTTTCAATGACTGATCTCAGTATTCGACCACATGGGTCTCAAGGTAAATATTAGCTGTTTCCAGATGAAAAGGAGGGAAAGTTTAAAGTTTATGATGTGGACATCCTAGGAAGTAATTTAATGTATTGTGAAAAAAAATGAAACTAAAGATAACACATGATACCAGAATTTGAAAGTTCAGAGTTCTGCCATGGGAGAAGTTAGCAAAAATATTTATAGTGAGGATGAAAAATACTTCTTTTTTTTTTTAATTTTTTAAATTAAAAAACCTTTTTCTTTATTTTTTAAATTTTATTTACTTACATACTTACACTCCAGATTTTATCCCCTCCCAGTCTACCCTCAGACTGTTCCACCACCCATAATTCCTTCCCTCGCTTTTTCCAGGAGGATGTCTTCAGCTCCACCCCACCGGAACTCTAGACTCCCTGGGGCCTCCAGTCTCTTGAGGGCTAGATGCATCTTCTCTGATTGAACCTAGACACGGCAGTCCTTTGGGGCCCTCATATCAGCTGGTGTATGCTGCCTGGTTGGTGGTCCGTGGTCTGAGTGATCTCGGGGCTCCAGGTTAATTGAGACTGCTGATTCTCTTACAGGATTGCCCTCCTCCTCAGCTTCTTCCAGCTTTTCCCTAATTCAACCACAGAGGTCAGCAGCTGCTTTCCATTGTTTGGATTCAAATATCTGCGCCTGACTCTTTCAGCTGCTTGTTGGGTCTTTCTGAGTGCAGTATGATAGGTCCCTTTTTGTGAGTGCTCCATAGCCTCAGTAATAGTTTCAGGCCTTGGCACCTCCCCTTGAGCTGAATCCCACTTTGGGCCTGCTAACTTCTTACATTCTGTGGGTTGAATGTAACCCACATTCTTTTCGTCTCCATTTCCATCCTTGCACTTCTTTCAGGCAGGAAAAATTATGGGTCAAAGTTTTGACTGTGGGTTGGCAACCCTCCCTTACTTGATGCCCTGTTTTCTGCTGGAAGTGTGCTCCATAAGTTCCATCTCCCTACTTTGGGCATTTCACCTAAGATCCCTCCCTTTGAGTCCTGAAAGACTCTTACCTCCCAGGTTTCTGGTGCATTCTGGAGCTTGCCCCAAACCTCCCACCTCCCAAGGTCACCTGTTTCCATTCTTTCTGTTGGCCCTCCATTTCCCTCACCCAATACCAGATCTGATTCTCCTCTTCCCCCACTCCACTTTCCCTGCCAGGTCTCTCCCTCCCTCTCCCTTTGTGATTTCTTTCTTCTCCCTCCCAAGTGGGACTGAGGAGTTCTTACTTGGGCCCTTCAGCTTTGTTGACCTTTTTGAGTTCTGTGGATGGTATCTTGGGTATTCTGTATTTTGGGGGCTAATATCCACTTCTTAATGAGTACATACCATCCATGTCCTTTTGGGCCTGAGTTACCTCACTCGGGCTGATATTTTTCTAGTTTCATCCATTTCTATCCGGAAAGCTCACTATGCCCTCATTCTTAATATCTAAGTAGTATTCCACTGTATAAATGGACCACATTTTTTGTGTCATGGGACATCTGGGTTTTTTCCAGGTTTTGGGTATCACAAACTAGGCTGCTATGAACACAGTGGAACATGTGCCCCTGTGGCATGGTGGCACATCTTTTGACTATATTCTCAAGAGTGGTATTGCTAGTTCTTCAGATAAATCTTGTTCCAATTTTCTGAGGAACCTCCAGATTGATATCCAGAGGGGTTGTACCAGTTTGCAATCCCACCAGCAGTGGAGGAGTGTTCCTCTTTCTCCACATCCTTACTAACATGTGTTGTTACCTGAGGTTTTGATCTTAGTCATACTGATTGGTGTAAGAAAGAATTGCATGGTCATTTTGATTTGCATTTCTCTGATTACTAAAGACTGAACATTTCTTAAGGTGCTTTGCAGCAATTCAAGATTCTTCAGTTGTGGATTCTCGGTTTAGCTCGAGACCCCATTTTTTTATTGGGTTGTTTCACTTTTTGGTGGTTAGCTTCTTGAGTTCTTGATATATTTTGGATATTAGCCTTATATCAGATGTGGGGATAGTGATTTTTTCCCAATCTGTGGGTTGCTGATTTGTCCTACTTACTCTGTTCTTTGCCTTACAGAAGCTTTCCAGTTTCATGAGGCCCATTTACCAATTCTTGATCTTAGAGCATGAGCCATTGGAGTTCTGTTTAAGAAATTTTGCCTTGTGTCAATCACCTCAAGGCTCTTTCCCACTTTTTCTTCTATTAGATTCAGTGTATCTGGTTTTATGTTGAGGTCTTTGATTCACTTGGACTTGAGCTTTGTGCAAAGTTACAAATATGGGACTATTTTAATTTTTCTACATACAGACAGCAAGTTAGACCAGCACCATTTATTGAAGATGCTTTTTTTCCATTGTATATTTTTAGCATCTTTGTCAAAAATTAAGTGTCCATAAGTGTGTTGTTTTATTTCTGAGACTTCAATTCTGTTTTATCCATCAACGTGCCTGTCTCTGTACCAATACCATGTAGTTTTTATCACTATTGCTCTGTAGTAAACCTTGAGGTCAGGTATGGTGATTCCCCAAACTGTTCCATTATTGTTAAGAATCGTTTTTGATATTCTGAGTTTTTTGCCTCTCTAGATGAATTTGAGAATTGCTCTTGCCTTTTCTTTGAAGAATTGTATGGGGATTTTGATAGGGATTGCACTGAATCTGTAGATTGCCTTTGGTAGGATGGTCATTTTTACTATATTAATTCTGCAATCCATGAACATGGGAGATCATTCCATTTTCTGAGATCTTCTTCAATTTCTTTCTTGTGGGATCTGAAGTTATTTTCATACAGGTCTTTCACTTGTTTGGTTAGAGTTATCCCAAGATATTTTATATTATTTTTGTCTATTTTCAAGGGAGTTATTTCCCTAATTTCTTTCTCAACATGTTTATTATTTGTATAAAGAAGGCTACTTATTTGTTTGAGTTAATTTTATATCTGGCCTCTTTGCTGAGAGAATTTGTCTGGCAGAATTTGTAGGATCACTTATGTATATTATCATATCATCTGCAAATAGTGATAACTTTATTTCTTCTTTGATAAAAATAGTTCTATAAAGATGATGTGTTTCTGTCTATATGCATGCAACACACACACATATACATACATACTTATACACCTATACATACACATATAACTACATATATGTACAAGTATATGTACATATATTATGTAGCTATATATGTGTATATATTTACATATACATATATGTGTATATATATACATATATATACACACATATATATGTATATATATATGTGTGTATATATATATATATACACACACACACACGCATGGGCACTCAGGAAATTGATGAAATATGAGGTGAGTCTGACCACAGTGTGTGTGTGTATATGTGTGTGGAGGGAGGGGTATACCTGTCTTTTTTCTTTTCTTTCTCTGTGAAATTACCAAAGCCATCAGATTTTAGCTATAGACGAGTGAGAGTTAAATTGCCAGCAGCTTCTGACTGCCAGAACACTGGGAATTAAATTGCCAGAAGCAATCAACTTGTGGGCATTAGAAGAGTAAGGGATATTTAAAGGTCAGTCTTTGGCCTTTGTCTCTGGGACCCACCTCAGTACGTGACCTTGTCAAGGCTGGCTCCTGGCAACCAGACTTCACTCCATGCTCATAGAATACTTTGACAGTTGTTACCACTGCTACTGTCATCCATATTTGACATCATATTTCAAGTTTTCTGGCTTTCAGGTGTGGATTTAGAAGCAATGGCTTTTCAATTTAATCCTCTATTTCCTCAGGGTTACTTTGGAATTGCTAATGCATCCAACAGCAAATGCTGAGCATACCCTGGGCTTTCAGATCCTTTAGCAGGCAGGTAATCATTGTTAGAGTACATAGTACATATAATTTCATCCAATTCATAAATCCCCCTTATGGTGTACATACATTCTATTGTTATTCTCTCACTATAGAGTTCTAACTAAAATTATTTGATATTAATGATGAGTGTTCCATATTGGAAATGTTTGGTACCTAGGTTTTCTATAGATTTCAGCCAGTTTAGATTTGTGAATAATTTCACAGTTTATTATACTTAGATATGATAAGTAATTTATTGGAAGAAAGGTAAAGTGGGGAGTTTATTTGTGTTTTTCTTGCAACTTATGCATGTAGCCTTACAATAATTTTTCCATACAACTTTGGAACAGCTGTGTATTCACTACAACACAGCTTATAGGATGTTCAATTTTGCACTTTTCAAATGTGTTTGTCATCTAAAAGTTGTACTTGGAACTCAGATTTTAGATATTCAGATTATAAATATTACTACTTGGACAAAGTTTATATATGAAGAAAGACTAGAGACTGGATAGAAATTGGGAGACTCCACATTATATTATATTTTTGTGGCCAGGATTTTTCATTATTACAGGATTATTCAGTATATTCCTTTGGTTCTTTGACCAGTTACTGAAAATAAGCAGCAAGAGGCATTATTTCAGAACCATAAGGCACCAGCTACTGTAGTGGGGTACTTGCTATTACAATATCTTAGAGGATATCTGTTACATGACATCAGCTAACCACAGAAAGAATGGTTTGTAAAAATGTGGAAACTAGTGAAATTAAGATTCAATAATTAGAGAATTACCCTTTATATATTAGCTATGGATAACATCAAATGTCTACTTCATACTTTACACAGAGAAAGAGAATTCTTTTTATTGTTGTAGTTGAATATTATTAGTAGTTTTTTTGGAAAAATATTATACACAGCTTGAGAATATAAAATAAATAATAACAAAAACTTGCATAAAATGATAAGCTTTGGAATTTGGGATCACATCCTATCAACTTCCACATATAAATTTTGAAATATATAGCTGGGTTTATGAATTTTCCTCTATTAAGTTCAGTCTGACCACCAGAATGGAATTGAGTCAAGAATGAAAATATAAATTGAAATTTTCAAGCCCATCAGTGTGTGTACTCTCAGAGAATTTCTTGGTTGATTCATAATTCAGCTATGCCATTTTGATGATATAAAGTTCATACTTGAAAATTAACTATTTAAGACCATTCTAGCAAATGACTTTATTTACATTTCGCACCTATTGTAGAGATCAATAATTGATTTTATTCTTTTTATAGCTTTTATTTACAAATGAATCTCCTTGTAGCATCTTCTTTTTGCTACTTTGCTTTAAGCCCCAGGCAGACCATGCTACCAGCCCCCATCCAGATTCCCTTGGATTGATGGATAAACAACAACACACACAAAGACACACACACACACACACACACACACACACACACACACAGAGAGAGACATACATCAGTTAATCTTAAAATGTCTTTGCTAACTTAATGACTGGGCATGCCTAACCCCTCCCCCCACCCCCCGCCACCATTGGCCACTCTATCCGAAAACTCACATGGCTAGTTGGCTTTATCTCTTGCTAATCCTCCTCCTTCTTCCTCCCCAGTTCTCTTGGTACTCTCCATGTCCTTCCATGCAATTCTAAGTGACTTGCCCAGTTCTCAGTCATTGATTACTGATTATTTTTATTGATTGATCAAGAACCACTTAGGAAACACCAACTTAGCATCGGAACTACCCTCTACATCTTCTCTCAAAAATTTTGACCCTGATATTACTTCTACATAAAAGAAACATAGTGCCTTTTAGAACTTAATTTGGTTGAATATCTTGCTTTCAATTAGAACCATGGGGTACTAACTGCCATATTGATTACAATATATTTCTCAATAGTACATGGTTTCTAACATAGTTAGAATGGTTTCTTTCTTCTCACAACTCTCAGGTTTAGAAAAGACAGTGATTAACTATGTGAAGTTTTCAAATCACTTAATGACATTAAACTACAAGGCACATGCTACATAATAAATTCAACTCCATATGACATTCTTAATAATCATCTTTTTGGGTATATTCAAGCTGCCTCTCATTCATTGTCCTTTGTGCAACTATGTTCCTGCCTTAAGTTTCTGCTATTTTTTCCTGCTTTTCCTGATTTTCTCTCCTTCTTAGTATCAACTGTGCCTAGCAGTTTAACCACTACTTATCACTATTCAAATATTTACTCTCTGTCAAAGTTACTTTGTAACTTCATAAATTGAACTTAGGAAGGAGTGGAACTTTCACATAATACCTGAGGTAGCCCTTCTGAATTTTGGCCCAAACAAATAGAATTCCTTTTGTCTGTGTCTGGAGAGTAAAAATTCAGTTAAAGTATGAGAAATTAAACAAAAAGTATCTCTCTTCACTGAGGCTTAAACCATGCATAACATACATACAATATACTCAACTGTTTTTCACACTAGAGAGACTTTCTATTTGGAATGTAGTGCTCCTTTTGACTTTGATGTGGCTCACATTTATTATTGACATCTCTTGTTTCCAGGGTGTATTCTGGCTACAAAGAGGAATCTTTCTTGACCATTTCAGAGTACTTCAAATGTTGGGAGAACTTGCTATGATAATTTGATTAACTGTAACACTCATATTTATAATAGCCAGAAGCTGGAAACAAACCAGATATCCATCCCTCAATAGAGGGATGGACACAGAAAACATGGTACATTTACACAATTGAATACTATTCAGCTATTAAAAAATAACTTTATGAAATTTGCAAGCAAATGGATGGAACTAGAAAATATCCTGAGTAAAGTAACCCAGTCACAAAAGAACACATATAGCATGCACTCACTGATAAGTGGATATTAGCGCAAAGTTTTGGAATACCCAAGATTCAATTCACAGACCACATGAAACTCAAGAAGAAGGAAGACCAAAGTGTGTATGCTTCAGTCCTTCCTAGAAGGGGAAACAAAATACTCACAGGAGGAAATATGGAGACAAAGTGTGAAGCAGGGACTGAAGGAAAGGCCATGCAGAGACTGCCCTACCTTGGGGCATCCTATATACAGTCACCAAAACCAGATGCTATTGTGGATGCTGAGAAGTGCTTGCTGACAAGAACCTGATATGGCTTTCTCCTGAGAGGCTCTGCCAGAGCCTGACAAGTACAGGAGCAGATGCTCACATCTAATCATTGGACTGAACGTGGGGTCCCCATTGGAAGAATTGGAGAAGGAACTGAAGGATCTGAGGGGGTTTTCAGCCCCATGGGGTGAGCAATAGTGTCAACCAACCAGACTCTCTGGCGTGCCTGGGGACTGGACCACCAACCAAAGAGTACACATGGAGGGACCAATGGCTCTGGCTACATATGTGGCAGAGGGTGGCCTTGTTGGACATCAGTGGGAAGAGCAGCCCTTGGGGTTCAATGCCCCAATGTAGGGGAATACCAGAGCTGGAAGTTGGTAGTGTGTAGGTGGGTGAATGAGTACCCTCATAGAGGCAGGGCAAGGGGTGATGGGATAGGGGGTTCTGGAGGGGAGACTTGGAAAGGGGATAAAATTTGAAATGTAAATAAAGAAATATCAAATAGAAGAAAAAATGAGAAAAGTGGTGTAGTGGCTATTCCTGGTTGTCAACTTGACTCTATCTGAAATGAACTACAATCCAGAATTGGAAGGCTCACCTGTGGCCCTAATCTGGAGGCTGAGAGATACAAGTTTCCCACCTGAAACTTGCCATGGAGATCTTGAGGCATAGTGACTATGAATCCCAGATGATTGACAGGAAGATCTCCAAGTTCAAGATCATCTGGGATTAAGGGTGTGGTGGCATACACCTTTCATCTGGGCCACACCTTTTGCTGGAGACCTATATAAAGACATTGGAAAAAGGAAGGCTATCTCTGCTTTGCCTGCTTGCTTTGTTGGACTAAGCAGCTGCTAGATCCTTGGACTTCTATTTACAGCTGCTGCTAACCATTGTTGGGTGTTCAACTACAGACTGTAAGTCATCAATAAATTCCTTTACTATATAGAGACTACCATAAGTTCTGTGACTCTAGAGAACCATGACTAATATAGAGGTGGTACTCAGAGTGGCCCTAGAGGAGCAGAAGTATAAGGATGTATCTTTTAAAAAATTGGAGTTGGTTTGAGAATCCATCAGCTCCTTCAACTACTGAAACCTCTCCAAATTCTCTCCTTCCTGGGAGCTCAGAGAATACTGAAGACCTGTAGTCACAACTATATTTCAAGCTTAAAGAAGCTAATGCCCTTGATTATCTTGATGAATTAGGGGATTTGGTGTAAAAAGCTTTCTACAAATGGGGAAGGAATTTGAAAATGATTTTGTTGGCTGGTTGCTCTTAGTATCTCAGGAAAAAACAATGAAGGAAAATAAGGAGTTGTATGATAAAATCACACAGTTCCAGACACAAGTAAACAGTCTAAAAGTTGCTAAGTGTGTCCTTGAAGAGAATCTTCTCTCCAGCATCCATAGAGCTCAAGTTGCAGAAAACCAAACTGAAGCCTTCATTATAAGGTTGACTGAATTATAGCGAAAATTCAAGTCTCAGCCTCTGAGGGTTTCAGTGGTTAAAGTAAGGGCATTAGTTGGCAAAGAATGGGATCCTATAACTTGGGGTGGGGATGAATGGGAAGACCCCGTTGAAGCTGAGAATTTTGAATCTTCAGATTCTCAAGGGTTTGTCCCACTTGAGGAAGTAGTACCCTCAGCCCCACCCCTTGAAATAATGTCTTCCCCACAGGAGGAAATTAATACCCCAGAGTCTGATAAACCAGCAGTGACTTTTGCTGAAGGAAATGCCAGACAAGACAATACAGATGTTTCTCAAGGCCACCAATAGTTTCTTCTATACCTATAACCAGGCTCAAGGAAAAACTGGCCTCTATAGGGGAGATAGAAAGGGGATGAAGAAATTCACTACACTACTAAGGAGCATAATGAGTTTGATAAGTCATTCAAGCAGAAGTCTGGGGAATATGTGTGGGAATGGATTTTAAGGGTGTGGGATACTGGTGGAAGGGACATAAAACAAGAGCAGACTGAATTTATTGAAATGGGCCCCCTGAGGGGAGATTCTAGGTTTAATATGGAAGCTTGTACAGTTAAAAAAAAAGTGTCAGAAGTTTGTTTTAATGGTTGGCTGAAGCGTTTATCAAAAGATGGCCTACTGAAAAGGAGTTGGAGATGCCTGATATCCTTTGGCTTAGTGTTGATGAAGGGATTTTAGGGCTTAGGGAAATTGCAATGCTAGAGTGGATACATTGCGTAAATTCTAATCCACCACAATGGGAAGGTCCAGAAGATATGTCTTTCACCAGTCCTATAAGACGCAAACTGGTGAGAGGGGCACCAGCACATTTGAAAAGTTTTGTTCTTTCCCTTTTCCTTGTGCCAAACCTTAGGGTTGGAGATGCTGCTGCTCAATTAAATGAATTAAATTCAATGGGTTTAATTGGTCCCTGAGGTAACAAGGGCCAGGTGGCAGCACTGAATCACCAGAGACAAGGTGATCGTAGTTAATGGACAGTGTAGACAAAACAATGTTTATAATGATATAACCCATAATGGTTAGCACAGGAGAGGTAAAATTTATAATGGCATGACCAATTTGGACATTTGGTACTGGCTAATCAATCATGGTGTTTCCAGGCACCATTCCTCCAGGTGACCAGCCAGCAACCTGGTGGCAGGTTGACTACATTGGACCTTTTCCTCCATGAAAAGGACAACGTTTTGTTCTTACTAGAGTAGACACTTATTCTGGTTATGGTTTTTCCTTTCCTGCATGAAATGCTTCTGCCAAAGCCACCATCCATGGACTCACAGAATGCTTTATCTATCATCATGGTATCCCACACAGTATTGCTTCTGACCAAGGAACTCACTTCACAGCCAGAGAAGTGCGACAATGGGCCCATGATCATGGAATCCACAGGTCTTACCATGTTCCCCATCATCTTGAAGCTGCTGGTCTGATAGGAAAATGGAATAGCCTTTTGAAGACACAGTTACAGTGCCAATTAGGTGGCAACAGCATGGAGGGCTGGGGCAAAGTTCTTCAGAAGGCAATTTATGCTTTGAATCAGCATCCAATATATGGAACAGTTTCCCCCATAGCCAGGGTCAATGGGTCCAGAATCAAGGGGTAGAAAAGGGAATAGTTCCATTCACTATCATTCATAGTGACCCTCTAGGAGAATGTTTGCTTCCTGTCCCTACAACTCTAGGTTCTGCTGGCCTAGAAACTTTGGTTCCAGAGGGGGGAGTTCTCCTACCAGGAGCCACAACACATTCAGTTGAACTGGAAGCTCACACTTCCCCCTGGTCATTTTAGGCTTCTAATGCCCTTATACCAGCAGGCTAAGAAAGGAATAACAGTATTAGGAGGGGTGATAGATCCAGATTACCATGGAGAAATTGGATTGCCTCTTCACAATGGAGGTAAGTAGGATTATGTCTAGAGTGCAGGAGATCCCTTAGGGTATCTCTTAATACTACCATGTCCTGTGATTAAAGTCAATAGGAAATTACAACAGCCTAATCCAAGCAGGATGACAAAGGATGAAGACCCATCAGGAATGAAGGTATGGGTCAATCCTCCAGGAAAAGAGCCAAGACCTGCTGAGGTGCTTGCCAAAGGTGAAGGAAATACAGAATGGGTCGAAGAGTAAGGTAGTTATAAATACCAGCTAAGGCCACACAATCAGTTGCAGAAATGAGAATTATAAACTAATATGAATGCTTCTGTCTTATTTTGCTAATACTGTTAAGAATACATTTGTCTTTCTTCCAATTTCTTTAACATCAATTGGTATTTAAGTTGAGACACTAAAGGATTTTCCCAAAGGATGTTGCCCTACTCATTGTAAATTTATAAATGCATTTGCAATTGTACAAGGAATAGTTATATCATGTTAGGCATATTAATGATCATGCTATTGTTTCATGTGGACATGAGATATTATTTGTGTCAAGTTGACAAGGTTTGGATTGTAGGGGCTATTCCTGGTTATCAACTTGACTATATCTGGAATGAAATACAATCCAGAATCGGAAGTCTCAACTGTGGCCCTAATCTGGCGACTGAGTTGTACAAGCTTCCGACCTGAATCTTGGCATGGAGATCTTGAGACATAGTGTCTATGAATTCCAGAAGATTAAGACAGGAAGTTTTCTGAGTTCAAGGTCATCTAGGATTAAGGGTGTGGTGGCACACACCTTTAATCTGGGCCACACCATTTGCTGGAGACCTATATAAGGACATTGGGTGAAGGAAGGTTTTCTCTGCTTCACCTGCTTGCTTTGTGGGACTGAGCAACTGCTAGATCCTTGGACTTCCATTCACAGCTGCTGCTGACCATTGTTGGAAGTTGGACTACAGACTGTAAGTCATCAATAAATTCCTTTACTATATAGAGACTACCATATGTTCTGTGACTCTAGAGAACCCTGATTAATACAAGTGGGGATGAACAACAGAATCAAAAAAACTATAGATTAGAACGAAGAATTGTTTCTTTGTATTTATATCTTGTTTTACAGTCCATTCCTGAATAAGACACCATCATATCTAAATTCAAATATATATAATGTTTGGAGATCTCACTCCTATCATATACTTAACATTGTGTTTCTATTCTGTAATATTCAACAACTAGATATCTCGACCTTCCCTTCATATCGATATAGGCACATTTTCTCGAACAAGTTTCCCAAAGTGTTATCTTCAAAGACATGTCATCATAATTAGAAGTTTCCTAATAGTCATTTCTGTCACAATATTAATTAAGAAGATAACAAATTTCCTTAAATCACTTGGTAAATTGGTAAACTTTAAATTGTAAAGTAAAGGGATGCTCCAAGATCTGAGGACTCACAAAAAGGGACCTAGCATTAGCACACTCTTGAAGACCCAACAAGCAGCTGAAAGAGTAAGACACAGATATTTTACCCAACCAATAGACAGAAGTTGTTTCTTCCTGTGGTTGAGTTAGGGAAAAGCTGGAAGAAGCTGAGGAGGAGGGCAACCCTGTAGGAGGACCAGCAGTCTTAATTAAACATGGACCCCTGAGATCTCTGACACTGAACCACCAACTAGGCAGAATCCACTAGGTGATATGAGGCCCCCAACACATATACATCAGAGGACTGCCATGTCTGGGTTTAGTCAGAGAAGATGCACCTAACTCTCAAGAGACTGGAGACTCCAGGGAGTTTAGAGGTCTGGTGGGGTAGAAGTGGGGGTGGGGACATTCTCGTGGAGACATGAGTGTGGGTAAAAGGTATGGGATGTGGATCAGTGGGAGGGTGGACCATACGGGGAATAAAATCTGGAGTTTAAAATTAATTAATTAGTTAAATAATTAATTAATACAATTGTAAAGTAAATCAAATGTTCAGCCTCCCAGTAATTCTTGACTGTACTTATAGATCACTTTAGGATACACGCCTAAATTGGACAGGAAAATTTACATAGGCATGAAGGAATAACCCAAGATTTGCAGGTATTAAGTGATAGATATGGTGGTCCCAGTTTATACTGTGGTCCTTAATCTCATTCCTTGTTTAGTGAAAAAGGTATAAGAATCTCTTGTTTATAGTTTCTGACTGTAATGTACTCAGCAGTTGTATTACCAGTTCCTAATTTCTTTCAAATTGGAAAATGACTCCACTCACACCACTTAATTTGTCAATCAACTAGTGCATCTTACATTAGAAATTTAATGAATAACTGTACATTTTAAAACACTCAATTCAAAGGACAATCTTCTCTTAAGTTTGACCCTCCAAATAATAAACTTCAATATTTATATGACAGATGGATGTTTTTTAATTTTTTGTTCATTAATTAATGAAATTATTTTATAGTATCCTGATCGAATTTATCTCTCTCCAAATCACCTTTTCTTGATCTTTCCAACATGTCAACAAAAACTTCATATAATCCCTCCATTCTCTCAATCTCTCTCTCTTTCTCACACACACATATATATAAATATATGTGTATACATATATACATATACATATATACACTTATGTATAATATGTGCAAAAATCAAAACACAGAAATAAGAGCACAGTGATACAAAAATCTACAAAAGCAACTGAAACAAAACACAAACTAGAAAAAAATTTCATTTTATGTTGCTCAACTCATTATGGGCATATTGCCTACCCTGAAGATTGATTGATATATCTAGTGATGTGCCATTCAAGAGAACTGATTTTTTTGTTTCTGAGAAGATTTTAACTACAAATAATTTTTGATTTTTGTAGAAGTTTATGCTTATTCCCCCTTCCACTTGCTACAGTAATTTCTAGTTTGAACTTGTGGAGGTCTTCTGCTGGCTTTTCCAGTCTCTGTGGGTTTATATAACTTTCAGGCCTGTTGTGTTTAGAAGATGCTGTTTTCTTGGATTTCTCTAAACTTTCTCCAAACTTTTCTATCTACTTTCATTCTTAAATATGGAAGAGGTTTTATAAAGATAACCAATTTAATGCATAGTGTTTCATGATTTCATACTCTTTGCACATAAAGACAACATTTTATTATTGATTGAAGGATTTTATATAAGTAATCACTGTAACATGATCATATTTATTTTCTCCTTCCCATTATAACCTTTTCGATGTCTCTTTAATATACTTGTCCCCAAATTTCTTGCCTCTATTTTGTATGCTTTATGCCCATTCATTTATACCCTATTGTTTATATCCTGTTGTGGGAAATATTAAAAAGGATATGGCAAGTTCCTGAGCTTGCTCTGCTACTCTCTGCCCTGGTGGTGGTGCTGCCGCATCTGCCTCTAGACTAGCCTCAACAGCAACCAGTCACTGTATTCCCAGCTCTGGTTTGTTTGTTGCTGGATCTGCTAGCTTCTTCTCATCTATAAACCCCCTGTGGTCAGTGGTCTCACATTCCACTAACCCTCCAGTGGGGTGTTCTCATCTCTGCACTGTCCCCTGAGACTTTTCTATGCCTTGGTGGGGTCACTGCCATTCCAGCCCTATGCAATGACTGTCCACCTCGGGGTTAGTTATCACAATACCCAGTTACCTGGTAAAATCAAAATTCTTGAAGCTTATAATTAACCAGATTTATATATCAATAAATTCTCAGTTCACAAGATGCCCACACAATAATTTCAGGGCCAATTGATAATGGTACAGTCTGCTTACCTAGATTAGAGAATTTACCCCAATTATTCTTTCTTTATATGATAACATATCTACCTGTGGCTATTTAGAGCCATGCTGGATCTGAATCATCCTGTCTGCATGCCTCCATCTTGGTTCCTTCCTCTCTCTCCCTCTGTCTACATCTCTGCAACTCTTAGCTTCACCTCCCTTTTCCCTGGCCAATCACAGGCCTCCTGCTGCATTAATATTTTAATGTAATTGGAGAGGGAAAATCTTGCCATATAAATGTATTCAGGCATTCACAAGTGCATCGAAATAATCAGAAACCATGTCCTCAAACAGAATGATGAATTGTACCCTAGAAACTGTCTACAGCTAGTAGTAGAGTATGGGATATGTCCAGGAGAACACTTAATCAAAGGATATCAGGAGTTTAGCTGAATTGATCTTGTGCAGATATTCAAAGACATCCATACCTGTAATAGCCTTTCCATGTCTAAAAGAAAACATATATCAGTATTTTAAAACCATAACCTGGCTCTTGCATTTTGCTTCCACTTCTCACTTGATGCTCTTATGGTAGTGGGGTTATACAGATGTCCCATTTAGTCCTAACCCCGCATTATATAATCCTTAATATTTTGTGCAGTTAGGCATCATTCCATTGACTGCAGACCAGTATACTAATGCCTTTCTGACTGTTCTTTAGAGTCTACCATAACTCTGGACAAGCAAAAATGTTTAGAAGGCAAATTACAGCACAACCACATAGCAATACCTCAACATATTGTTATGCTACATGTCCTATGACCTCACTACAAATACAATAACCATCTCATAACATGAATTTCAATAAATAAAATAGAAAAGTAACTAGTTCTCCAAAACATTATCATGGTGGTGTGGAGAGGTATGGTCCCCATAGACTCATGTCTGAGAATGCTTGGCCAATAGGCAGTGGCACTCTAAGGAGGTATGGCCTTGTTGGAGTGGGTATGGCTTTGTTTGGAAGAAGTCTTTTACTGTGGAGGTAAAAGCACATATATATATGTTCAACCTCATGCCAGTGTAAGTCAGTCTCTTTGTGGCTGCTTTCAAATCAAGATGTAGAACTCTTAGTTCCATCATGTGTGCCTACATAATTCCATGTTTCCCAACATTATGACAATGTACTGGACCTCTGAAACTATAATCCATTCTGAATTAACAAATTTGTTTGCTTTCTTAGGATTTCCTTGGTCATGGGGACTCTACAAAAATGAACCCTCAGGCAGACTGGGATTGGGAGATTGCTGTGATAGGTCCCACCATGTTTTTGTGTGGAAGTGTATAGAATTTGGAAACATACAGTATTGATGTGATACACCTCATCATGTTTTTGTTTGGAGGCATATAGACTTTGAGGATGTGGATTAGGAAATCACTTGAATGAGTTAAATGGAGATTAGTCAGCTATCTCAGTGGGAACATGGAAGACAGTGTGCTAAGAATGAAATGAACTGTGAGGTTTTGGCTCAGGCATTTCAGAAGAGAAGAATTTTAGTATATTATCAAATGTTTACTCTTGGAATATTTTGGTGATGAATGTGGCTGGTCTTTGTTCTTGTATGAACAATCTACCTGGGGTTAAGGGCAAGAGATTCATATTAAATACACTTACAAAGGAACCTCAAAACAATATAGTATGGACTCCGTTCTATGGTTCACTCCCATGAAGAATGTTTTGATGAAACAGTGTAAACTTCAAAGGAAAAATAAAAATATATTGTTCTAGGAAAAATATGTACTAGGAAGTATAATGGACTTAAATCCTGTATTCACAGAGATATATAGATTAAAGATAATTAATGGGGTTAAAATAGAGGTGACCTGTGGGCAAGGTCCCACCTAGTGAAGCTCATTGTTTCTGCATTTGAGGTTGTATAATGGACAGTTATATCGAGTTCAACATTAGTATCACCTGGTTATTGTTTTTATTTGGACATAATGAGATATTGTGTCTCAAGTTAACAAGGAATTGATTATGATGGTTATTTTATTTTGTAAGCTTGACTAAATCAAGAATGAACTACAAGCCAGAAATGGAAGACTCATCAGTGATCTTAATAACTGTTTCCTTGGTCATAGTGACTTTTCACTTCAACAAAATCTTATTAATACAACCACCCATTGCAACATCTCAAGTTCTATGCTTATCATATTAAACTACTATATTTCATTATTCTTTTGTTGATTTGTTTGCTATTTCAGATAAATTTAAGTGTCTCCCTATTTAACACACATCTATATCTTCTCCATAGTGCAATAGTTTTCATGTAATGTAACAATAACTGTAAAAGTATACTGCAAAATTGACATTATAGGGGATCTTTTTTTTAGATACACAATGTCAAACTTTTTTTTTCAATCCTAAATATATGATTTTATTCTTTTTTTCCTTTTTTAATTAGATATTTTCTTTATTTACATGTAAATTTCTCCATTCCCAGTTTCCCCTCCAAAAAACAAACAAACAAACAAACAAAAACAACAAAAACAAATGCCTGTTGCCTCCCCCTTCCCCATGCCTGCCACCCTACCCTCTCCCACTTTATGGCCCTGACATTCCCCTACACTGGGGCACAGAACCTTCACAGGGCTGAGGTCCTCTC
>NW_022196904.1:52899241-52930854 GCF_008632895.1 Mastomys coucha
GTCCCTGATTTTAGTGGGATTGCTTCAAGTTTCTCTCCATTTAGTTTGATGTTGGCTACTCATTTTCTGTATATTGCTTTTACTATGTTCAAATATGAGCCTCGAATTCTTGATCTTTCCAAGAATTTTATCATGAAGGGATGTTGGATTTTGTCAAATGCTTTCTCAGCATCTAGTGAGATGATCATATGGTTTTTGTCCTTGAGTTTGTTTATGTAGTGAATTACGTTGATGGATTTCCGTATATTGAACCATCCCTGCATCCCTGGGATGAAGCCTACTTGATCATGGTGGATGATCATTTTGATGTGTTCCTTGATTCTGTTTGCAAGAATTTTATTGAGTATTTTTGCATTGATATTCATAAGGGAAATTGGTCTGAAGTTTTCTTTCTTCATTAGGTCTTTGTTTGGTTTAGGTATAAGAGTAAGTGTGGCTTCATAGAATGAATTGGGTAGAGTGCCTTCATTTTCTAGTTTGTTGAATAGTTTGAGGAGTATTGGTATTAGGTCTTCTTTGAAGGTTTGATAAAACTCTGCACTAAACCCATCTGGTCCTGGGCTTTTTTTGGTTCGGAGACTACTAATGACTGTTTCTATTTCTATAGGGGATCTTTTACAAAGTACAAAACCAAACCTAGATACCACTCTAATTTAAAAATATGTAATCATTTGGTAGAAAAAGTCACACAATACTTTGTTTTAGATCCTATGGTATTCTTTAGGAAGATCATCTCTAGTGTGATTAAATAAAAAAAACACAACAGGAGTGCATTGACTATGTTTCTATTTTGTTTAGAAGCATCTAACCACACCATACACAGCATTTTATTAGATATAACTTACATCACTCTGGGCCATTTTTACATGAAGGATGAATAACCATTTCACTAGAGATTTTTTATTAGTCATTTTATTTGTTCACATTTCAAATGATATTCTACGTCCTGGTTTCCATACATCAAACCCCCCCATTTCATGTCCCCTCTCCTTTACCTCTATTAGGGGGCTCCTCCACCCACACTTCCAGTCCAGCCTCAGTTCTCTAGTATCCTCATATGTTGAGGCATCAAGCTTCAACAGGACCAAGGGGGCCTCTCCTCCCATTGATGCTAGTTAAGGACATTCTCTGCTACTTATGTAGCTGGAACCATAGTTCCTTCCATGTATACTCTTTGGTTGGAGCTTAAGTCCCTGGGAGGTCTGGGTGATAGTTTGTTGAAATTGTTCTACATTTGGGGTTGCAAAACCCTTCAACTTCTTCAGTTCTTCCCCTAGTTCTTCTACTGGGGCCCTGGGCTCAGTCTAATGGTTGGATGTGAGTACCTGCATCTGTATTAGTTGGGTGCTGGCAGAACCTCTCAGTGGACAGCCATACCAGATTCTTTGACAGCAACCACTTTTTGGTATCAGCAAAAGTGTCAGGTTTAGTGGCAGCAGATGGGATGGATCTCTAGGTTGTGTGGTCTATGGATGGCTTTTCCTTCATGCTCTACTCCAGTTTTGTCCCTGTCTTTTTCTTAGACAGTAAGAATTCTGGGTTAATAAATTTGAGATGGATGGATGGACCCATCCTTCCACTGGGGTCTTGCCTAACTACTGGAGGTTTTCTCTTCAGGTTCTCTCTCTTCTTTTGGGTATTTTGGCTAATGTCATCTTCCTTGGTTCCTGGGAATCTCAAACCTGCTGGTTTCTGAAACTTTCAGTGGTTTCTCCCATTCCCCATTCTCCATTTCTCTTCATTCTCCTGACCTTCTGGACTTCTTTCCTCTTTCCTCCCATACCTGATCCTGCCTCTCATTTTTCCCTCCTCCTCTTTCTCCCACAAGACCCTCTCTCTTTCTCATGTGATTATTTTGTCAGCCCTTCTAAGTAGGATTAAAACATCCATAGTTTGGTCTTTCTTCTTATCAAACTTCATATGATCTGTAAGTTGTAGTTTGGGTATTCTGAGATTTTGGGTAATATTCACTTATCAGTGAGTACATACCATGTGTGTCCTTTTGGGTCTGGATTACCTCACTCAGGATGATATTTTCTAGTTCTATCCATTTATGTGCAAATTCATGAAGTTATCATTTTTACTAGTTGAATAGTAAACGAACCACATTTTCAGTATCCATTCTTCCCTTTAGTGACATCTGGATTGTTTCCAGCTTCTGGCTATTATAAATAAAGTGGCTATAAAAATAGCAGAGCATGCTTTCTGCTGGGGCAGACTTAGCTGGTCTGCTCTAGTGAAGACACTATTCTGATTCATCCTAGATGACCCTCTACCCATTCTCCAATATCCAGAAACTGCTTTCTGGGAGCCCAGTGGAGTCGGGACCCATAGCCTACCCAAACCCCTACCCTCCCAATATCACTCTCTTTCCACCTCTTCTGCCTCTTCCACCCTGTCTTTTCTCCTGGGGGCAGACTCTTAGATGATCTGTTCCAGTGAAAATACCATATCCTGATCCATCCTAGAGTACCTGATAAACTCAGAGCAATCGAGGACCTGATGCACTCAGAGCATTAGAGGATCCACTGCACTCATAGTAAAGGATCAGCTGCACTCAGAGCAGTTGGACAACAGCGTGACTGCTCCCCTGATGATCAACAGTCTGAAGGCCTCTCAGGAGAGCTATTGTAGACAGGGCAACAGATCAGCAGCTTCTCTGCCCCTGTGAAGATCTCCCAGTTGGAAGGCCCAACAGGTGGTCTGCTACAGCCAAAGCTGCAGGCCTACCAGGAGACCTAAAGCAACCCAAGTACAAAAGAGGCAGATTCAAAACAGTCACCAAGACCAATAAACACCAGGTATATCCAGATGGCAAGAGGTAAGCACAAGACCATAAGCAACAGAAACCAATATATGTGGGCATCATCAGAACCCAATTCTCCCACCACAGTAAGCTCTGAATACAACTCATGTGAAAATCAGGAAGCTGACCTAAAATCCTATATCATGAAGATAATCGAGTCCTTTAAAGAGGATATCAATAACTCACTGCAAGAAATACAAGAAAACTCAGGTAAACAGGTAAAGGAATTGAACAAAGTGATCCAAGACCTAAAAATGGTAGTAAAAACAATTAAAAAACACACAAATGGAGGCAAACCTGGAAATGGAAAACCTAGGAAAGAGGTCAGGAATTAGAGATGTAAGTATCACCAAGAGAATACAAGAGGTAGAAGAGAGAATCTCAGATGTAGAAGATACCATAGAAGAGATTGACACAACTGTCAAAGAAAATTCAAAACATAAAAAACTAACATAAAGCACCAAATAATTCAAGACACAATGAAAAGACCAAATCTAAAAAATTATCAGAATTGAGGAGAATGAAGATTCCCAGATCAAAGGAAGTGGAAATGTCTTCAACATAATCATAGAAGAAAACTTTCCCAACCTAAAGAAAGAGATGGCCATAAATGTAGAAGAAGCATATAGAACTCCAAATAAATGAGATCAGAAAAGAAAATCCTCTCATCACATAATAATCAAAACACTAAACACACAGAACAAAGAAAGAATATCAAAAGCTGCAAGGGAAAATGGACAAATAACATACAAAGATAGACCTATCAGAATTACACCAGAATTCTCAACAGAGACTATAAAAGCCAGAAGAGCCTGGTCTGATGTCATGTAGACTCTAAGAGAACACAAATACCAGTCCAGGCTACTATACACAACAAAAATTCTCAATCAACATAGATGGAGAAACCAAAATATTCCAGGACAAAACCAAATTCAAACAGTATCTATCTATGAACCCAGCCCTACAGAGGATTCTAGAAGGTAAACTCCAACACAAGGAAGGTACCTTCACCAAAGAAAGGACAAGATATTAAGTATCTCATAACAAATCCAAAATGCTAGAACCACAATCCCATAAAGCTGAGAACCACAAGCCCATAAAGTCACCTACAAAAACAAACATTTCTGGAACCAGCAGGTATCTTTATTTTAAATCTCTCAATATCAATGGACTCAACTCACCTATAAAAAGACATAAGCTAAGAGACTGGATATAGAAACAAAATCAAGCATTTTGCTGCATAAGAAAACACAGCTCAATAATAAAGACAGATACATCTCAGAGTAAAACGATGGAAAAAAGTCTTCCAAGCAAATGGTCCCAGAAAACAAGCAAGAGTTGCCATCCCAATATTCACTAAAATAGACTTTCAACAAAAAGTTATCAAGAATGATGAAGGACATTTCATATTCAACAAGGGGAAAATCCACCAAGAGGAAGTCTCATTTCTGAACATTTATACCCTAAATGCAAGAGCACCCACATTCATAAAAGAAACTCTACTAAATCTCAAAACACACATTGAAGCCCACACAATAGTGGGAGATTTTAACACCCCGCTCTCACCAATGGACAAGTAATTGAAACAGAAACTAAACAAAGACACAGTGAAACTAAGAGATGTTATGAACCAAATGTATTTAACAGTTATCTACAGAATATTTCTCCCTAAAACAAAATAGTACACCTTCTCAGCACCTAGTGTTCCCTTCTCCAAAGTCAACTATAGAATTTATTACAAAACAACCCTCATTTGGTACAAGAAGATTGAAATAAATTCATGCATCCTATCAAAGCACCATGGCATAAGGCTGGTCTTCAAGAAAAGCAAAAACTACAGAAAACCAATACACATGGAAACTAAACAACTATTTACTCAATGGTAATTTGGTCAGAGAAGAAATAAATATGGAAATTAAAGACTTCCTGGAATCTAATGAAAAGATTGACACATTATACCCACACTTATGGAACACAATGAAAGCAGTGCTACGAGGAAATTTCATAACATTAAGTGTGCTGGTAAAGAAACTGGAGAGATCTTTCACTAACAACTTAACAGCACACCCGAGAGCTCTAGAACAAAAAGAAGCAAACTAATACAAGAGGAGTAGAAGGCAAGAAATAGTCAAACTCAGGGTGAAATCAACCAAATAGAAACAAAGAAAATACAAAGAATCAGCAAAACCAGAAGTTAGTTCTTTGAGAGAACCAACAAGATATATAAACCCCTAGCCAAACTAACTAAAGAGTCAAGAGGCAGTATCCAAATTAACAAAATCAGAAATGAAAAGGGAGACATAACAATAGAAATGGGGGAAATTCAAAAAACATCAAATCCTACTATAAAAGCTTATATTCAACAAAACTGGAAAATCTATTGAGATATATGATTTTCTAGACAGATACAGCATAGCAAAGTTAAATCAAGAGCAGGTAAACAATCTTAACAAGCCCACATTACACAAGGAAATAAAAGAAGTCATTAAAATCCCCCAACCAAAAAAGCCAGGGCCAGATAGATGTACTTCAGAATTCTACCACACCTTTAAAGAAGACCTGATACCAGTTTTCCTCAAACTATTCCATAAAATAGAAAAAGAAGGATCACTACCTAACTCATTCTATGAAGCCACAATTACACTGGTACCAAAACAACACAAGGACCCAAACAAAAAAGAGAACTTCAGACCAATCACACTTATGAATATCAATGCAAAAATACTCAATAAAATTCTTGCAAACTGAATCCAAGAAAACATCAAAACCATCATTCACCATGATCAAGTAGGCTTCATCCTAGGGATTCAAGATTGGTTTAATTATGAAATAACATAATCCACTATGTAAACAAATTCAAAGAAAGAAATCACATGGTTATCTCCTTAGATACAGAAAGGGCACTTGAGAAAATATAACACCCCAACATATTAAAAGTATTGGAGAGATCAGTTATTGAAGGTCCATAACTGAATATAATAGAAGCAATTTACTACAAACCAATAGCCAATATCAAACTAAATAGAGACATACTTGAAGGAATCCCACTGAAATTGGGGACAAGACAAGGATGCCCATTCTCCCCATATCATTCAATATAGTACCCGAAGTATTAGCTAGAACAATAAGACAACATAAAGAGATCAAGGGGATATAAATTGGCAAAGAAGAAATAAAGGTATCAGTATTTGCAGATGATATGATAGTATACATAAACAATCCCAAAATTTCTACCAGAGAACTTCTCCCCTTGATACCTTCAGCAAAGTAGCTGGATATAAAATTAACTCAAAGCTTGGTAGTGGTGGCTAATACCTTTAATTCCAGCACATGGTTGGCAGAGGCAGGAGGGTTTCTGAGTTCAAGGCCAGCCTGGTCTACAGACTGAGTTCCAGGACAGCCACAGCTATACAGAGAAACACTGTCTAGAAAACCAACAACAATAAAAACAACCCTCAAATAAATTAGTAGCCTTTTTTAAAAAATAAAATTGATAAACAGGCTGAGAAAGAAATTAGGGAAACAACTCCATTCACAATAGTCACAAATAATACAAAATATCTAGGGGTAACTCTAACCAAGCAAGTGAAAGACCTATATGAAAATAACTTCAAGTCTCTTAAGAAAGAACCAAAGATCTCAGAAAATGGAGAGATCTCCCATGCTCATGGATTGGCAGAATTAACATAGTAAATATGGCTAACCTACCAAATGCAATAGATAGATTCAATGAAATCCCCATCAAAACCCAACACAATTCTTCAAAGACATGGAAAGAGCAATTCTCAAGTTCATCTGGAAAGGCAAAAAACCCAGAATAATGATAACAATTCTTAAGAACAAAAAACAACTTGAGGAATCACCATCCCTGACCTCAAGCTTTACTACAGAGCAATAGTGGTAAAAACTGCATTTTATTGATACAGAGACAGACACCTTGATCAATGGAATATAATTAAAGACCCACAAATAAAATCACACACTTATGAACACTTGGTCTTTGACAAAGAAGTCAAAAATAAACAATGGAAAAAAGAAAGCATTTTCAGTAAATGGTGCTGGTCTAACTGGCTGGTTGTATGTAGAAAAATGAAAATAGACCCATATTTGTCATCTTTCACAAAGCTCAAGTCCAAGTGAATCAAGGAACTCAACATAAAACCAGATACACTGAATTAATAGAAGAGAAAGTGGAAAAGGCCTTGAAGTCATTGTCACAGGGGGAAATTTCCTAAACAGAACTCTAATGGTTCATGCTCTAAGATCAAAAATTGTTAAATGGGACTTCATGAAACTGGAAAACTTCTATAACACAAAGAACACAGTCAATAAGACAAATTGGTAACCTACAGAATGGGAAAAAGTCTTCAGTAACACCACATCCTATAGAAGTCTAATATCCAAATTATATAAAGAACTCAAAAAACTAATTACCAAAAACACAAACAACTGAATCAAAAATATGGGATATAGAATGCAACCAAGATTTCACAACTGAGGAATCTTGAACAGCTGAAAAGAACCTAAAGAATTGGTCAAAGTGCTTAGTGATCAGAGACATGCACATCAAAATGAGCCTGAGATTCTACCTTACACCAATCAGAATGGCTAAGATCAAAACCCCAGGTGACAACACATGTTGTAGAGGATGTGGAGAAAGAGGAACACACTCCTCCATTGATGGTGGGATAGCAAACTGGTACAACCACTCTGGAAATCATTCTGGAGGTCCCTCAGAAAACTTAAAATAGATTTACCTGAAGACCCTGATATACCACTCTTGGGAATATACCCAAAAGATGCCCCACAATATCACAGGGTCATGTGTTCCACTATGTTCATAGTGGCCTTATTTGTGATAGCCAGAAGCTGGAAAGAACTCAGATGTCCCAGGACAAAAGAATGGATACAGAAAATGTGGTTCATTTACACAATGGAATACTACTCAGCTATTAAGAACGAGGACATTCTGACTTTTGAGGCAAATGAATGGAACTAGAAAATATTATCCTGAGTGATATAACTCAGACCCAAAAAGACAAGCATGGTATGTACTCACTAATAAGTGTATGTTAGCCAAAAAAGAAAATAAATGAACAGGATACACAAGATACAGCCCACAGAACTCAAAAAATTCAACATGCTGAAGGGCCCAACTAAGGACACCTCAGTCTCACTTGGGAGGGAAAAGAAAGCAATCACAAGTGGGGAAAGAAGTAGGGACCTGGGAGGGAAAGTAGACAGGGGGTATAGAAATGGGATGGAGAGGAGTTCCTGATCTGGTATTGGGTGAGGGAAAAGGACTGAAGCCCTGGAGGCCAGCAGAAAGAATGTTTCAGACAATCTTGGGAAATAGGAGGCTAGGGGGACCTTCTGGAATGCGCCAGAGATCTGGGAAGTAAGAGACTCCTATAACTCAAAGGAAGGACCTTATATGTACTGCCTAGCAGTAGGGAGAGGGAACTTATAGATCCCACTTCCAGCAGGAAGACAGGACATCAAGTAAGAGATGGGGGGGGACCATCCCACCATCAAACTCTGACCTATAATTGTTTCTGTCTGAAAGAATTACAGGGATGGAAATGGAGAGGAGCCTGATGAAAACAAGTTCCAGAGACAGACCAAAAGTGGGATCTAGCTCAAGGGGAAGTGCCAAGGCATGACACTATTACTGAGGCTATGGAGCACTCACAGAAAGGGATCTAGCATGACCAAATTCTGGAAGACTCAGCAAGCAGCTGAAAGAGTCAGATGCAGATATTTGCACCCAACCAATATACAGGAGCCGCTGACCTCTGTTCTTGAATTAGGAAAGGCTGATTGAAGCTGAGGAGAAGGGCAACCCTGAAGGAGGACCGTCAATCTCAATTAATCTGGACCCCCGAGATCTCTCAAATACTGGATCACAAACCAGACAGCATACACAACCTGATATGAGGCCCCCCAAATACACATAAGTAGAAGACTGCTGGGTCTGTGTTCATTCAGACATTATGCATCTAACCTTGAGACTGGAGGCCCCATGGAGTTTAGAGGTCAGGTAGGGTGGGAGGGGAGGGGACATCTACCTGGAGAAATGGGGGTGGGGTGTAGGTATGGGATGTGGAACAGTTGGAGGGTGAACAGGGTGGGGAATAAAATATGGAGTATAAATAAATAAATAAACTTAAAACAATCAAACACACAAAAAAATAAAAAATTATAGCAGAGCACATGTCCTTGTTATATGTTGAGCATCATATGGGTATATCCCCAAGAGTGGTATAGCTGGATCTTCAGGTAGAATTATTTCTAAATTTGTGAGGAACCACTAGATTGATTTCCAAAGTGGATTACAAACTGGCAGTACCACCAGCAATGGACGACCTCAATAGCATCTGCTGTGTCCTGAGGTTTTTTTTTTTTCTTTTTTAACTGTAGCTATTTTGATTGGTTTGAGGTGGAATCCCTATGATGACTAAAGAAATTAAACATTTTTTAGGTGCTTCTCAGCCAGTAAATATTCCTCAGTTAAAAATTCTTTGTTTAGTTCTGTAACCCGTTTTTAATAGGGTTATTTTGTTTGCTGGTGTGTACCTTCTTGAGTTCCTTTTATGTTTTAGATAATAACCCTCTATTTGATGTAGGGTTGGTAAACCTCTTTTCACAATCTGTAGTTTTGCTGTTACCCAATCTGTAGTTTGCTGTTACCCAATCTATAGTTTGCTGCTTTCTCCTATTGACAGTGTCCTTTGACTTACAGGAGCTTTTTAATCTTATGAGGTCCCATTGGTCAAATGTTGATCATAGAGCCTGAGTCATTGCTGTTTTGTTCAGAAAAATTTCCCCTGTGTTTATATATTCAAGGCTCTTTCACACATTCTCTTCTATTAGATTCAGCATATCTGGTTTTATGTGGTGGTCCTTGATCTACTTGGACTGGAGCTTTTTACAAGGATATAAAAATGGATCAATTTGCCTTTTTCTACATGCAGACCACCAGTTCAACCAATATCATTTGTTGAAAATGTTTTCTTTTTTTCCACTGGATGGTTTTGGATGTTTGGTCAAAAATTGAGTGACCATAGGTACGTGGGTTTATTTCTGGGTCTTCAATTCTATGCCTTTGATTGACATGTCTGTCTCTGCACCAATTCCATCCAATTTTTATCACTATTACTATGAATTAGAGCTTGAGGTCAGGGATGATAGTTTCCCAGAAATTCTTTTATTGTTGAGAATTGTTTTTGATATCTTGGCTTTTTGTCATTCCAGATAAAGAAGACATATGCTTTTTCTATCTCTGTGAAGAATTGAGTTGGCATTCTGATGGGGATTGCATGGAATCTGTGGGTAGCTTTTGGTAGGATGGGCAGTTTACTATGTTAATCCTATGGATCCAAGGAACACTCCCCCATTGCTGGTGGGAATGCAAGATGGTAAACCACTATGGAAATCAGTTTGGCAGTTCCTCGGAAAATTGGACATAGTACTACCAGAGGACCCAGCAATACCACTCCTAGGCATATACCCAGAAAATACCCCAACATTTAATAAGGACACATGTTCCATTATGTTCATAGCAGCCTTCTTTATAATAACCAGAAACTGGAAATAACCCAGATGTCCCTCAACAGAGGAATGGGTACAGAAAATGTGGTGCATTTACACAATGAAGTACTACTCAGCTAGTAAAAACAATGAATTTATAAAATAATTAGGCAAATTGATGTATCTAGAGGATAACATCCTGAGTAAGGTAACCCAATCACAAAAGAACACACATGGTATACACTCACTGATTAGTGGATATTAGCCCAGAAGCTTGGAATACCCAAGATACAAGCCACAAACTACATGGAACTCAGGAATAAGGAAAACCAATGTGTGTGTATTTCGATCCTTCTTAGTAGGGGGATCAAAATACCCATGGAAGGAGTTACAGAGACAAAGTGTGGAGCAGAGACTGAAGGAATTCCAATCCAGAGACTGCCCCACCTGGGGATACATCCAATATACAATCACCAAACCCAGACACTATTGTGGATGCCAACAAGTGCTTGCTGTCAGGAGGCTGATATATCTGTCTCTGAAGAGACCCTCCAGTACCTGACAAATACAGAAGTGGATGCTCACAGCCATGCTCAGCTGAGCACATGGTCACCAATGAAGGAGCTAGTAAAAGGACTCAAGGAGCTGAAATAGTTTGCAGCTCCATAGTAGGAAAAACAATATGAACTAGCTAGTACCCTCAGAGCTCCCAGGGATTAAAACACCAACCAAAGAGTACACATGGTGTGACTCATGGCTCCAGCTGAATATGCAGCGGAGGATGACCTAGTTTGTCATCAATGGGATGAGAGACCCTTGTTCCTGTGAAGGCTCTATGCCTCAATGTAAGGGAATGCCAGGGAAGTGGGAGAGGGTGGGTTGGTGAACAGAGGGAGGAGAGAGGAAAGAGGGGGCTTTTTGGGGGAGAAGGAACCAGGAAAGGGAAAACATTTGAAATGAAAATAAAGGAAATATCTAATAATAAAAAATGGGGTATAGAACTAAACAGAGAATTTACCACAGAGTCATTTTGAATGGCTAAGAAGCACTTTAAAAATATTCAAAATCCTTAGTGATCAGAGAAGTGCAAATTAAATCAACTCCTTTAACACCAATCAGAATAGTTAAGATCAAAGCCCCAGATTATAGTACATGTTGAAAAGGATGGGGAGAACTCTCCTCCATTGCTGGTGGGATTGCAAACTGGTACAACTCTGGAAATCAATCTGGAGGTTCCTCAGAAAATTGGTCATTGATCTACTGAAGACTCAACTATACCATTCTTAGGCATATACCCAAAAGATGTTCCCCAATGTCATGGGGGCACATGTTCTACTATGTTCATAGCACTCTTATTTTTGATAGCCAGAAGCTGGAAACAACCCAAATATCCAACAACAGAAGAATGAATACAGAAAATGTAGTTCATTTGTACAATGGAGTACTACTCAGCTATTAAGAATGAGAAAATCATGTGTTTTGCAGGCAAATGGATGAAACCAGAAAACATCATCCTGAGTGAGGTAACTCAAACCAAAAAGTACATTCATGGTGTGTACTCACTATTAAGTGGATATTAGCCAAAATAGTATAGAATAGCCAGGACACAATCAACAGGACTTATGATGGTTAACAAGATGAAGGCTCCAAATAAAGGCCTCAATCCTTCTTGGGAGGGAGAAGAAAAACAATCACAGGACGAGGAGAGATGAGAAAGAAAGGGACTTAGGTGGAAAATGGGACAGGGAGGAAAAGAAGGGAACATGATCAGGTATTTGGTGGGGTGAGAAGGAATGAAGTCCTGAAGGTCAGAAGAATGAATGGCAACAGCCAACCTCAGGAGGTAGGAGTTGATGGATCCTCTAGAATGTACCAGAGAACTAGGAGGTGAGAGACTCTCAGGACTCAAAGGGAAGGAAATTAAATGAAAACCCCAAAAGTGGGAAAAGGAACTTGTAGAGCCCACCCTCAGTAGAAGAGAAAGCATACATTGGAGAGATGGGGTTACCATTACATAGTCAAAAACTCTGACCCAGAATTGTTCCTGTCTGAAAGAACTGCAAGGACAAAAATGGAGAAGAGTCTGAGAAAAAGGAGGTCCAGTAACAGCCCCAAATTGGGATCTGTCTGAAGGGGAGACTCCAAGGCCTGTCACTATTACTGATGTTATCTCACAAAAATGGGTCTAACATTACCACCTTTTGAAATACCTAAGAAGCAGCTGAAAGTGTCAGATGCAGATATTTACATCCAACTAATGGACAGAACCTAGTGACCCCTGTGGTGGAAATAGAGAGAGAATGGAAGAAGCTGAGGAAGAGGGTATCCTTATATGAAGATGAACAGTCTCAAATAACCTGGATCCCTGAGATCTCTCAGACAAGGAGCCATCAACCAAGCAGCATATAACAGCTGATATGAAGTCCCCAACATTTGTACAGCAGAGGACTGCTGGGCCTAGACTCAGAGAAGATGCACCTAACCCTCAAGAGACTTGAGGGCCCAGAGAGTGGGGAGGCCTGGGGGGGTCAGGTAGAAGGATGGGTACATCCTCTGGAGATGTGTGGACTGGGAAAGGGATAAAGTCTGTACTATAAAAAGTGATTAATGTATAAAAAAGAAAGAAAAAAGAATATTAAATGTTGTAAGAGAAAAAGGCCAAATAGCATATCAACTTAGACCCAATTAGAATTACACTAGACTTCTCATCAGAGACTCTAAAAGCCAGGAAATCCTAGGCAGGTGTCATTTAGACCCCAAGGGAACACACAAGCCTGGCTACCCTACAATACCCTTTAAAACTCTCAATCACCATAGATTAGAAAGCCAAGATATTATATAACAAAACCAAATTTAAACAATTTATCTATTAATTGAGCTCAAAGAGGATACTGGAATGAAATCTAGAATACAGGGAGAATAACTACACCCTAGAAAACAGAAGAAATCAAACATTTCACACAAACTCCAAAGAAAAAAATCATACACACATAATACCACCTCCTGCAACAAAAATAACAGGAACTAACAATCATCTGTCTTTAATATCTCTCAATAACAATGAACTCAATTCCCCAATAAAAAGATACTGGCTAACAGACTGGATACTTAAACAGGATCCAGCATTTTGCTGCATGCAAGTAACATGCCTCTGTGACAAAGGCAGACACTACCTCTGAGTAAAAGTCTGGAAAAAAGTTTTCCAAGCAAATGGTGCCAGGAAAGAATCTGGAGTGGCCATACTAACATGCAATAAAATAGACTTTCTACCAAGTCATCAAATGAGATGGGGAAGGACATTTCATCATCATCAAAGGAAAAATCCACCAAGATAAAGTCTCAGTTTTGAACACCTATGCCTCAAGTGAAAGGCTACCCACATTCATAAAAGAAACATTACTAACACTCAAAACACACATTGAACCACACTCAGTAATAGTGGGGAACTTCAACATGCCCCTATCACCAACAGACAGGTCATAGAAACAGAAGCTCAACAGAGACATAGTAAATCTAATTGAAGTTATGAACCAAATGGATTTAACAGATATCTATAGAAAATTTCACTCCCAAACAAGGGCATATACCTTTTTCTTAGCACCTCATATAACCATCCCAAAAACTGACTATATAATCTGACATAAAATGAGTCTCAAGAGATACAGGAAGATTGAATTACTTCCATGCATTCTATCAGATCACCATGGACTATGGCTAAACTTCAATAAGTACAAAAACTAAAAGCCAACTCTAGTCAATGATAATCTTTTCAGGGAAGAAATAAAGAAGAAATCAAGGACTTTTTTGAATTTAATGAAAATTAAGACACAGCATGCCCAAAACTTATGAGACATATGAAAGCAGTGTTAAGAGAAAAAAAATCATAGCACTAAGTGGCTTCAAAATGAAATTGGAGAGATCCCATACAAGCAACTTAACAGTACAACTTAAAGCTCTAGAACAGAAAGAAGCAAATATACCTAGAGGAGTAGACACTAGGCAACAAACTCAGAGCTGAAATCAATGAGGTAGAAAAAAGGAGATCTATACAAAGACTCAACAAAACCAAGACCTGGTTCTTTGAGAAAACCAATGAGATAGATAAACCTTTAGCCAAACTTACTACAGGCCACAGAAACGGTATCCCAATTTTAAAAAATCAAAAATGAAAAGTGAGACTAACAACAGAAAATGAGGATTCAAAAAATCATCAGAACCTACTACAAAAGCCTATACTCTGCAAAACTGGAAAGTCTGGATGAAATGGATGATTTCTAGGCAGATAGCAAGGACCCAAGTTAGATCACGATCAGGTAAACTGCATAAACTGCACCATAACAACCCAGAGGATACCCCGCTTTATACTTTTGGACTTCTCACTCTAAATTAAGAGAAGTTTTGTTTGTTTGTTTGTTTTTGTTTTCTTTGTTTCTTGTTTTGTTTAAATAGTTGCTGCTCTAGCCACTGGGACCAGAGGAACTCAGACATGTTCCATTTCGTAGCCACCAGAGGGCATAGAAGTCTCATTTTAGTACACAAACAATTTCAAGCAAAACAAAATGCCTGCAAATAGTATCTGAAACTACATAGGATTAAAAATGTTATGTTTCCTAGTTTGTTTCAGAGAAGGAAAAATAATTAAAAAATATTAGATGAAAGAACATGTGGATCTTGCATAGTGAGAAACAAAACTAGAATGGAAATCTGAAACAAATATGTACACATTGGAGACATCAAATACCAACACAAACATGTGAAAGTATAATTTGGCTTTCATTTTTTCTTGTTCTTTTTTAAAGATCTTTTATTTATTTATTTAAAACTCCAGATTTTATCCCTGTCTACCCTCCAACGGTTCCACATCCCTTATCTCCTCCCTACACTTGTCTCTACGAGGATGTCCATTCCCCACACCTACCAGATCTTCTAAACTCCCTGGGGCCTCCAGTCTCTTGAGGGTTAGGTGCATCTTCTCTGACTAAACCCACATACAGTGATATCCTGATGTATATGTGTTGGGGGGCCTCATATCAGCTGGTATATGCTGCCTGGTTGGTGGTCCTGTGTCCGAGAGATCTCAGGGGTCCAGGTTAATTGAGACTGCTGGGCCTCCTACAGGGTTGCCCTCCTCCTCAGTTTCTTCCAGCTTTTCCCTAATTCAACCACAGGGGTTAGCAGCTTCTGTCCATTGCTTGGGTGCAAATATCTGCATCTGTTTCAGCTGCTTGTTAAATCTTTCAGAGGACAGTCATGATAGGTCCCTTTTTGTGAGGACTCCATAGCCTCACCAATACTGCCAGGCCTTGGAGTCTCCCCTTGAGCTGGATCCCACTTTGGGCCTTCTTTTCCTCTCCATTTCCATCCCTGCAGTTTTTTCAGACAGGAACAATTATGGGTCAGACTGTGGGATGGAAACCATATCCCTCACTTGAAGCCCTGTCTTTCTGTTGGAGGTGGGCACTACAAGTTCCTTCTCTCCTTTGTAGGGCATTTCATCAAAGGTCCCTCCCTTTGATTTTTGAGAGTCACCTCCCATGTATCTGTTACATTCTGAAGGGTCCCCCAACCTCCTATCTACCATTCCTGTTTCCACTCTTTCTGCTAGCCCTCAGGGATTCAAACCTTCTCCCCCACCCAATATCAGACCATGTTGCCCTCTCCTCCCCCATCCCCTTTCCCTCCTTATTGCCTCCCTCCCTTCCTCTTGTGGTTGTTTCTTCTCCCTCTCAAGTGGGTCTGAGGCATCCTCACTTGGGCCCTTCAGCTTATTGTCCTTTTTGAATTCTGTAGACTATATCTTAGGTATTCTGTACTTTTGTTTTTTTTTGTAAAATAACCACTTATTATTGAGTACATACCATGCATATCCTTTTGGGTCTGAGTTACCTCAATCAGGGTATTTTCCAATTCTATCCATTTGACTGGAAAACTCAGGATGTCTTCATTCCTAATTAGCTGAGTATTATTCCACTCTGTAAATGAACCACATTTTCTGTATCTATTCTTCTGTCATGGTACGTCTGTGTTGTTTCCAGCTTCTGTCTATCACAAACAAGGCTGCTATGAACATTGTAGAACATGTGCCCCTGTGGTGTGGTAGGGCATCTTTTGGATGTATTCCCAAGAGTGATATTGCTGGGTCTTCAGGTAGATCCTATAGATGATAAACAACTTGTCAAGAGAATGGATATAAACTTAAATTAAACAAATTTGTAGCTTTCCTCTACTCAAAGTGTGTTCAGGCTGAGAGAGAAATTAGGGAAATGGCACCCTTCACAATAGTCACAAATAATATAAAATATCTTGGTGTGATTCTGACCAAGCAAGTGAAAGATCTGTATGACAAGAACTTCAAATCTCTGAAGAAAGAAATCAAAACAGACCTCAGAAGATGAAAGGAAAGCCCATGCTCATGAATTGGCAGGATTAATATAATAAAAATGGTTATCTTGCTGAAAGCAATCTACAGATTCAACACAATCTCAATCCAAATTCCAATTCAATTCTTCATAGAGTTAGAAACAGCATTTCTCAAATTCATTTGGAATAATCTCAAATAATTTGGAACAATACCAAGGGTAGTGTAAACTATTTTAACAATAAAGGACCTTTGGGAATCATCATCCTTGACCTCAAGCAGTATTTATTCTACAGTACAATAGTGATAGAAATTGCATGGTATTGATACAGAGACAAGCAGGTAGAACAGTGGGATAAGAATTGAAGACTCACAAATGAATTCACACACCCATGGTCACTTGAGCTTTGACAAAGAAGCTAATACTATCCAGTGGAAAAATCACAGCATTTTCAACAAATGGTGTTATTTCAACTGGCAGTCTGCCTGTAGAAGAATGCAAGTTGATCCATTCTTATCACCTTGTACAAAGCTCAAATCCAAGTGGATCAAGGACCTCCACATAAAACCAGATATACTGATTCTAGTAGAGGAGAAAGTGAAACACAGGAGAAAAATTCCTGAATAGAACCCCAATGGCTTATGCCCTAAGATCAAAAATCAAGAAATTGGACCTCATAACACTGAGAAACTTTTGTAAGGCAAAGTACATTATTTATAGGACAAAATGGCAACCTACAGATTGGGAAAAGACCTTCACCAATCCTACATCCAATAGAGACCTAATTTCCAATATACATAAAGAACTCAAGAAGTTAATCTCCAGAGAACCAAATAATCTATTAAAAACAGGTACAGAGCTAAACAAAGACTTCTACACTGAGGAAACTCAAGTGGTCAAGAAACACCTAAAGAAATATTCAACATCCTCAGTCACCTACGAAATGCAAATCAAAACTACCCTGAGATTCCATGTCACACCAGTCAGAATGGGTGAGATCATAAACTCAGCTGACAGTAGATGCTGGTGAGGAGGTGGTGAAAGAGGAACACTTCTCCATTTTTGTTGGAATTGCAAGCTGGTACAAATACTTTGGAAATCAGTCTGTGTGCTGCTCAGAAAATTGGACATAGCACTATATGAGGACCCAGCTATACAACTCCTGGGCATATAGCCAAAACATGCTCTAATATATAACAAGACCACAAGCTCCATTGTGTCCATAGCTGCCTCATTTATAATTTCCAAAACTGGAAATATCCCAGATGTACCTCAACAGTGGAATGGATACAGAAAATGTGGTAAGTTTTAAACAATGGAGTACTACTCAGCTATATAAAAACAATGACTTCATGAAATTTATAGGCAAATGGATAAAACTAGAAACTATCATCCTGAGTGAGGTAACCCATTTACAAAAGAACACACATGGTGTATACTCCATGATAAGTGGCTATTAGGCAAAAAGCTTGGAATACTCATGATACAATTCACAAACCATATGAAGCTCAAGAAGAAGGAAGACTAAAGTGTGGATGCTTCAGTACCACTTAGAAGGGGGAACAAATAATCATGGGGGATAGAAGGAGAGAGGGACTTGGGAGGAAAAAGGGTGGGGAGGGAGAAAGGGGGGCCAGGTTCAGGTATGGAAGTAGATGGGGTGAAGTAAAGAGGGTCAGGAAATTGAATAGAGGTGTGTAGCAATGGGGGATGGCAAACTGGGGGTAGCCATCAGAAAGTTCCAGAAGCCAGGAAAATAAGAGTCTCTCAGGACCCAATGAGGATCTCCTTATCTGAAATACTGAACAAAGTGGAGAGAGAACCTCTAGAGACCATATTCAGAGGTTTTCCATGGCCCCAGATTGAGGCCACTCACACACCTCCAAAACTTTAACCCAGAATTGCTCCTGTCCAAAGGATATACAGGGACTAAAAGTGAAGCAGAGACTAAAGGAAAGACCATCTGGAGACTGCCCCACCTGGGGATCCATCTTTTATGCAGATACTGTTGCTGATGCCAAGAAGTACTTGCTTACAGGAGCCTGATATAGCTGTCTCCTGAGAGGCTGTGCCAGAACCTGACTGATACAGATGCTGATGCATACAGCCAACCATTGGGCCCCATTGGAGACCCCAGTGGAGGAGTTAGGGGAAGAACTGTAGGAGCTGAAGGGCTTTGCAATCCCATAGCAAGAACAACAATATCAACCAACCCAACCCCCCCAGAGCTCCCAGGTACTAAACCATCAACCAAAGTGTACACATGGAGGGACCCATGGCTACTGTTGCATATGTAGGAGAGGATGGCTTTATCTAGCATCAATGGGATGAGAAGCCCTTGGTACTCTAAAGTCTCAATGCCCCGGTATAGGGGAATGCAAAGGTGATGAGGCAGGAGTGGGTAAGTGGGTGGACAAGGACTTTCATAGAAGCAGGAGGATGGTGATGGGATAGATATTTTGTGAGGGGAAACCAGGAAAGAGAATAACATTTGAAATGTAAATAAATAAAATATTCAATAAAAATTTCATAAAAAGTAAAAAATACACACACGTACACACATTAAAAAAGACCTAAATACTAAAAAATGTCTTATTTTTGTGAAAAATATATGGACCCACTCATCCCTTTGTACAGCTCTCTGAAGGCAATGTTGTTGCTGAAAAGTTTGCCACAACTGTAACATTTACTATGTCACCACTCATGGATTCAGAACTGTATAACCTAACACATACCAACCTGAAAGTGCTGTGATTTAAAGTCACCAGTACCTCCATAAAACACATATATGTAGCAGATGTGCAGCTTGGTCTTCATGTGGACCCTGAACAACTGGAATGGAGGATATCCCAAAAGCTGTTGCCTGTATGTGGGGTATGTTCTCCTAGCTGTGCTGCCTTGTATTTCCTCAATGGGAGAAGAAGCACCCAGACTTTCAAGGGATATTGCAGCCAACCATTGGACCCCATTGGAGACCCCAGTGGAGGAGTTAGGGGAAGGACTGTAGGAGCTGAAGGGCTTTGCAATCCCATAGCAAGACCAACAATATCAACCAACCCAACCCCCCAGAGCTCCCAGGTACTAAACCATCAACCAAAGTGTACACATGGAGGGACCCATGGCTACTGTTGCATATATTGTCCATATATTTTTCACAAGTGCCAGAGCCAGTTTATACCCAGTGTAATCCCATCCTTTAGAGGAGAAGGGGAGGGGTATAGAGGAGGGGTCACTGGGAGGGGGGCAATGAGCAGGATACAAGTTAAATATGTAAAAAAGTAAAATTAAATAAAAAAGACTAATAGCAGGGCCTTTATAGGTATGGCAGTGGCAAAGGGGATGCTGAGTTGAGGCAAGTGCCAAATATTCACAATTTTCTTAACTGCTCTTAAAACCCGAAGAAGTCTCCAAGTACCAGTCTTCTTTTTATTTACAAATACTGGGGTATTATATGGGCTTCTAGAAGGACAAGTGCTCCCCATGTGTAGTTGGTGTTTCATTGTTGTAAAGTTGTTAAATCTCACCCAGTTTAATGGTCATTCTTCTACCCAGACAGGATCTAGTGTGATCCATTCTAGGCAGGGAGTAAGGTATTTAACATGTACCCTTAGAATTGCAGATTCTTTTGATTTTGTTATTTTAGTAATATTTATATTTGGAGGCATTTTCATTTTTCTCCACTATTAAGGTGCATATTTAAGTCGGCTAATATATCTCTACCCAGGAAGTTAGTGGTCAGGTCAGTCACTAGGGGTTTGATTAGTTAAGGGTATAAAGGCCAGTTGCTGGACTGGTGAGGCATCAATCAGGCCTATCCCAATGTAGAAGTGTGGTCCAGGGTCTAGGCATGACCAGCATTCTTAAGTCAAGTTTTCATCAGTTAAAATTAAGAGTGAGTAGGTAGCCAACACCATCTCCAAAAGGGGGTTCTCTAGGGAGGGATTATTTAAGTAGAACAGACAGGAGTCAAGGGGAAACCTATTGGAGTAGAAATGACCCAAGTCATGGGAGGGAATTCAGAGTTTGGAGAGGGATGTTTTATAAAATTATGAAGTGGTTCTCCAGTGATCAAGGGATTTCTGACCTTAGTGTTTTGGATAGTAAAGGCCATCCCTCTTTGGTGAAGTAGACTATGCCAGAAAACTTGGTAAGGTCAAGTTTATTAAGAAACCCCTGTTTGCTCACACCTGAGGACTGTAGGTGTTTCACCTATTCACCACTCGGTTTTCACACTGAAACATGTGACCATGGCACCTCATGGAGATGACTGTCACAATCAGTCACATAACACCACCACACAAACCCCTCAACATGTAGATGAGGCATCCCTAACGTCACAGACCAATCCAACAGAAAGCATCTGCTTTTAGACCCCAACTTACCCCTGTCCACAAGGAATAAAGGTGCAAGAGTTATTTCCCCAAAGATTGTCTGAGAACATCTGTCATAAGCTGGAAGCTGCTCAAGCCTATCAATGCCACTTCCTACTCAGTGGCCCCAACTTTGGCTCCTAGCCCCTGTGCCACTTCAACTCTGGAGCAGTGTTGGATACAGAAGACATCTGGCAGCTCATTTAGATCCAACTACCCGTCCCTGCTTGCCCACCACATAATGACCTGTCACTCCAAAGCATCAGTGCCTCCCCTTCAGAGGGTGTAACTCTTTGGCCACTCTGCCCAGTCCAGAGCCCTACAGATATCTATAGATAGCTTCTGGTACATTTTGCTTCCCTATATGACAAGGACAGTAAGCCATTAAATTTAACAGGGTTCCTTTAGTTAGAGAGACAGCTTATCCAGCATCTCAGAAGGCTCCCACTCAAAATTAACCATTAAAATAGACTGCAAACCATGTAAGTGACTTACTGATACTGGAGTAGACAAGACAATTTCTTTTCTTTCTTTTTTTATTAGATATTTTCTTTATTTACATGTAAATTTCTCCTTTCCCAGTTTCCCCTCCAAAAAACAAACAAACAAACAAACAAACAAAAACAAGAACAAACCCCTGTTGCCTCCCCCTCCCCATGCCTGCCACCTCACCCTCTCCCACTTATTGGCCCTGGCATTCCCCTACACTGGGGCACAGAACCTTCACAGGGCTGTGGTCCTCTCCTCCTATTGATGATCAAATTTGCAGTCCTCTACTATACACATGCTGCGAGAACAATAGACACACCATGTGCGGTCCTTGGTTGATTGTTGAGACCCTGGGAGCTTTGACAATTTTAAGACAAGAGATCCCACATAAATGGCAACTGATCCCTGGGCCCAAGCTCCTAGGCATGGGGGTACCCCTCATACATTTATCACCAAATAAGCCTATAGATGGGAGGACCCTGATGGAACTACTGGCCTCATGTGCATCCTGGTAGCTCAAGTAGCCAGCAGTGTTCTAGGGAGAGATACCTAACAAGCCCTAGAGGTACTGTTTACCACCCATTCAGAAAGAGACTGCATCAAAATAGATGACAATACCTATAAAGAAAGTGACACCCAAGGAGACCCTAAACACCCTCATCCAAATCACCCCCAATTCTAAGAGACACTATTAAATTTGATACACACTGCCTTAACTGTCAGATTCATTTAGTGAAAATGTTATTATTTTTGTATGAATATTTATAAGTAACATTGGTCTGAAGTTCTCTTTATTTGTTGTGTCATTGTGTGGTTAAGGTTTCATAGAATGAATTAGGTAGTGTTCCTTCTGTTTCTGTTTTTGGAATAGTTTGATGAGTATTGGTATTAGGTCTTTGTTGAAGGTCTGATAGAATTCTACACTAAAACCATCTAGTCCTATGCTTTTTTCTTTTTCTTTTGAGAGGATTTTAATGACTGCTTCTATTTACTTAGGGTTTATCAGACTGTTTAGGTAGTTTACCTGCCTTTGATTCAATTTTTGGTACATGGTATCTGTCTAAAAAATTATCCATTTCATCTAGATTTTCCAGTTTTGTTGAATATAGGCTTTTGTAGTAAGATGTGATCATTTTTATAATTTCTTCACTTTCTGTTATGTCTTCCTTGTCCTTCCTTATGTCAATTTTGATATTATGTTTGTGCCCGTATTTAGTTTGGCTAAAGGTTTATCTATCTTGTAGATTTTCTCAAGGAGCCAGCTCTTGGTTTTGTTGATCTGTTCATTTGCTATGGGTTGATTTCTTCCCTGAGTTTGTCTATTTCCTTCTATCTCTTCCTCTTGGGTATGTTTGCTTCTTTGTTTTCTAGAACTTTAGGTGTGTTCTTAAGTAGCTAGTATAGGCTCTCTTAAATTTCTTTATGAAGACATTTAATGCTATGAATTTTTTCTTTTAACACTGCTCTCATCACGTCCAAAAAGTGTCCATATGATGTGTCTTCATTTTCATTGAATTCTAGAAAGTCCTTAATTTCATATTTTTCCCTGACAAAGTTATCATTGAGTAGAGAGTTGTTTAGTTTCCATGAATGTGTGGTCATTCTGCTATTTCTGTTGTTATGGAATTCCAGCCTTAGTCTGTGGTGATCTGATAGAATGCATGAGATCATTTCAATCTTCTTGTATCTGCTGGAGCTTGTTTTGTGTCCAATAATAGGGTCAGTTTTGGACAATGTTCCATGAGGTGCTGAGAAGAAGGTATATTCTTTTGTTTGGTGGTGAAATGTTCTCTAGATATACATCACATCCATTTGGTTCATAATTTCTGTTTGTTTCACTGTTTCTCTGTTTAGCTTCCATTTCATTCACCTGTCCATTATTGAGAGTAGGCATTGAAATCTAGTCATTGCCTCCAGCAAAACCATAGAATTAGTATAGGAATGCCAAATTAGTCCCAGCAGGGAGGGGCACCATTGCTCTTCCGCCTGCTTCACACCTACATACATGATCTTGGTCAGTAAGATCACTGACCTTGATGTGTCACCTGCCTACATGACTCTTGTCATCTGCCCTGCTTGCTATATGCTACATAAGCCTGCTTTTCACTTGGTGCGGAAGGACTAGAACTTGAACTCCCATGCAGGACTAGCACTATGGACTCGCAGAAGGACTCGCACTAGAACTTAGATGGGCTAGGACTCAGATTCATGCAATCCACAGTCCCGCGGGCCCAGAGCACTTGGGCCCAGGGGATGCAGCACCATTTCAGAAGAGATAGCTGCTGCTTTAAACCCAGTGTGTTTTAGATGGCCTCAAATGTACCTCAACTATTGAGCTGCCAGATTTATCATCTCTCTTTTGCAATGACTGTAAAAGTCTGATGCCATTTTTAAGAAATACATTCAGATCCTGTACTTCATGTGTCGTCTCTGCCATCATTTCTTTGCCTACGCCTTGTGGACCTGACTAGGACCCCCGTTTCTCCCGCGGGTTGAGGGAGGACCAGATTGGCTGGCCTGTGGCAATCCCCCTTCCCATTTTCCCCTTTGAAAGCCCCATATCCCACTCTTCTCCCACATGCTTCTATGAGAGTGCTCTCCCACCTACCCACCTGCCACCTGCCACACCTTACTCATCTACTCCAGTAAAGACTGGGTGTCAGGCTTGAAGGCCTGATCATGGACCAGAGGCGTACGGCTTCAAAGGGAGTTTGCCTCCTGGGTATTTAGTCAGTCCCTGGCATCTCCTAACTCAAATATGTCCCAGATTAGTTTTTCCAATACTCAACATGCCTTCTTTTTTTTTTTTTTTTTTTTTTTTTTTTATTTTTATTTTAGATATTTTCTTTATTTACATGCGAATTTCTCCTTTCCCAGTTTCCCCTCCAAAAAACAAAAAAACAAACAAAAACAAACCCCTGTTGCCTCCCCCCTCCCCATGCCTGCCACCCCGCCCTCTCCCACTTTCTGGCCCTGGCATTCCCCTACACTGGGGCATAGAACCTTCACAGGGCCAAGGTCCTCTCCTCCTATTGATGATCGATTTTGCAATCCTCTACCATACACATGCTGCTTGAACAATCAGACCCCTCTATGTGCAGTCCTTGGTTGGTGGTTGAGACCCTGGGAGCTCCGAGGGTACTAGTTAGTTCATGTTGTTGTTCATCCTAAGGGGCTACAAACCCCTAAGCTCCATTGGTCTTTTCTCTAATTCCTTCACTTCTTATTCAGTCATAATGGTGTCCCAAGAAATGATTCATAAATAATTAAAACTAGGATTAAACATTGTTCCCTGGCCAGCACAGCATTCCAATATATCCTAATTTATTACCAAGCTGTCGTTAGCTTGGAATTTCTCACAAGGAAGCTGCCTTATCAGACAGGTGTCCTCAGATTTAGCAACAGAGGTCAGGCATTATTGCTAACTGTAAACATAGTTAGAATTTTCAGAGCAGTTCCATGGAAGACAGAATTGTTTTACATACCAGAGAATAATTGAAGGGATTACCTCACTTAAGGGCATTGTCAGGAGCTGTTAGAATGGGACTTCCTGGTGCTTGCCTCCAAAAGACCCAGAGAATTAGCTTGGGACTGCCAAGATAGCCCCAGTGGGAAGGGTACCGCTGCTATTCTGCTTTGCACCTGGATGCCTGATCTTACCAACCTCAATGTGGCCCTCATTTGCCTATGTGACTTTTGTCATTCACCCTGTTTTCTGTATACTATATAAGCCTGGTTTTTACTTTCTGAAAACACATTCAAATTCAAGATTCGGTTAATTGAGAGAGAGCAGGGAGCATTCAAGATTTGATATTTGAGCCTCATGTAGTCCATCGTCACCCCCACCCCCACCCAAAGTCCTTGGGCCTGGGGGGTGGAGGGTATAGTGCCTGTCCAGAAGAGGTGGCTGTTGTTTTAGACCTAGTGTATTTTAGATGGCCTCAGATGTACCTTGACCCCTAAGCTGCCAGATTTTTCTTTTGTCTTTTGTAAAGACTGTAAAAGTCTGATACTATTTTGAGAAATACATTCAGATCCTGCACTTCCATAAGTCATCTCTGCCATTATTTCTTCACCTACACCTTGTTGACCTGACTAGGACACTGTTCCCTCTTGGGTTGAGGGAGGCCCAGACTTGCCAGCCCGAGGCACCCACCCACTCCCACCTCACCACCCTGGCATTCCCCTACACTGGGGCATCAAGCATTCACAGCACCGAGGGCCTCTCCTCCCACTGATGCCAGACAAGGCTATCTATCCTCTGCTACACATGCAGTTGGAGCCATGGGCCCCTTCATGTATATTCTTTGGTGGGTGGTTTAGTCCCTGGGAGCTCTGGGGTGTCGGGTTGGTTGATATTATTGTTTTTCCTATAGGGTTGCAAACCCCTTCAGCTCCTTCAATCTTCTCCCTAATTCCTCCATTGGGGTGCCTGTGCTAATGAAAGGCTGGAGAATCTTAGAATTTAAAATGAGGGCATTTAATAGAAATGTATGTATATAGTATAACCTTTACCTAAAAGGGTGCATGGAAAACCTCTGTATCAAGCCAAAAATGTGGAGTAGCCAGTTCCAGGAACTTGCCTAACTCAGAGCCTCAGGGCTCTGGTTCCCGAGACCTGCCCCTCCTGACTGATCCACAATGAGGGCAGAACTAGGAATGAAGGTCTACTGGTTTATGAGGTTCTCCACCCTGCCAACTGATAGATGAAGATTACATTCCTAGAAGGAATATGTTCCCCTCCCTAACTGAATACCTTGGGTTGGGTCCCTCTGAAATTTTCCACTGTTTTTATGTTATGTTTCCTTGGTAACCCTCTCCCTCACCCCAGTTTGTGGTTTTCCCCTTTAAATATCCCTTACTTCTTGTGTTCCGGTCGAACTCCTCTGGCCTGCAAGGTCACGAGATCGACCCCGGTACTGGCCTATCCCAAATAAACCTCATGTGATTGCAGCAAGATTGGTCTCTCGTGAGTTATTGGGTGGTCATGTTATCCCGAGACTTGAGTGAGGGTCTCCCGAGCTCTGGGAGTCTTTCATTTGTGGGCTCGTCTGGGATTTACAACCACCCATGACTCTCTGAAGACCCCTCAGAGGTGAGTCTGTCTGTCCAATTGTGTCTGTTTGAAGTTTTTACTTGTAATTTGTCTGTGAACTGCCTGTCTGTTTGCAATCTGTGAATTTGTAGCTGGCCGATTCCCAAGATGGCAGAGTTTATATTTAGAATTTATTTACAGTCAGCGACTCTCTGCCCTCTGTGAGGAGGAAAGGGAGCTGGTCGGCAGACATGCCAGGACCACTGACTAATACCCTGGGAGATGTCCCAGTGGAAATTGGGTGTTGGCAGCCAGAGCCAACGTAAATAAAATAAAGGGTTCTTCTGGTAATAGGAGTAATAAATAGATAGGAAGAGATTGAAAGAGAAATAAGAGATAGGCTAGCCATACTATACCTGTACCCACGTGGGAAAACTAAAACATTAGACGACACGAGGTCTGGTCACTCAGTCATCTTGAATTTAATAATACCCTTTGTTCCCGCAACAGGTAAAATACCTGGGGCAAAACCCTTCCCCCAAACTACGTCAGTGTAACAGTCCAATCAGTTACTTCCTTCTTGCTCAATGGGGGTGGAGCTTCTGAATGTAACCGGTTCCGTTCAACGGGTGGGCAGCGCTGCATTTACTGTCCGGGCTTTGGGGAGGGGGTCTACAATTGGGGATCCTCAGGACACCCAGGAGGAACCCCACGGGAGGCCAGGGAGAAACACTAATGCTCGAGGGGAGTGTGGGTCTGTTCTCCCAGACATCAAACCTGTTCTATTGGGACCTCTTGGGCCGCTCTTGTGTTACTCTTTGTCTGATTTTCTGTGTTGTGTTTGTGATTTTTGTTGTCCTGTGACTGCGATGGGGTGGACGGTAACTCTGACATTGGCTCACTGAACGGAGGTTAGGGACAGAGTACATGTCAGTTCAGGTGAAATAAGAACCTCGGTAAATTTCCAGCTGTCTGTTTTTCTGAAGTAAGTTTGGCACTCACGATTGAGATGGGTCTTTTTGTGTGTATTTTGTGACTGGTCCATCTTGGCAGCTGTGACAGGCATGGGCTGAGCAACTCTGTGATTTGGCTTTGATTACCTGTGTAACTGATATTTGTTACTGGGCCCAGTTGTCTTTCTCAGTGTCATGTCTGTGTGGTGACTGATTTTGTGTCTGTGTTTGGACCTTGGACTGACGACTTACACCCCCCTGACTGATGGATGGTGTTGGAGTTAGGGCCACTGCCACTGTGTCTTAGGACTGCTCTTGGGGGAACTGGAAATAAAGATTGGTGTTGGCAGGAATCCTGTGGTCCAAGTTTTCCCCGAGAGGGCAGTCATCAAACATGGAATCAGCTCCACAGCTGCCAAAGCATTGGAGGTGGGGGCCGGGACCCAGGCACTGCAGTTCCAGTTCTTTCCGGGCTAGATCCAGATACCTGGGCTTTTCCCCATCCAGGCTGGCTGCCCAGGTGGCGACCCCAGCCTCAACCCCAGACATAAGCTGAGGCAGAAAGGTTATGTCTGTGGAGCTGGCTCTGGGGAAGACCCAGCTGCTGATCCGCTGCACCAAGCCATGCAGACTGCTGGAGACGAATTTGAGACCCACTTCCACTGTACCATCTCTGACCTGCCACTCAGTTATGTGACCCCAGGCTCAGCCTAGCAACGCTACACCCAGGTATCCCACGAACTTTTCCAAGGGGACCCCAAATGGGGCCGTCTTGTGGCATTGTTTGTCTTTGGGTCTGTCTTATGTGCTGAGAGTGTCCACAAAGCAATGGAGCCATTGGTGGGACAAGTGCAGGATTAAATGGTGGTCTACCTGGAGACATACCTAGCTAACTGGTTCTTCAGCAGTGAGGGCTGGGCAGAGTCCACAGCTCTATACAGGGACAGGCCCCAGAGGAGGCATGTCTTCGGGAGGGGCAGCTGCTACTTTGAAGCCCAAGGCAGGTACCTCAGCTCCGCTGACATGGGATCCCCAGGGGCCAAGGTGAGGTGAAGCCAGAGAGCAGGGCACAGCAGTCAGGGACCCCTGAACAACCAAATAGGTTTTTACAAAATAGATTAATTGGGTTAAAATATTGTCTTTATCATCTGGTTCAAAAATTATGGAATTGGTATCTTGTAAACTGTGGTGATTAGATATTGCAGCCTTGAGAGTTATGCTTTGCTTACTATGTGGTGGGCGTTGCTTAGATAAATGATTGTTGTTTGTGTTTCATGTTAAGAAAAAAAATGGTTAAAACTTTGATTTAGTTTAAATTGGTAAAAGACAGTCTTAATTTGTACAGCAGAGACTGATAAGCCGTTGTGCTGCAGCCAAGAGTTAAGCACAGCTGAAAAGGAGCTGATAAAGTCTGACTGAATATCTGCATGAGCTGCTCTTAAAAGGGGCAACAGCTTTTTGCTTGTAATATTGGTAACAAACAATGAGCTTAAAATTGGTAACTTAGGGTTGGAGTCATGTTAAGCGACAACATGTGGCATGACTCGACCCAGGAAAGCAGATCTTCATGATATTTTATGTAACTCTTACCACCTATAAGTTTAGTGAGGCCAAGGGTGAGGCCTGGACCAGAGATAAGATTTAAAACAATGTCTTTGATGTATTCAAAATTGCACTGTCATGCATTCATATGTAAGAATTGGCAACTAAACTTTGTAATGTGATAGTAATGCTTTGATATTGATTTTAAAGAAAATACTGATTCTAAAGAAAATTGAATGTTTAAAACTGGGTTTTGTTTAAATTATGGTAATACCTTAACAGTACAAGAATTAAAAAAGTTGTGGAGTCCAGTAATGTAGAGACAAGTGATGAGCAGTCTGGAGAAAAATAAAGAGTTAGTTTGCCTTGGAAATATAAAGTAAATAGAAAAATAAACCCAATTCTATCAAAACATGGTAGTAATGCTAAACTGCTAGCACCTTTGCCCGTAAACAAGCTTTAAAAGGAAACCTGGAACAGCTGTGGCTGATGCTGGGATGAGGCTGTTTTGCAAGTATGATTGTCTGTTGTCACTGAGCCAGTGGGAGATGCCTGCTGGTCCTTGGTCAAATGCACTAGAATAGCTGGTGCACTCTTAGCATTAGCAAAATAAGGAATTTTATCATGCCCTTTATATCAAAAAAATGGAGATTTTCTTATTTGGAGATTTTAAGGCACTGAGAACCCAAATGCCCCCCATATAGATCTAAAAGTTTTGTTTTTGTGAAAAGAAGCTTGAAGTATTTACTAAATTTGTTTTGAGATCCATATGTTGCAGAAATGTATACCCTTGGTAAATCCCTTCATCAGATGCGCTAAACTTGCCTGCTTGAACTCCTGGTGCCCTGAACTTCAGCCTGATCCAGTTAAGACATCAGAAGACTAATTCTGTTTTTCCTTTCCCACCCTTTTTTATATCTCTACGCTCCTGTTCAGCTTGAAGAAGTTATGATGAGTTGTCTACCCAGTTCCCTGGGCTTTGGGGCTATAGAAGGTTGTTGATAAGTTGTATTTCTAGGAAATGTAAATTGGTTATATTTGAAATAGGGAAGAAATAGCCAGATTTAATTGTATAGCTATAGAAAGCATTATAATTTGTTTTTGAGTTAAATTAATATGTTCCTATTTGGTACAATTGAAAGTGATTTAATTGGTGTATAGATAATTTAAACTGGAAACATTGTGTGACTAGAATTTAGTCAGGTATTTGAGTATTTCTTCAGATACACAGCTTATTCTCAGAAAGTTTGCTTTGGTGTTTATATTATTAGTTTTGAGTTTTGTATCCTTTGAGTTTTGTATTTGCAGTAGTGATTGGTAAAAGTTGAAGCTTGTGTTATAAACCATTTCCATCTTAAACTAGTATGCAAGAAATAAGTAAGAGCTTTTAAGTTGATATTCTTATTGACTGTGAGGCGTAGCTAATACAGTTCTATTGTGCATACTTCAAAATCAAAAGATGAAGTTTTCTATATTCACTTAAGAGATTTTTGGTTTCAGCATTTCCCTAGTAGTCAGGGCTTAGAACCAGTTCCTTTTTACTGCTATTATAGACAGATCTGAGATGTTTCGTCCTGTGAGTTTAGGGCCAAATTAGCAAATTCATGGCTCTGAGTTTATTATTAGGGTGATTACAAGAAAAAGAACTGAGAGTAGTTCGTAGACAAAAGTCCAGATTACTTTACATAGATAGTTGGTTTTCAAAATCATCAGAAATCCACAGAATATGGCATTTGATATTATTTATTCATCTGGCTAGAGACCTGTCTGTGACTGACAGTACCCCTTTCTCATACTCAAAGAAGAAACTGACCATCATTTGAGCTGCTCCAGCTGTGGCAAGACAGCTACTAGGCAAAAGTTGCCTCTTCATCTGCAGATGATACTGGCCAAAAAGGACACACAGGCCTAGGACAGTGTATATCTGCTGAGACAGATTAGGCGAGTCCTTAATGTACCTGTTCTCAGACATTCATGGGCCAGAAGGCTGAAGATTGATGCTCCAACGTTTTGAAGGGCTGTCCAGGTGTCCAGCAGTCTCTATTAATTGTCAATATTTCTGGAAGCTGTGTTAGGCTTCCCGTATGTTCCCTATTATTTAGTCATTCCTGGATTTCTGGTGGAGTTGAAAGATTACGAAAGTTAGAAGAGATGCAGGATAAGTCGTTAAGAAAACTAGTGCAGGTCTCTGAGAAAGTGTTTTAAACGGAGAAAGAAAAATGAAAGTTGCAAAAGGACTGTGAAAGGGCATAGTGAAGAGATAGAACATTTAAAAGAGAGTCTTTGAAGATGGAGTCTAGTGTGAGAGTCAGAAGGAATAAGAGGCTAGAGAGCTGGAGATAAAGACAGGAAAGAAGAGAAGCTAGGAAGATTGAGAGCCAGTGAGGTAATGCCTGGCAATAGAAGAGAGTTAGGAGTTCCCCTGACAGTTATGTTGGAACTGTACTTAGAGATTGCAGGAGTAGCTACAGGAACATCCGCTATGGTATTGCAGCATAAGGCTTATAGAGAGTTAAGAGCTGCCATTGA
>NW_022196904.1:52931430-52990929 GCF_008632895.1 Mastomys coucha
CCTTGGGTTGGGTCCCTCTGAAATTTTCCACTGTTTTTATGTTATGTTTCCTTGGTAACCCTCTTCCCCCCACCCCCAGTTTGTGATTTTTTCCTTTAAATACCCCTCACTTCTTGTGTTTGGGTCGAATCCCTCTGGCTTGCAAGGTCACGAGATCGACTCCGCTACTGGCCTATCCCAAATAAACCTCATGTGATTGCAGCAAGATTGGTCTCTCATGAGTTATTGGGTGGTTGTGCTATCCCGAGACTTGAGTGAGGGTCTCCCGAGCTCTGGGGGTCTTTCATTCAGTCCAATGGTTGACTGCAAGCATCTGCATCTGTATTGGTCAGGCTCTGGCTAAACCTCTCAGAAGACATTCATATAAGGCTCCTCTCAGCAAGCACCTCTTGGCATCAGCAATAGTGACTGGGTTTGGTGGTTGTGCATGGGATGGATCCCCAGAACCTGTAGAGACCATACGCAGATGTTAGGCATGGCTCCTGAATGAGGGGTGAGGCTACCTACTCTTCTCAAAATTTTAACACAGAATTGCTCCTGTCTAAATGAAACATGGGGACAAAGAATGGAGCAGATACTGGAGGAAAGGCCTTCCAGAGACAGCCCCACCTGTGGATCTATCCTATTCACAGTGTCTGAACTTTTATCCCCACATATGTAATGAAAAATCAAATATATGTCTAGAGAAAAAATGATATAGTCTGCATTTCATGGGTAATCACTAGTCTATCTTTACTCTGTGAAAGCAGTATAAAAAATTTGATTGCTAATCAGAGTTGCAGGACTTCTCTCACCACCACACCTGACATACCTCTCCCTCTCCAGCTCCTTACTTACTCTCAGGCCATCCTGTCAACTGCCAGTGCTGTACTGTAGAATTAGTACATCTCTGTCACATAGCTCACAGTCTGGTTCAGAAATGCAGCATGTACTCACTCATTAATATGATGAGTGAGTCAGTTACCTAGTCTAAAATACCTTATTTAATGATACCTGTAGACATCATAAAAATGTAAAACGTTACTGGCCCCTAGATGTACTATGTGTTTAGGCAGTAATGGCCTTTTGTTGTTGATATAAAATGGACAATCTGCTCAACTCAGAGGAGAGGTTGAAAAATATTTTAGGACTTTTGGGTTGACATGTTCATTAGCATATCTATTAAATATACTTAGAGTAACTTTGGGATTCATACATTACAAAGGCATTATTACTTGTTCTTTTACCATGGAAATGATACTCCAAAAGCTTGTAGTAAGTATTACTTTCTCTGGAGCTAGGAAGGATGTTTTTCTAATTCTTATAGGTAAATGTAGATGCATATGATCATATTAGTTAATAGTATACTTTTTGTATAATGCTTCATATGTGCAGCTTTATTATATGTATATGCATTTTCCTAAGGTATATAGAGAATGTGACAGATGCTTTAGCAAATGCTGATAGTCCTTTTACATTAATGTTAATAGCGTAAGAAAACTGAATATTTTTAATTGTTTATACTGTTGTAATTTTAGAGCCTATGTTTCTAAAACCCTTTCCTTGTGACATTAATAGAGCTATGTATCACAAAAGGAACAATTTTACTTTATTTTCTTCTCAATAAGCTTGACTTATTACAAGATTTGAACTAAAATGAAGAATAGTGCTAAGTTATGGTGATGTAAGTTGTTTATATACACACAAACATGCACACATGCACATATATATATAAATATATGTATATATGTATATTTATATGTGTGTGTGTGTGTGTCTGTATCACAGTCTTTGAGAAGGCATATATGTAAGAGCAGTTATGGGTTATGAAGGAAGTTTAGCTATAGCATTTTTAGATGGCATGAATTAGATTCAGTGTGGCTGTGTTCTTTCTTAAGGAATTTATACAGTTTTCAGGATTTATATTTCAAATTTGTTAAATTCTGTAAATACTATGCTACTTGTGCTTCCTATCCAGGTGAATTGAATACTCATGTGTATAAGTAGAAATGGCAGCTTTCCATTCACATTCATTAATGTTTTATTTCCAAATACTGGGAAATAGGGATCTTCTTTATTTTTACTATATATTGGTCTCATTAGAAATATTAATGATCATTGTAAATTTTTTATTGGATATTTTCTTTATTTACATTTCAAATAGTATCCCCTTTTCAGGTCTGCCCTCTGGAATTGCCCTTTCTCTTCCTCTGCCTCTATGAGGGTAGTCCCCTGCCCACCCAACCACCCCCACTCTCCCACTCTGACTGTCCCCTATAATGGGGTATTGAACCCCCATAGAATCAAGGGCCAATCCTCCCATTGATGTCCAACAAGGCCATCTTCTGCCACATACTTGGCCGAAGCCATGGGTCCCTTCATGTGTACTCATTGGTTGGTGGTCCAATCCCCAGGAGCTCCAGGGGATCTGGCTAGTTGACACAGTTGCTCCAATCCTTGGGTGTGAAAACCCTCTCAGCTCCTTCAGTCCCTTCTCCAACTCCTCCATCTGGGACCCCATGCTCAGTCCAATGGTTGGCTATGAGCATCTACTTCTGTATTTGTCAGGCTCTAGATGAGAGTCTCAGGAGAGAGCCATATCAGGCTCCCATCAACAAGCACTTTTCAACATCTAAAATAGCCTCTAAGTTTAGCAATTCTATATGGGGTAGATACCCGGTTGGGGCAGTATCTGGATGGTCTTTCCTTCAATCTCTGCTCCACACTTTGTCTCCATATTCCCTCCTGTGAGTATTTTGTTCCCCCTTCTAAGAAGCACTGAACAATCCACACTTTGGTCTTCCTTCTTCTTGAGCTTCATGTGGTCTGTGAATTGTATCTTGGTTATTCTGAGCTTTTGGGTTAACATCCACTTATCAGTGAAGGGTATACTATGTGTGTACTTTTGTGACTGGGTTACCTCACTCAGGATGACATTTTCAAGTTCCAGCCATTTACCTAAGAATTTCATGAAGTCATTGTTTTTAACAGCAGAGTAGTACTACACCTTTCTGTAAGTGTACCATATTATCTGTATCCTTTCCATTGTTGAGGAATATCTGGTTTGTTTCCAGCTGCTAGATATTTTAATATGGCTGCCATGAACAAAGTGGAGCATGTATCCTTATTATATCAGAGCATCTTCTAGGTATATGCCCAAGAGTGGTATTGCTGACTCCTCAGGTAGTACTCATTCCGATTTTCTTACAAAGTGCCAGACTTATTTCCAGCATGGTTTTATCAGTTTGCGATCCTACCAGCAATGGAAGAGTGTTCCTCTTTCTCCACATCTTTGCCAGTATCTTTTCTCACCTGAGTTTTTGACCTTAGCCAATCTAACTGATGTCAGGTGGAATCTCAGGGACATTTTGTCTTTCATTTCCCTGACAATAAGGTTGTTGGACATTTCTTTAGGTGCTTCTCAGCCATTCAAGTTTCCTCAGTTGAAAATTCTCTGTTTATCTCTGTTCCCATTTTGAATAGGGTATTTTGGTTCTCTAGAGTCTTAAGTTATTTGTATATATTGGATATTAGCCCTCTATCAGATGTAGGATTGGTAAAAATCTTTTCCCCATCTGTTGCTTGCCATTTTGTTCTACTGATACTGTCCTTTGCCTTACAGAACCTTTGCAATTTTAAGAGGTTGTATTTGTCAATTTGTGATCTGACAGCATAAGCTACTGGTGTTCTGTTGAGGACATTTCCCCTGTACCCATGTGATAGAGGACTTTGAGAAGGACATAAATAACTCTTTTAAAGAAATACAGGAGAACACAGGTAAGTAGGTAGAAGCACTTAAAATAGAAACACAAAAATCCCTTAAAGAATCCAGGAAAACACAACCAAACAGGTGAAGGAATTGAACAAAAGCATTCAGGATCTATAAATGGAAATAGAAACAATAAAGAAATCACAAAGGGAGACAACCCTGGAAAACCTAGGAAAGAGATCAGGAGTCATAGATGCAAGCATCACAACAAAATACAGGAGATAGAAGAGAGAATCTCAGGTTTAGAAGATACCATGGAAAACACTGAGACAACAGTCAAAGAAAATGAAAACCCACAAAAAGCTCCTTACTCAAAACATCCAGGAAATCCAGGATACAATGAGAAGACTAAACCCAAGGATGATAGGTTGAGAAGAGAGTGAAGCCCTTTCCAAATTAAAGGGTCAGTAAATATCTCCAACAAAACTATAGAAGAAAACTTCTCTGACCTAAAGAAAGAGATGTCCATGAACATATGAGAAGCCTACAGAACTCCAAATAGATTGGACCAGAAAAAAAATTCCTCTTATCATATAATAGTCAAAACACCAAATGCACAAAACAAGGAAAGAATATTAAAAGCAGTAAGGGGAAAACATCAAGTAACATATAAGGGAAGACCTATCAGAATTACACCAGACTATGAAAGCTACAAGATCCTGGGCAGATCTCATACAGATCCTAAGAGAACACAAATGCCAGCCCATTATACTATACCCAGGAAAAATCTCAGTTAACATAGATGGAGAAGCCAAGATACTCCATGACAAAAATATATCAAACAATATTTTTCCACAAATCCAGGCCTACAAAGGATGATAGATAGAAAACTCCAACATGAGGGAAACTACACCTTAGAAAAATCAAGAAAGTAATCTTCTTTTAACAAAGCCAAAAGGAGATAGTCACACAAACATAATTCCACTTCAAACAAGAAAAATATCAGGAGTCAACAATCACTTTTCTTTAATATCTCTTAACATCAATGGACTCAATTCCCCAATAAAAGGACATAGACTAACAGATTAAATATGTAAACAGGACCCAGAATTTTGCTGTATACCGGAAACACATCTCAGTGGCAAAGACAGACAATACCTCATTATAAAGGGCTGGAAAACAATTTTCCCAGCAAATGGTCCCAAGAAATAAGCTGGAATAGATATTCTAAACAGGGAATTCTCAACAGAGGAATCTTGTATGACTGAGAAGCATTTAAACCATTGTTCAAATCCTTAGTCTAAATTGTGGAGCAGAGCCTGAAGGAAAGACATTGCCCCACCTGAAGATCCATCCCACATATAGTCACCAAACCTAGACACTATTGTGGATGCCAACAAGTACTTGCTGACAGGATCCTAATATAGTTGTCTCCTGAGAGGCTTTGCCAGTGCCTGTCAAATTCAGAGGTGGATGATCTCAGCCAACCATTGGACTGTGCACAGGGTCCCCATTGGAGGAGCTAGAGAAAAGACCCAAGGAGCTGAAGGGGTTTCTAGCCCGATAGGAGGAAAAAGAATATGAACCAACTAGTACCCACAGAGATCCCAGGGACTAAACCATCAACCAAAGAGTACACATGGAGGGACCCATGGCTCCAGCAGCATGTGTAGCAGAGGCCCTTGGTCCTGTGAAGGCTCAATGCCTTAGTGTAGAGGAATGCCAGAACCAGGAAGCAGGAATGGGTGGGTTGGTGAGCATGGGGAGACAGAGGGGTTAGGGGTTTTACAGACAGGAAACCAGGAAAAGGGATAACATTTGAAATGTAAAAAAAAAAATATCTAATTAAATCAAAAAACAAAGCCCTTAGTCATCAAGGAATTGCAAATCAAAATGACACTGACTTTCTATCTTACAGAATGGATAAAATCAAATTTTGAGGAATAGCATTTGCTAGTAGGGATGTAGAACAATGGAACATTCCTCCATTGCTGGTGAGAGGGAAAACATGTTCAATTACTTTGGAAAAAAGTTTGGCAGTTTCTCAGAAAATTGGAACTAGAACTAACTGAAAGCCCAGCTATAGCACTCCTAGGCAGGTCCTCAAAAGATGCTCCATCATCACACAAGGGTACTTGCTCAACTATATTCATAGATGTCCCTAAACTTAATAATAGATTAAGAAAATGTAGTTCATTTATATTTTGGAATACTTCTCAGTTATTAAAAACAAGGACATCATGAATTTTGTGGCAAATGGAAGACAGTAGAAAATATCATCTGAGTGAGATAACTAGACCCTAAGGGACATGCATGGCATGTATTCACTTATAAGTGGAAATTCATCATAAAGTACACAATAGCCACACTATAATTAACATACCCAAAGAAGCCAAACAACAAGGATTACCCACAGGAGGATTATTGAGTCTCTCACAGAAGGTGAAATAAAATACATATTGGAAGTGGACAAAATATTCAATAAAAATCAAATATTATGTCTAGGATAAGATACAAATGAGCATGAGTTATAATTGCCATGGATCTGCTAAGATAGTGCAGTCAATAAATATTGCAAGTTTAGAAAAAGTCCAGGAAGACTGCATAATGCAAGGTTGAAGAGTGTCTTCCCATGACCTTTGGTTCATTGCATGCAATCATGCTTCACATTTGTTGGGCTTGTAATAATTTAGTGTTTTCCCATTGGGAAAGAGTCTTTCTTCAGTCAAGCTTTCCTTACTATTATCTAAGCTTTCCTTTTAGAATATTGGTCTTTATTCTCTGATTTTTATATAGTATAAAAATATTTATTTTGATTTTGCAAAGGATCAAAGAATTGACACTTAGAAGAGATTTTGAAGTTTGGACTTTTGCAAATTTGAGGAATTTTAAATTATATGGGAATACTGCAAGTTGGCCTAATTGAAGTTTCTATTATGTGAAAGATACCCATGAGGGATGTTCTGGTTTATCTGTTTTATATATATATATATATATATATATATATATATATATGTATATAAATATATTTATATATAAATATATATTTATATATATATATAAAAGCATTTTATCAAATGCTGCTTGCCACATGACTTAAACAATTAATATAGTTTCATAGAGTAAAAAAAAAAATTCTTGGTAAATTTCATTATCATCTCCTAAACTTATTTCCAATGAAAGAAAGAATTCTACTATACCAATATTATATAAATTAAGTTAGCATCATAGCTTCATTTTGAGGCTTAAACAGTCTTAAATCCAAATATTAAAATATCATATATGGCATTTCATTTATAGAAGTTTTTGATATACAAAATTTATATGTGTATATGTATACCAAATTGTAAATGATGGCACAGAAGCATGGTACAGTGCAGTGCTTTAACTAAAGTAGTGCTTTATAAAGTATGCCTGAATAATCAATGACCATTGTTGAGTCTTGTATGCCTATATTAGAAACTAGAAGAGTTAAAGGGAACTACAGAATGCAAATGCATACCAACAACTTTAAGTTGATTATACCACTATATTTATTCAATAACTTTACACACTCAAAAATGATGCCTTATAAAACATATAACAAAGTATGTAAGCATACATAAGTGAGTAATATTTACAACAAGGGAAAAGCAAGAATATAAAATAAATACTGAAAATAATATGATATAATATGAAACTATAATAAAATTAAACTAAATATGCAGTTTCCTTGAACCAATTAGTAAGGAAGGGATTTATTTTTCTCTTCAACTGTCGTATTATGGATGGTCAGAATAATTTTCAGGTAATCACGACATGGTTGTCCAAGTTCCAGGATAAGAATATTCCATATAAAGTGTATAATTCTATCTTCTGCTTTATAAAACTATATGGAGTGTGATATAAAGAGCTAGTTAGAATATTCATAAAAGTTATACAACATTTTGAACATTCAGGTTAATTATATATATGACAGGCCAATATGCAGTAGAACAGCTGTGAACCTTGATGTCAACATCTAACTCCAACCTTAGTCTACTCTATATGCTTTTAATCCTAATCATAAAATTCAACTTATCCTTAAATTCTAAACTGGATCCTAACTTTAGTACTTGACAATAGTGAGGAAAACATGGAAGGAGTTTAGGAACATTTTTTTTTCTTTATGAATGAAATCTTTCTACTAGAAATTCATTTATATTCCCCTTACAATTACAACACCTTACTATTCCTTTTTTAGAAATTGATACTCTCATCTGCCACCACCATTCAAACTGACACATATCTACCATTTATTCCCTGTGTTTGAAATTGTTTACATTCTTTAACTAATATTATTCTCTCTTGTGATTTATTTTGTAAAACTCCCGAACTGTTAAAATGTGGCACACATGCACACATACACACACACAAACACACACACACACTCCTGAGGTAACACTGTCTAAGTCTTCTAGCCATGGGAGATATGAAACCTGAAATAGCTACCTCCATTAACCAGACAATATGTCCAATGTAGGGTTGAAGAAAACAATACAGCCAGAAATCCTTTCATCCACAAGACTTTTCCTGACAACAATGTGTACAGGTATAAAGTTGAAGCAGGAATTGAGGGAATGGACAACCAATAACAGCCCAACTTGAGACAAATGATATGAGTCCATATCTGATATTATTAACATTATTCTGATACACTTGCAGAAAAAAGCCTAGTACAACACTGTCATCTGAGAAGCTTACCACAGCAAACAGATGGCGAGACCCCAGCCAAACATTAGACAGCTGGGGGAATCTTTTTGAAGAAGGGGAGGAAGGGTTAAAGAAGACAGACACATCCAGGATACCACTAGAAAGCCGACAGAACTAACTTGGGCCTGTCATGACTCACAGAGACTGAACCACCAACCAGAGAGAATTAAGTAATGGAAATAGGCCCCCATGTACATGTAACAGATATGCAACTTAGTCTTCATGTGGGCTTCTGAACAGCAGGAGCAAATGCTGTCTTTGACTCTGTTGCCTGATTTTGGATCCCTTTCCCCTAATTGGGCTGTCTTATCTAGCCTCAACTGAAGGAGATGCATCTAGTACTACTGCAATTTGATATGCCAAGGTGATAAGTGAGAGAAGGGGAAGCCTCCCTTTCTCTAGGGAGAAAGGAAGATGGGATGGGGAGCAGGGGATGTGAGAGGGAGGGACTTGAAGGAGAAGAAGGAGGGAACACAATGATTGGGAAATCATTTAATGAAAAAAATAAATCTGTCAATTTTCCACCATATACACTGCTACATTTCTCTACAATTATTTCCTGTTTGAAAGTATTAATGTTCTTTAACCTATACCATTTTATGCATTATTTCCTAACATTCCTGAACTATTAAAATGTGACACAAAAAGACAAAAAAGCACATATACATCTATATATCTGTATATCTATATATCTATACATTTATAAATAATTTAATCTCCATTTATATATCTATATATTTAAATATTTATTCACATATATTGCATGTATATCACCTACATATCTGTAAGTTATCTATCTACATGTCTTTCTTTTTGTATTATATTTTTATATTATATTCTTTTTAAAATTTTTTATTGGTTATTTTATTCATTTACATTTCAAATGTTACCCCTCCCAGTTTCCTCTCCACAAATTCCCATCCTCCTTCCCCTTTGTCACTTTGAGGCTGCTCCACCACCCACCCCCATTACTGCCTCACCCCTTACACTAGGATATCAAGCCTCTACAAGACCAAAGGCCTCTCCTCCCATTGATGCCAGATAAGGAAGTTCTCTGCTGAATAAATAGCTGGAGTCCATGTGTACTCTTTTGTTGGTGGGTTAGTCTCTAGGAACTCTGAGTGGTCAGGTTAGTTGATATTGTTTTTCCAATGAGCTTACAATTCCCTTCAGGTCCTTCAGTCCTTCCACTAACTCTTCTATTGGGGTCCCAGGGCTCAGTCTGATGGTTGGCTGTGAGTACCTACATCTGTATTGGTTAGGTGCTAGCAGAGCCTCTCCGGGGACATTTATACCAGGCTCCTTTCTGCAAGTACTTCTTGCCACCATCAATAGTGTTGGTGTTAGGTGTCTGGAGGTGGGATGGATCCCTAGGTGGGGTGGTCTCTGGATGGCCTTCCCTTCAGTCTCTGCTCCAGTTTTTGTCTTTGCACTTCCTTTAGATAGGAAAGATTCTGGGTTAAAATTTTGAGATGGCTGGGTGGCCTATTCCTCCAAGGGGATCTGTGCCTGTCTATTGAAGGTGGTCTCTACAGGTTCTTTCTCCCCTTTGTTTGGTATTTTGGCTAATATCATCCCTGTTGGGACCTGGGAACCTCTTGCTTCTCTGGCATCTGGGACTTTCTAATGGTTAGCCCCAGTTCCCCATCCCCCACTGCTACACATTTCTGTACAATTTTCTGACACTCTGTACTTCTCTCCTGTCTCTTTCCATACATGATCCTGCCCCCTTCCCACCCGCTCCTCTCTCCTCCCACGTCCCTCCCTCCCTCCCTCTATCTCTCATGATTATTTTGCTCCCCTTCTAAGAAGGATTGAAGCATCTACACTTCGGTCTTACCTTCTTAATTTAGCCTGTTGATTCATGAGATAATTATTCCATTGATAAACTCTTTTATCACTCATGCTACATTTAGATAATAATATTCCTTGGCTAGAATACTTAGTATATGTTTTATATAAACATCATTTCTAAAGCCTCTTAAAATATAACTCTTACATACTTCTATCTATGTTTTCTCTCCTATTTCTTGTGGAGGGGGGAGTCGTTCCGTTTTAGGGTGAAACATGCACAAAAACATGTTCTTATAGCATCAATCTGAAATACATTGTATAAAATAAGGAGTTAATGAAATAAAAATTCAAACAATGAGAGATTTGAAACATTTCATTCAACTGAAAAGTACAAATATGAATTTAATTCCTAATTTTAGAATATGTTACATCATTATTAGAATTAGAATTAAATGTTAAGTTTGCAGAATTTAGTCTATTAGGACTCTTAAACTAAGTGAAGGGTACTTCTACTAGGTTTAGGCCTAACTCTGCTGTACCAGAAACCTGAGAACAACATGAAAGACACTCACTTCACCTTGGGGTCATGTTGAATACCTGTGAATTTTGTCTTTTGGAGTGGCCTGGATAGTCTCCTATATCAATATAGTTCCTGAAAATTCCTCTCAGGTTCTAGCAGTATGACCTCCTGCAACAAGTGGGAGATCCTTCCAGAGATTAGCAATGTCTATAACAGGTGGGAAGCTCTCATTTCCCTGATTATGCATATTTAAACTGCTGGAGACTACTCCTCCAGATGACTCATCTTCACCTGCCAGACATCACTTGTATTGACACAGGAATATTGCAGTTGTCATTTGACAGATGCTGATTCTCAGAAGAATAGACCTAGATCCAGTGGCTCTTAGTGTTAGACACACAGAATAAAATTCACACCTCAAACCTACCAAGACATATCCCACAATCACTTTAAATGCCTCCATTGAAACATAAAATGTGATCAAAATAGAGTAAGGAGGAAAGACTCCAATTACCAAACTATAATATCCTCTCCTAAAATTACTAATCATATTATAAAGACCTCCATAGAAAATGACATGAATGATCTTCATGATAATGAATTCCAAAGAATGGTTATGACTATATCCAAGCAATTCTATGATAGTATAAATCAGTGCTGAAAGTAATGAAATATAAATTTTAAAACTATTTCAAAAATTAATAAACTTAAATTTTAGTTCTTTCTTAAGATAAGACTGAAAAGTCATTATCCAAATGAGAGGGGAGACACAAATTGGTAAGGTATATAATGAAAAAGGAAGCATGACAGCAAATTGCAGTGAATTTTAGAAATCAGAAAAACATTTTAAAAAAATTCTACATTCGCCAGCTGATGACGGTGCATGCCTTTAATCCCAGAACTTGGGAGGCAGAGGCAGGTGGATTTCTGAGTTTGAGGCCAACCTGGTCTACAGAGTGAGTTCCAGGACAACCAGGGCTATACAGAGAAACCCTGTCTTGAAACAAAAAAGAAATTCTACATTCCATTTAATTTTAAAATCTAAAAGAAATGTATGTAGTTCTTAATTTATACTGTATAATAAAACTAAGTCAAGATGATTTCAGTATATCAATAACAACTACCAAGATTAAAAAATTAACAAAAGTTTTTCAACTTAAAACTTTCCAGGAACAGATGGATAAGTTTCAGAGTTTTACAAAATCTCAAAGAAGATTTACCTATTCCTATTCAGTGTGTTTCAGGAAATACAAAAAGAAAGGATACATCTTAAATTATTTTTATAAAGCCAGTATTGCCTTGATACTAAAAGTATATAAAAACATGACATAAAAGAAGAGTCCAATTTCCATGATTAATAAAAATGCAAAACTTCTAAATAAGATATTGAAAAACTGGCTAGAGACTTGAAACAGCATTTACAAGTGCATGTTTCCAGAGAACTCCAGTTTATTTCCAAGAATCCACATAACAACTGTCCAGAGAATCAGATTCTCTCTTTCTGCCTCTGGGCATACAAAGAACACATGTGATAACCTAAAGTGTACTCAATAAAAAAGTAATGTAAAAATATGCTAGTAAAGTTAGTTGAGGAAATTGATAATAGTCAAAGAAAATTTTAAATCTACAAAGTTGTTGACACAAAATACAAAGAAATCTGAGATAAAATATCAAAGAAATCAGAATAGACCTAGAGCAAGTAGCTCTTAGTGTTAGACACACAGAATGAAGTTCACACCTAAATTAACCAAGGCCAAAACCTAAGAATAATAAGATAAAATAAAGACTCCCAGCTCCAACTCCCCAAAAATATTTTCAACAAAATAATAAAAGAAACAATTGCAAACCTAATGAAAGAGTTGCCTATAAACATACTAGAAGCTTAAAGAACAGCAAATATATTGAACCAGAAAAGAAAATCCTGGCACCCATTCCCACAACATCCAGAGGAATCTTGAATCCCAAGTACTCTGAAAAGCCTAGGATCACAGTTGAGAAGGCTATGACATCTTACCCAACACCCAGAATAACTAGGTCCCCCAGGATGCAGGGATGCAGGAACCCCCACCCAGCCAGTGGCACAGGTTAATTTCAGTCTGAACCTGTCTCCTGAGCAGACCAGGGGCACTGACTCTGCACCTAGCCCCACAACACCCAGAGAAAGCTTGACTCCCAAGTGCTCTGACATAACAGGATCTCAGGAGATTAGTCACACCAGTATTTCAGGATCCCAGAAGCACCTTGACACCCAAGAGCCCTGAAATACCCAGGAACTCAAGATCACAGGATCACAGAATCACAGGCTCACAGACTCACAGAAACAGCTGGACTCTGAGGACATCTGAACAAAATAGGATCACAGGAATGGCAGGTCCCAGTCAAAGAGAGAAAGGGCAGGTAGCCCTAGAGATAACCACATTGTGAGAAGCAAGCATGAAAACATAAGGCTACTTGGCATCATCAGAAATCAGTTCTCCCACTACAGCAAGTCCAGGATAGCCCATCACATGGGAAAAGCCAGATTTGGACTTAAAAGAATATCTCATGGTGATGACTGAGGACTTTAAGACAGATATAAATGAATTCCTTAAAAAAATACAGGAGAACACAGGTAAACATGTAGAAGCCTTTAAGAGGAAACATAAAAGTGTATTAAAAATTACAGGAAAATACAACCAAACAGGTGAAGGAATTGAACAAAATCATCTTGGACCCAAAAATGGAAATAGAAATAGTAAGAAATCACAACAGGAGAGAACTCTGGAGATGAAAAACCTAGGAAAGGGACCAGGAGTCATAGATGCAAGCATAACCAAAAGAATACAAGAGATAGAAGAGAGAATCTCAGGTGCAGAAGGTACCATAGAAAATATTTATGACAACAGTCAAATAAAAGGTCAAAAGCAAAAATTTCAAATAAAAAACATCAAGGAAAACCAGGACACAATGAGAAACCAGACCAATGAGACCAAATATTTCCAACTTAAAGGGCCTGTAAATATCTTCAAGAAATTATAGGAGAAAACTTTTGTAACCTAAAGAAAGAGATGCCCATGAACATAAAAGAAGCCTATAGAATTCCAAATAGACTACTCCAGAAAAAACTCCATCTGTCACATAATAAACAAAACAACAAATTCACAAAACAAAGAAAGAATATTAAAAGCAGTAAGTGAAAAAGGTCAAGTAATATATAAAGGACAACCTATCAGAATTATACCAGATGTCTCAGCAGAGTTTTTAAAAGCCAGAAGATGCTGTACAGATGTCATACACACTCTAGGAGAACAAAAATGCCAGCCCAGACTACTATGCCCAGCAAAACTCTCAATTAATATAGATGAATAAACCAATATATTCCATGACAAAAACAGATTTATACAATATCTTTCCACAAATCCAGCCCTACAAAGGATAATAGATGAAAAACTCAAGCACCCAAGAATGAAAGTAATTCTTTCAACAAACCAAATGAAAGATAGCCACAGAAACACAATTCCATCTCTAACAACAAAAATAACAGGAAGCAATCATCATTGGTACCTAATATCTCTCAATATCAATGGACTCAATTCCCAAAGAAAAAGACATAGATTAACAGACTGGGTACCTAAACAGAACCCAGCTCTTTGCTGCATACAAAAAAATGAACCTCAGTGACTAAGAGAAATTATCTCAGAGTAAAAAGCAATTTAAAAAATTTCCAAGAAAATTTTCCTGAGAAACAAGCTGGAGTGGCCATTATAATACTGAATAAAATTAATTTTCAACCAAAAGGTATCAAAAAAGATAAGGAAGTACCCTTCAACCTCTTCAAAGGAAAAATCTACCAAGATTATCTCCCAATTCTGAACATCTATGCTCCAAATGTAAGGGCACCCATATTCATAAAAAAACCTTACTAAAGTTGAAAGCACACATTACACCTCACACACTAATAGTGGGAGACTTCAACATCTGACTCTAAGAAATGGACAGATCAGGGAAACAGAAAATGAACAGACATACAGTAAAACTCACAGAAGTTATGGACCAAACGGATTTAACAGATATCTATAGAACATTTCATTGTAAAACAAAAGAATATACCTTGTGCTCAGGACCTCATGGTACCTTCTCTACAATTAACCATATCATCGGTCACAAAACAGACCTCAACAGATACAAAACGATTGAAACAATCCCATGCATCCTATCAGATCAACACAGACTAAGGCTGGTCTTTAGTAACAACAAAAACAACAGAAAAGCCCACATATAAATGGAAGCTGAACAAATATCTACTCACTGGTAACTTGGTCAGAGAAGAAAGAAAGAAATTAACAATTTTAGAATTTAATGAAAATGAAGGCACAACATACCAAAACTTATGGGACACAATGAAAGTAGTGCTAAGAGAAAAACTCATAGCTGTGAGTGCCTCCAAAAAGAAACTGGAGAGAGCATACACTTGCAGCTTGACAGCACATCTGAAAGCTCTAGAACAAAAAGAAGTAAATACACCCAAGAGGAGTAGATGGCAGGAAATTATAAAACTCAGGGCTGAAATCGACCAAGTAGAAACAAAAAGAACTATATAAGGAATCAACAAAATCAGTAGCTGGTCCTTTGAGAAAATCTACATAGATATACACTTAGCCAGACTAACTAGAGGGCACAGAGACAGTATCCAAATTAACAAAATCAGAAATGAAAATGGAGACATAACAGCAGAAAATGAGAAAATTCTAAAAATCATAGATCCTCCTACAAAAGACTATACTGAACAAAACTGAAAAAGGACAATTTTCTAGACAGATACCAGGTTCCAACATTAAATCAGGATTAGATAAACAATCTAAACATTCCCATAACTGCTAAAGAAATAGAAGCAGTAATAACAAGTCTCCCCACCCAAAAAAAACAAAACAAAACAAAACAAAACAAAAACAAAAACCCAGGAACAAATGGTTTTAATGCAGAGTTCTAGTACACCTTCAAAGAAGACCTAATACCAATAATCTTCAAAATATCCTACAAACAGTAGCAATGCTACCAAGTTAGTTCTATGAAGCCACAATTATACTTATATCTAATGTACACAAAGATCCAACAAGGAAAGAATACTTCAGACCAATTTATCTTATGAATATCTGTGTAAAAATACTCAAAAAATTCTTGCAAACTGAATCCAAGAACACATCAAAATGATCATCCATCATGATCAAGTGGACTTCATCCCAGGGATGCAGGGATGGTTTAGTATATAGAAATCCATCAATGTAATCCACTCTATAAACAAACTCAAAGTAAAAACAAACAAACAAAAAACAAAAAAACATGATCATTTTATTAGATGCTGCGAAAGCATTTGACAAAATCCAATACCTCTTCATGATAAAAGTCTTGGAAAGATCAGGAATTCAAGGCCCATACATAACATAGTAAAGGCAATATTTAGTAGACCAGTAGCAGACAATAAACTAAATGGAGAGAAATTTGAAGCAATCTAACTAAAATCAGACATTAGACAAGGCTGTCCACTCTCTTGCTACCTGTTCAATACTGTACTCAAGGTTCTTGTCAGAGCAATAATACAACAAGAGGAGGTCAAAGAGATACAAATAGGAAAAGAAGATGTCAAAATATCACTATTTGCTGATAAAATGATACTACTCTTAAGTGACCCCAAAAATTCCACCACAGAACTCCTAAATCTAATAAACAACTTCAGCAAAGTGGCTGAATGTAAGATTAACTCAAACAAATCATTAGCCTTCCTCTACTCAAAGGATAAACATGCTGAGAAAGAAATTAGGAAAAATGACACCACTCACTACAGTCACAAATAATATGAAACAACTTGGTGTGACTCTCTCCAAGCTATTGAAAGATCTGTATGACAAGAACTTCAAGTCTCTGAAGAAAGAAATTGAAGAAGATTCCAGAAGATGGAAAGACCTCCCATGCTCATGGATTGGCATGATTAATATAGTAAAAATGGCCATTTTTCCAAAAGCAATCTACAGATTCAGTGCAATCCCCATCAAAATTCCAAATCAATTCTTCAAAGAAGATAGAAAGAGCAATATACAAAATTATTTGGAATAACAAAATATTCAGGATTGCCAAAACTATACTCAACAATAAAAGAACTTCAGGGAAATTACCATCATTGACCTCAAGCTGTATTACAGAGCAATAGTGTTAAAAATTGTATGATATTGGTACAGAGACAGGGAGGTCGATCGATGGAATAGAACTGAAGAGCCAAAAATGAACCCACATACCTATGGTCACTTGATCTTTTACAAATAATCTAAAATCAACCAGTGTGAAAAAAGACAGCCTTTTCAAATAATGATACTGATGGTACTGGCTTAAGTGGAGGTTTGCATGTAGAAGAATGCAAATCGATCCATTCTTATCTCCTTAGACAAATCTCAAGTCCAAGTGGATCAAGGACTTCCACATAAAACTAGAAACACTGAAACTAAAAGAAGACAAAATAGTGAAGATCCTCAATCACGTGGGCACATGGGAAAATCTCCTGAAGAGAATATGAGTGGCTTGTGCTCTAAGATCAATAATTGACAAATTGGACCTCATAAAATTGCAAAGCTTCTGTAAGGCAAAGGGTACTCTCAGTTGGAAAAAATGGCAACCAACTGATTGGGGAAAGATTTTTTTGCCAACCCAAATTCTGATAAAGGGCTAATGTTCAACATATACAAAGAACTCAAGAAGTTAAACTCCAGAGAGTCAAATAATGCTACTAAAAATGGGATTCAGACAAGAAGCCTAAAGAACTCCAAATAGACTGAACCAGAAAAGAAATTATTCCTATTACATAATACTAAAAATATCAAATGCACTAAACAAAGAAAGAATTTTAAAGTAGTAAGGGGTAAAGGTCAAGTAACATATAAAGGCAGGCCTATCAGAATTACACCAGAGACTATGAAAGCTAGAAGATCCTGGGTATATGTCATACAGACCCTACAAGAACAAAAATGCCAGCCCAGGTTAATATACCCAGCAAAATTTTCAATTATCATAGATCTCCATCTATGGAAAACAACATATTCTAATGCAAAACAAAGTTTACACAATATCTTTCTACAAATCCAGCCCTACAAAGGATAAAAGTTAGAAAACATCAACATAAGGAGCAAAACTACATGCTAGAAGAAGCAAGAAAATAATCTTTCAACAAATCCACACAAACCTAATTCCACCTCTTACAACAAAAACAATAGGAAGTAACAATTATTTTTTCATAATATCTTAATATGAAAATAATATTACCAACGTATCCTAATTGATTGAAATCCAAAAATATGAGGAATTAGAAATTTGTTGATTGTCATCCAACAGTCCCTCTAACTTGGTAATTGGAGAAATAGGCCCAATATTTTACAATCCATATATACTTTCAGCGTTCTTGTTCATGACAGTGTCTTACTGTGTACAGCATAAGGGTCTTGAAATCTTGCTTCTTCTATTTTAGCCTCTCTACTAGTAGTATTGCTTATTTCATAATTTTGCACTATACTATGATTTTCAGAACAGCTTACATATTTCAAATGTATTTATATAACCAAAAGAAACATAGACAATTAAATTGAGGAGGGGCTTGTAAGAGAAAAACAAAGAGTGAGGCTGAATGCTTTGCTTGACTTTGCAACTCTTGTATCATGTTTGAAGAAGAGGACTTTATAAATTACTCTTTCTCTGATAAATTTCAAAATTATCACAGCCAATGAACCAAGTTCTTACCCACACCTAATGTCTGTGCCACCCTCCAAGCAGAACCATTGTTCATTGAAACAGTTGGTGAATGACTTTATAGATAGATCATCTTAATACACACACCATTTCTTAAATTAATGTAACCTGTTCTCTGTGGGCTGAGAATAAAGTCACTCGTTCCAGTCAAATAGCTTTGACTATAGCAGGAAGTCTGTATCCAAAAATCGTGCCTACAATTCATTCCGTGGCACAGCAGAACTGTCAACTCTCAGCTTAGCTATGATGGAGGTAAAATCTTTGGTGATGTGAGGGTCATTGAAGTACAGCCTTATTACAGTGAACTCCAATGAACTCTGTAAGGCTTAAACTAGGTCTCCCTTTGTATATGTACCAGATGTGCAGCTTGGTCTTCCTGTGGGTCCCACACAAGTGTATCATGGTCTATCCTAAAAGCTGTTGTCTGCATTTAGAATGTATTCTTCTAGCTGGACTTCCTTGTCTGGCCTCAGTGGAATAGAAAGTGACTAGACTTACAGAGATTTGAAGTGCCAGGGAGAGGGGATGGGGGCACTGACACACATGGAGAAGGGAAAGGGGGAATGAGAAGGATAGTGGGAGGGACTGATGAGGGGGCAGTGAGCAGGATGTTAAGTGAATAAGTAAAATAAATAAATAAATAAATAAATGTATTTATTTTTAAAAGATGTACCTCAGCAACCAAGATAGAAATTACCTCACAATAAAGGACTGGGAAAAGATTCTCTAAGCAAACAGACCCAAAAGCAAGTAGGAGTGACCAATCTAGCATCTAATAAAATAGTCTTTCAATGAAAATTAATCAAGAGAGATGGAGAAGGATACTTCATATTTATCAAAGGAAAAAATCCAGCAAAAATAATGTCTCAGTTCTGAACATCTATGCTCTAAATGCAAGGATACCCACATTCATAAAAGAAATATTACTAATTTAAGCTTAAATCACACATCAAGCCCTACCTATTTACAGTAGAGAACTCTCACCACTCTCACCAATTGCCATGTCACCTAGACAAAAACTATATAAAGAAAAATAATGAAAGAGACATTTTTAATCAAATGGACCAAACATATATCTATAGAACATTTTACCCAAACACACACACAAAAAAAATAAAATGTATCTTCACAGCGCTTCACAAAATCTTCTTTAAATTGACCATATACTCAGGCACAAAGCAAGTCTCAAAAGATATAGAAAGTTTTAAATAAACCCTTGTATCTTATTAGACCACCACGGATTAAAGCTGTACTTAACAACAGAAACAAAGGAAAGCCTACAAACTCGTGGAAACTGAACAACTCTGCCTTCTCTGCCTAGAAATGGCAATACTTTGCTCTGAACAGCCTGCTATCCCAAGAGGATTTAATTTTCTGCCATCTCTCCTCCCACCTTCATCAGACATGTTGAGCCTGAACCATGCAGGTAAGCTTAACTATTCTGGCCCATATTCCCTAATTGCTGAGTCCTCTGGAGAATGTTGGAGTTGTCCTGAGCAGCTGGCTATCCCAGGGGGATCCAAATTCCCCTGCCACTTTTTCTCCTACCTATCAGACAGGCTAAGCCTGAACCATACAGGTAACCGTACATTCTCCCATTCTTTATCCCTGTTAGCTGAGTTGTCTAGGCATGAAAAATGACTCTGAGCAGCCTACTTGCCCAAATAGGCATCCATCCTCCCATCACCTCTCTGCCTACCATCTTTAGATCTGTGACTCATGAACCATACATGCTTGCCCATCCTGAACAATAGCGACCTGCAGATCTAGAATTAAGTAATCCATGGATACTTGTAAGCAACTGCCACATCAGGATCATAAAGGTTAATCCCCCACCCAGTACCTACTACATCAGGAATGTCCAGGTACAAAAACTATCCAGAACATAATCAACAGAAGCCAAGGCAATATGACACTTTCAGAGTACGGCTATCCTTTTTCAGCAAGTCTTAGGTATCTTAACATGACTGAAGCACAAGAAAATGACTTTAGATCCAATCTTATAAGGATGAAAGAACCCATTAAAGAGGAAACAAATAAAACTCTTAAATATATACTGTAAAATACAATTAAACAGATGAAATAAATAAAATAAAATTGTGCAAGACCTGAAAGTGGAATCAGAAACAAAAAGATAACAAAAGCTGAGGGAATCCTGGAGATGGAAAACCTAGATGGAACAGGAAAAATAGATGCAAGTATCACCAGCAGAATATAGGGGATGGAAGAGAGAATCTCAGGCATAGAAGATATAATAGAAGAAATTGATACATCAGTCAAAGAAAATATTAAAGCTAAAAAAATTATTGACACAGAACATTTAGGAATTTTGAGACCATGAAAAGACCTAATCTAAGAATAATTTTAATATCCAACACTGAAGACCTCCTTCCACACTGAGAGAAACTTCGACTCCCAGGAGGTCCTTCACAACAAGGCTCACAGTTGAGACACCCACCTTAATACCTGGACAAACTGGGACCCCCATGAGGCTCAGCTGCCACAGGACCTATTGACTCTTTTAGAGATAAATCTTCCTTCTGGCCCACAACTCTGCCTGGGGGGACAAGAGATAACCAGATGGTAAGAGGCAATAACAAAAACATAATCAACAAAACCCAAAGCCACTTGGCACCTTCAGAATCCAGTTCTCCCACTATACATAAGCTATATCTATAACGTAGCATATCTGAAAAGAAAGATTCTAAACTAAAATCCTATCCATGAAGACAATAAAGGACCTTCAGAAGGACGTAACTCCCTTAAATAAATACACGGGAATACAGGTAAACAGGTAGAAGCCTTTAAAGAGGAAACACATAAATCCCTTAAAGAAGTACAGGAGAATACAATCAAACAGGTGAAGGAACTGAAGAAAACTAATCAGGATCTAAAAATAGAAACAGAAACAATAAAGAAATCACAAAAGAAGGCACCTGTGGATGTGACAAAACTAGGAAAGAGATCAGGAGTTACAGATGCACACATCAACAAAAGATCATAAAAGATAAAAGAGAGAGTCTCATGCATAGAAGATACCATAGAAGATATTGATACAACTGCAAAAGAAAATACAAAGCGCAAAAACTTCTAACCTAAAACAGCCAGGAAATTCAGGACATAATAAAAAGGACAAACCTAAGACTAATAGGAATAGAAGAGAGTGAAGATTCCCAACTCAATGGGCCAGAAAACATCTTCAACAAAATCTTAAAAGAAAACTTCCAGAAACCTAAAGATAGAGATGGCCATAAAGGTACAAGAAGAGTACAGAAAACCAAATAGATTGGACTAGAAAAGAAATTCCTCCCATCAAATAATAACCAAAGCAACAAATTCAGAAAACAAAGAAAGAATATTAAAAGTGGTAAGGGTAAATGTCAAGTAACATAAAAATGCAGACCTGTCAGAATTACACTAAACTTCTCAATAGAGACTCTAAAAGCCAGAAGATCTTGGCAAGATGTCATACAGACCCTAAGAAAACACAAATGCCAGCCCAGTTTACAATAATCAGCAAAATTCTCAATCACCATAGATGGAGAAACCAAAATATTACATGACAAAATCAAATTTACATAATACCTTTCCACTAATCCAACCCCGCAGAGCATAACGGAAGAAAAACTCCAATACAAAGTGGGAAACTCCATCCAAAAAAAAAAAAGAAAGAAAAAATCATCTCAAAACAAACTGAAGAGAACCAGATAAACATAATACCAACTCTAACAACAAAAATAACTGGGTCCTCAATATCATTTGACTCAACTCTCCAGTGAAAAGACATAGGCAACAGACTGGATATATAAACAAGACTCAGCATTTTGATGCATGTAGGAAATGTAACTCAGTGAAAAAGATAGGCAATACCTCACAATAAAAGACAGAAAAATTCCAAATTAATGGTCTATGAAACAAGCTGGAATTGCCATCCTAAGATCCGATAAAATAGACTTTCAACCACAAGTTATTAAAAGAGATGGAGAAGAGCACTTCAAACTCATCAAAAGAAAAACAGACCATGATGATCTCTTAAATCTGATTATCTACATCCCAAATGCAAGGGCACCTACATTTGTAAAAGATACATTACTAAAGCTAAAAGCACACATTGAACCTCACACCCAATAATGTTGGGAGACTTCAACACCCTACTCTTACCAATGAACATATCACAGAAACAAACTAAACAGAGGGACAGTGAAACTAACAGAAGATATGGACCAAAAGAATTTAACAGATTACTCCAGAACATTTAATTGTAAAACAATATAATATGCCTTCAGCACCTCATGATACTTCCTCCAAAATTGAATACACAATTGGACACTAAACAAGATTCAACATATACAAGAAGATTGAAATAATCCTATGCATTCTATGAGTTCACCAGGGACTATCAGTGGACTTCAATAAAAACAAGAACAGCAGAAAACTGGCATACTCATGGAAACTGAACAACTCTCTACTCAATATCAATTTGGTCAGGGAAGAAATAAAGAAAGAAATGAAAGACTTCCTAGAATGTAAGTAAAGGGATGGCATACTCACACTTATGGGCAGCTTCCAGTTCTTAAATCTGCAGAAAGGCTTAGTGTTTTGGACCTTTGTGGAATCCCCCAAAACTGATAAGCCAAGGGAATGTTCTCATTGGACAAATCATTTCTCCTCTTTTCTGTCATGGGCAACTCACCATCACATAAAAAAATCACCCCAGACCAGGGAAATATGTGCCCTACTAAAATCCAATGGAATGAAAAAAGCCAAAAAACAAGCCTCCTAGTTTTGGGAGGAAATCCTTCAGACAGCACAAAAGAAATATTCTTCAGACATGGAGAGACAGGACATTGGAGGAATGAATACCCACAAAATTCTCTCCCTATAACAGATCCTAAACTCCTTAAGAAAATTTGTCCCCAGTATAGAAAAGGTTTCCACTGGAGGAGACTGTATCTATCTATCTATCTATCTATCTATCTATCTATCTATCTATCTATCTATCTATCTATCTATCTATCTATCTGATAAGGATGGTAAGCCACTGGAGCCTTTTAAATTTCAGATGGGGCAGACCTTAGCCCCAACAGTAATAGGGACCACTATTCCCATAGAAGTCTTATGGGTGTCCAACATATCATAAGGCTCCCACACCAAATTAACCATTAAAACAGACAATAAACCATTCAAGTGTCTTATAGATACTGGAAGAGACAAGACAAATTTAAGACAACCAAAGATACCATGTGACTGAAAACTGATCCCTGGACCTCAGCTCCTAGGCATAGGGAGTGATGGTTGCAACCATCCTCTGCTACCACTTGTTGGGAGTCGGACACAGGAGATTAGCAGGGGAACCATTATGGGACACGTGTCTGGCTGTGTAAGGCTGCTGGACCCCGCTCCAGGAGGGTGGGTAAAGCACAGTCTGCACTCTCTGTGGAAATGCTGGAGGTGGGATTCAACTCTTGAGCACCACAGACAGCTGGGCACCATGGAAGAGCCAGTGTTGGGGTCCCTGGGTCACACACAGGCCAGAATAACAGGTTCTCACTCTTGGACATCTCAGACACTGCTGTGTGTCACATAAGAGGGAAGAACAGACCCTTGGGCAGACTGTGGCCAGGGGGGCAAAGGGAGAATGGTAGCTCTGGCAGGTTACTTTACTAGATGAGAGAGTCTGGCTAGCTTGGGGGGCTTTTTCGTTTGCCTGGTGGCTGTGGCTGGAGCTCAGGGAGCCATCCTGGTGAGAGGTAAGATGAGCTGCTTGTTAGAGGGAAACCAGCTCCATTGTTCCAGCAAGGCGAGTCTAGATGAAAGGAGACAGTCCACGGTTTTAGAGCTTTAATGTGGAAAGGCAGAGAGAGGGAGAAGAATAGAGCAGTAGAGGGTAGCCACATGGAGAGAGGGGGAGGGAGGAGAAAAGAGGAGAGTGAGAGAGGAGAGTAAGAGGCAAGAGAGAGAGGAGGTGACAAGCAGCCCCTTTTATAGTAGGCTGGGCTACCTTGCTTTTGCCAAGTAACTGTGGTGTGGGGCATACCTGGCTGTAGCCATGTAACTGTGAGGGTGGAGTCCAACCAGAATACCAGGAGCTTGGGGCATTGCCTACATGACTGATAGCCACAGGATTATGAAGTTGAGGGCTCATAGTGTCAGGAGCTTAATGTCTGGGAGCATAGCTCGTGGTTCTGTCCCTTGTAAAATTTTCTACTGGATCTCCAGAGTAAGCCTCGCTCAACCAGAACACAGACTGCCTTTCACGATACAACAAGGGGTACCTCTCATGCATTCATCACCGAACAGGCCTACAGGTTGAAAGACCCAGATGGAGCTACCAGCCTCATATGCCACCTAGTTGCTCAAGTAGCCACTAATCTTCTAGGAAGAGATATCTTAAAAGCCTTAGAAGTAGTTCTTACTACCCAACAAGAAAGAGACCACATTAAGATAGAAGACATTACCTATAAAAAAAAAGTAATACCCAAGGAGATCTTAAAAACCCTCCATCAAATCGCCCCCAATTCTAGGAGCTACTATTGGGTTTAATATTCCCTATATTGATTGGCTTTCCAAAATAGCCATGTGGGTCCCACAATAGCATCTATCAAGGGAGAAGCTTAGAGCCCTCACACAGCTAGTAGAAGAACAGCTGTTACTACAACACTTCTGCCCTTCCCACAGTCCTTGAATAACCCTGTGTTCACTATAAAAAATGAGCTCAGGGTGATGGAGATTATTATAAGATTTGAGGACAATTAACAAAACCATGTGGGTCTGGAGCTCCCCACAATGAGGGCTACCCCAAATCTCAGCAATCTCTGACAATCTTCCTCTATTAACAATAGACATAAAAGACTGTTTTTCCCCTCCCATTGATGATCGAATTTGCAATCCTCCACTATACACACGCTGCCAGAGCAATCAGTCCCACTGTGTGTACTCCTTGGTTGGTGGTTGAGACTCTGGGAGCTCTGAGGGTGCTAGTTAGTTCATATACGTTCTGTGCCCCAGTGTGGGGGAATGCCAGGGCCTATAAGCAGGAGAGGGTGGGGTGGCAGACATGGGGAGTGGGGAGGCAGCTGGGGTTTGTTTTTGTTGTTTTTGTTTGTTTCTTTGTTTTTTAGAGGGGAAACTGGGAAGGGAGAAATTTACATGTAAATAAAGAAAATATCTAATAAAAAATAATAAAAAAAGAAAGGAAGGAAGAAGGAAAGGAAGGAAGGAAGAAAAATATTTTACTGGAGTTAGTTTTTTATGAAATAAACATTTATATAGAATTCATGATACACTCAATAAATATTAATAAACCCCTTGGAAAAAAAAAGACTGTTTTTCCCATCCCTCTCCTTTCCTGAAACTGCAAACAATTTGCATTCTCAGTACCTTCCACCCCATTAGCAACTCTGGCCCAGCTTCATGATATAAATAGACTGTTCTACCTCAGGAAATGATTAACAGTCCAAATGTTTGTGAGGAGGCTGTAGCCACTACATTAAAACCCCATTTAGACAAAGGAGTCAATGTATACCATTATATGGATGATTTATTAGCATGGGGAGACTCTTCCACCTCCCCTTCTCAACCTAAGGACCAGCCAATACCTTCCCTATCTGCCTTAGGATTCAAAATAGCCCCTCACAAAATTCAACTTATTTTACGCATTACATTTTTAGGAACAGAGATCTCCCTTATCTCAATATGCCCCCTCAAACTCCCCCTTTCCTTCCCTCAAAAATTAACTCTCACCTCCCCCCAGAGCTTTTTGGGCAACCTCATTTGGCTTTGACCCTGGCTCCCCCTTCCCACAAGCACCCTTCAACCCATCTTCAACCTCCTGAAAGGATGCAAAAGTTGCTCCTCCCCAAGAACACTGTTCCTAGAAACAGTCCTATCTCTAAATTCTGTCAATACAGCCTTAAGAGATGGTTCTTGCTAGGTATGACCCAACAATACCTATACAGATCCTTACCTTTAACTCCTCCTCTACACTTGTGGGATCCCTTTACCAACCTCAAGGGATGCTGGAATGGCTCCACACCCAGATGGGTGGTACACCCCAAATTTTAAATGAGATAGATATGCTCACTAACATGATTAAAAATGTCAGGGATAGAGCCATAAAAACCCTAAGAAAAGAACTTGATATTCTTATCATCCCCTTCTCCCTCTCTGACATTTAGTTGCTAATCAAAAATCACTCCCACTTTGCTATCAGCCTAATAGGATTCCCAAGACAAATTGACAACCATTATCCTCATGAAAAATGGGCCTCTGCCCTCCCTTTGTGGTGATGGCTGCCCCCAAATTATTCTCAATATTCCCAAACTATTCCCATAGCAGGAGCCCCCTCAATATTTACCAATGAGGGGAAGAGGGGAGCTATGACAATAATATATTATTTCCCTGAGGATGAACCCTTATCCTCCAATTAAAACAGCTGCCGTATCACTCTCCCCAATATAAAGAATTATATGCCACATATCTAGCTCTAAAAGAAGTCAATGACACTGGGTAGTGGTGGCACATGACATGCCTTTAATCCCAGTACTTGGGAGGCAGAGGCAGGCAGATTTCTGAGTTCAAGGCTAGCCTGGTTTACAGAGTGAGTACCAGGACAGACAGGGCTATACAGAGAAATTCTGTCTCGAAAAAAAAAGTGGCTCCCTTAACCTGTTTTCAGGCAGTTTATAGGCTGTCAATTTGCTCCCCTAGTTGATAAGATCCTTCATCAAACTAGACACCAACCCACTTTCTTCTCTACTCATACAGATTTCCACCCTCCTAGAGGAAAGAACCTCTCCCATCAACATCCAACTTGTCATACCTCAGAGTCCCCTGCCATGTCCTATATCTGAGGGAAATACACTCACTGACCAAATTGTCTCAATAGGAACTTTAATGGCTTCCTGCCACTCCCATTTGTCTACTCCAGTAAAGTCTGCAGTGTCAGGCTTGAAGGCCTGATCATGGACCAGAGGTGTATAGCTTCAAAGAGAGTTTGCCTCCTGGGTATTCAGTCAGTTGCTGGCATCTCCTAACTCAGACGTGTTCCAGATTAGTCTTTCCAATACTCAACATGCCTTCTTATTCAGGCATAAAGGTGCCCCAAGAAATGATTCATAAATAATTAAAACTAAGATTAAACATTGTCCCCTGGCCAGCACAGCGTTCCAATATATCCTAATTTATTACCAAGCTGTCATTAGCTTGGAATTTCTCACAAAGAAGCTGCCTTATCAAACAGGTATCCTCATATTTAGCAACAGAGGTCAGGCATTATTGCTAATTGTAAACATAGTTAGAATTCTCAGAGCAGTCCCACAGAAGATAGAATTGTTTTACATACCTGAGAGTAATTGAAGGGCTTCCCTCACTTAAGGGTATTCTCAGGGACTACTAGAATGGGACTCCCTGGTGCTTACCTCCAACAGACCCAGAGAATTAGCTTGGGACTGCCAGGATAGCCCCAGTGGGAAGGGCACCACTGCTCTTCCACTTTGCACCTGGATGCCTGATCTTACAGACCTTGATGTGACCGTCACTTGCCTATATGACTTCTGTCTTGCTGTCTAATCTTACTGACCTTGATGTGGCCCTCACTGCCTACATGACTTTTGTCATTAGCCCTGTTTTCTGTATACTATATAAGCCTGGTTTTCACTTTGTGCACATACATTCAGATTTGAGATTTGGACATTTGAAACAGAGCATTTGAGCTTTGAGCCTCACGTGGTCTGCATCCCCCCAGACCCAGAGCACTCGGGCCTGGGGGGTGGAGAGCCTGTCCAGAAGAGGGGGCTGTTTTAGATCTGGTATATTTTATATGGCCTCAGATGTACCCCGACCGCTGAGCTGCCAGATTTTTGATTTCTCTTTTGTAATGACTGTAAAAGTCTGATGCCATTTTTGAGAAATACACTCAGATTCTGCACTTCCTTGTGTAGACTCTGTTTGTCATCCTCCGAATTCTTTGCCCACGTGACCAGAACTCTACTCATCCTGCAGAACAAGAGGTCCCTACAGCAAACCCAGTCTGTGGCAGCTTCCACTGAGCAAATAGACCAGTTTCATTCACACACACACACACACACACACACACACACACACACACACACACAAATATTAAGGGGCTTTATACACACTTCCCCTATATCCCTCTTGCCCAATTCCAAAGGATAATAAAAACATAGTCCTCTTGCACATCCCTCATTATCACCCCAGCTTTCCAAACAAGCTGCCCTTCCCCTGCCTGCTAGCTGGAGCCCACCTGAGGTCCCTTTCAGGCCAAAAAGCTAGTTCCACCCTAACCCTCTATCACTGGCCAGCAGGCTGCTGCTACTGGAGATACATACACAGACATACCTCAACTATGGGTACAACCTCCCACTCCCTGTGGCCCTGGCGATAACTGTGCTATCAAGCATCTATGCTTCTTCCTTTGAGCTCTTCTTCAATGTTGGCCTTTCTTCTTCTGCTGCTCTACATTTAAAATATACCAGCCAAAAAAATGAGGAACACAAGGAGATCTGTCGACTAGAGCACACAGCCTTAGCAAGGCAAGGCAGGCCCCTGCCCTCCTGCACCAGGGCCCCACCAAAGACAATGGAAAAACACACCTGATACCCTTCACCCAAAAGTTTTCAGCCTTTATTTAAATGCTTGTTCTCCCTACAGGAACACCTGAAACGATGTTTGTGCTTTTCAAACCCAAAATTTTCAAGCTTCTGTATTTAAATGTTTATTTTTCTCTTTAGCATTCATGACATATGTCCAAACATTTTTCAATTTGATTAAGATTTCTCTGAAGGTTCAAAAGTCATTTAATCTATTCCTACAGGTCAAACAAACTATTCTGTTAACCATTATTTAATTCTTAATTAACAACCAATTTACTGTTACAAACTGTTACTACCTATCCCAGATACATATGCAACAAGATGTTTTCCTCCTCAGCCATCCAAAACAGACTTAAAGGATACTTTCCACGACTAAATTCTTCAAACATCCTTCCTTTTTTAAATCATAACAAAGGACCATGTTGTGCTCCCAAGCAAGCCATCATAAGCTTGACACATGCTACCCACCCTATGCAGTCATCCCCCTGCTGGGGTTCAGCTCTTCTGTTGTGATTATCCTACAGGTTTATCTAGAATGATGCTCCGACAGGTCCAGCAGAGACAGAAAGCCATCTCCTTGCACCTTCCTGGGAAACAAAGCTGCCTTCCTCCAGACACCTCATCTGACTGAAGATTACCAAGACATATGCTGAGATCCACAGAGGATAGATTTGGAACCTTCCAGCTATAAATAAACTCTCTTGCTGTAGTGGCTATTCCTGGTTTCCAACTTAACTATATCTGGAATGAACTACAGTCCAGAATTAGAAGGCTCACATGTAGCCTTCTAATCTGGAGGCTGAGAGATACAAGTTTCCGACCTGAATCTTGGCATGGAGATCTTGAGGTGTAGTGGCTATGAATCCCAGAATATTAAGACAGGAAGATCTATGGGTTCAAGGTCATCTGGGATTAAAGGTGTGGTAGCACACACCTTTAATCTGGGCCACACCTTTTGCTAGAGACCTATATAAGGACATTGAAAAAAGAAAGGCAATCTCTGCTTTGCCTGCTTGCCTTGTGAGATGGAGCAACTGCTAGATCTTTGGACTTCCATTCACAACTGCTGCTGACCATTGTTGGGAGTTGGTCTACAAACTGTAAGTCATCAATAAATTCCTTTACTATATATACTATATATTCCTTTACTATATAGACTACCATAAGTTCTGTGACTCTAGAGAACCCTGACTAATACACTTGCCAAAGTCAAATGGCTAATAAACTTGGGGAAGTTGCATGATAGTAAGGAAAACATAATGTCTATCTTGATTAATCAAATGTTGTTTAAAAATGATGTTAATACCCTTACAAACTGTACAACCCACAAAATAATTAATTGGTTCAATAATCCTGTATCTTCCCAATGCCACCCTTGCTCCTCCTTACCCTTCTGGCTCAGTTGTGCTACCCTTCATGCCTGTGTAGTGTTTTCTTTTGATACTTCCAGCCCACTCACAATTTTCACTATAAATGACACAGTCACCCCAGTGACACTTCTCTTTTAAAAAGTAAATGGAGGAGATGTAGGACCATGAGAGGCAGCCTGGTTCCTGGATGAGCTAAGGTTAGAAACCCCAGTAACCCTACAACGATGGAAGGCATTTTGCCCTGCTCCCTGGAAACCAGGCTCCTGGCATAAGGTCCCAACCCTCCATAGATTTGTGGCCATCAGTAACATAAGGGTAATTCCCCACAATCCTGCACAGGTAGAACATGTGACCTGTCCTCACATAGCCTCAAGACAGATTTCCATTTTAGTGAGTTACCTAAAAGCCTGGAGGACTTAGTCAACAAACTCTCCTTCCCAGATACTCCTCCCTGCAAAATATATTTAATCTCAAGCCTGCCCCAAGAAGTGGGATACATTTTTACTAATCTACTTTCAGCCATGACAATAAATACCTTAAAAACATGGACTGTCTCTTTTCATCACAATCCACTTTGGTGAGCCATGGAGAATTCTTTCCCTTAAAGAGTCACTGTCTAATCTCCTGTAGAAGGCCTCTCTGCACTCTCAGCCATGGTGGGCACCAAGGCCAAGCCAAGCCAAGGACTCTTTCTCTGTGGAACCAGCCAGAGCTCCTCCCCTTTGCCCCCCACCCCAGGCTGGATCAAGCCCTCAAGCCCCACTCCATTCTCAACTCTTTCATGGCATCAGTAGCACCTGGATATCCCAGAGCCTGAGAACCAGATGGCCCCAGCATCCTTAGTGGCCTGGGGACCCCCAAGCCAACTCCATCTGTCCCATGCTTCAGAGTGTGCTTCCCTGGACACACAGAGCAGTGTTGTGGGCTTCTCCATAGCTCAACACCTGCCTGGGGATAGTGAGGGATAAGCAAAGTCAAACTCCCTGTCCTGCCTCCCCAAGTGGCTGTTCCCTGTGTCAGAGCAGACTCAGGACCCCGCTAAACCTAAATGGGACACAATGAAAGCGGTGCTAAGAGGAAAATTCATAGTGCTAAGTACCTTTACAAAGAAATGGGAGAGATAGTAATTTAACAGCACATCTAAATGCTTTCGAACAAATAGAAGCAAACACACCAAAGAGAAGTAAATGGCAGATAATAGTTAAAATTGGGGCTGAAAACAACCAATTAGAAACAGAGAGAACTATAAAAAGAATCAACAAAACTAGGAGCTGTTTTTTTTTTAAAAAATCAACAATACAGATATACCATTAGCCAACTAACTAAAGGGTACAGAGACAGTATATCAATTAACAACATCAAAAATGAAAACTGAGACATAACAACAGAAACTGAGAATTTAAAAAAAAATTATCAGATATAATTGCAAAAGCCTATACTAAAAAAAACTATAAAATCTAGATGAAGTGGATTATTTTTCTAGAGAGATTTCACCTACCAAAGTTAAATCAAGAGGAGGTACACTATCTAAAATTTCCCATATCTCATAAAGAAATAGAAGAAGTCATTAAAAACCTCCCAACCAAAAAAGCCCAGGGACAGATGGATTTAGTACAGAATGCTACCAGACCTTCAAAGAGACTTAAAAACAAAACTTCTCAAATTATTCCACAAAATAGAAACAGAAAAAACACTACCTAATTTTTTCACTGAATTCCAGGAAGTCTTTATTTCCTTCTTTATTTCTTTCCTGACCATGTTATCATTGAGTAGAACATTGCTCAGTTTCTAAGTGTATGTGGACTTTCTGTTGTTTTTGTTGTCATTGAAGACCAGCCTTAGGTCATGGTGATCTGATAGGATATATCATATTATTTCAATCTTCTTGTATTGGTTGAGGGTTGTTTTATGATCAATTATATGGTTGATTTTGGAGAAAACCATGAGGTGTTGAGAAGGTGTATTCTTTTGTTTTAGGGTGAAATGTTCTGCAGATATCTGTTAAATCTATTTAGTCCCTAACCTCTATTACTTTCATTATGTCTCTGTTTAGTATCTGTTTTAATGATCTCTCCATTAGAGAGAATGGGGTCTTGAAGTCTCCCACTATTATTCTGTATTGTGGGGTTCAATGTGTGTTTTGAGCCAGAGATCTGGGAGGTGAGAGACTCTCAGGACTCAAAGGGAGGGATCTTAGATGAATTATCCTTCAGTGGGGAGAGGGTACTTGTAGAGTCCACCTCCAGAAAGACAGGGCATCAAGAAAGGAATGAAGTTGACCATCCCATAGTCAAAACTATGACCCATAATTTTTCCTATTTGAAAGAACTGCAGGGATGGAAATGCAGAGGAGCCTGAGGGAAAAAATGTCCAGCAACAGGTCCAAAGTGGGATCCAGCTCAATGGGAGACCCCAAGGCCTGATAATATTACTGAGGCTATGGAGCACTGTCAAAAACAGACCTATCATGACTACACTTAGAAAGACCCAACAAACAGCTGAGAGAAATAGATGCAGATATTTGCAACCAATGAATGGGCAGAAGCTGCTGACCCCTGTTGCTGAATTAGGGAAAAAGTGGAAGAAGCTGAGGAAGAGGGCAATGATGTAGAAGCACCAGCAGTCTCAATTAACCTGGACACCCAAGATCTCTCAGGCACTGTGGCACCAACCAGGACGCATACACCATCTGATATGAGGCCCCCAACACATATGCAGCAGAGGACTGCTGGGTCTGGGTTTAATCAGAGAAGATGCACCTAACCCTCAAGAGTCTGTAGGCCCCAGGGAGTTTAGAGGTCTGGTGGGGTGGGGGAATCGGGACATCCTCATGGAGGCAGGGGTGGAGAGGAGGTATGGAATGGGGAACAGTCAGAGGGTGGCCCAGGAGGGTGATAAAATCTCGAGCTTGATAAAAAGGATTAAATAGAATTTTAGAAAGATGGAAATCCATCAATGTAATCCACTACACAAAGAAACTCAAAGAAATATCATATGGTGATATCATTAGATGCTAAAAAAGGATTTGTCAAAATATGACACTCCTTCATGTTAAAAATCTTGGAAAGATCAGGAAATCAAGTCACATGGCTAAATATAGTAAAAGCAATTCACAGCAAACCAATAGCCAACATCAAATTAAATGGAGGGAATCTTGAAGCAATCGCATAAAAACCAGGTAATGGACAAGGGTACTCACTCTCCTTCTATCTATTCAATATATTAACTCAAGTTCTAGCCAGAGTAATTAGACAACAAAAGGAGATCAAAGAGATATAAACTGGAAAGGAAGAAATCTAGGTATTACTATTTATGGGTACTATGATAGTATACGTACGTGACCCCAAAACCTCTACCAGAAAACTTTGACACCTGATGAATGACTTCATTAAAGTGGCTGAATATAAAATTAACTCAAAGAAATGAGTGACCTTCCTTTTATGATGGACAAGCAGGCTGAGAAGGAAATTATTAAAACAACACCATTCACAATAGTCGCAAATAATATAAAATTTCTTGTTGTAACTTAACCAAGCAAATGAAAGATCTGTATGTCAAAAACTTCAAATCCCTGAAATAAGAAATGCAACAAGACATCAGAAAATAGAGAGATTTCCCATGCCTATGTATTACTTTGCTAAACATACTAAAATGGCAATTCTCAACTTCATATAAAAAAAAACAAAATAAACAAAACAATAATGAATAAGTTTGGGAGAAATCACTATTCCTGACCTCAAGATGAGCTGCAGTGCAATGATGATAAAAATTGCATAGTAATAATACAGAACCACATACATTGATCAATGGAATCAAATTGAAGACCTAGAAATCATCCCATGCTCCTAAGCACATTTGAGTTTTTGACCAATAAACCAAAGTCATACAATGGAAAAGAGAGAGCATCTTCAGCAAATGATGCTGGTCTATCTGGATGTCTACATGTAGAATGAAAATAAATCCATATTTATCACCCTGTCTAAAGCTCAAGTCCATATGGATCAACGACCTTGACAATAAAACTGTATACACTTAATCTGATAGAAGAGAAAGTATAGAATAGTTTTGAACAATCTAGTATAGGAGACAACTTCCTGAATAGAACAATATCTCAGGCACTAAAAACACTTAATAAATGTCACCTCGTGGAACTGAAAATTGTCTCAATAGCAAGTGACACCATCAATAGGATAACATGGTAGCCTGTAGGATTGGAAAAGATATTCAACAACCCTACATCTCACAGACTACTGATACCTAAAATATATAAAGAACTTGTGAAATTAGATATGAATAGACCAAGTAACCCAATTAAAAATTGATACTGAGCCAAACAAAGAATACATAGTGTCTCTCATAACCAAAAAACACGAGGAAAATTTCAACATCCTAAGTCATTAGTAAATTGCAAATTAAAATGACTCTGAGATTCCATCATATGGCTAAGGTAAAATCTCAAACGTTAGCACACAAGCATGGGAGAACTATATTGTAGGTGGGAGTGCAAGCTTTCACATCACTTTGATACTCTGGCAGTATCTCTGAAAATTGGAAATAGTTCTACCTCAAAACCCAGACATAACATTTCTTGGCATATATCCAAGAGGTGTTCCACCATACCACAAGGGCACTTGCTGAACAATGTTCATAGAAGCTTTATTTGTAATAGTCAGCAACTAGAAATAACCTACATGTCTCTCAAATGAAACTTAAAGAACATGGGATATTACTCAGCTGTTAAAAAGCAAGGGTATCATGAAATTTGAAGGCAAATGGATGGAACTAGAAAATATCATCCTGAGTAAGGCAACCAAGAGCCATAAGGATATGCATGGTATTTACTCACGTCTACGTGGATATTGGCCACAAAGACCAGGATAACTACTCTACCAGTCCAGAAATGCAAAGAAGCAAAACAAAGAAGGCCCAAGCAAAATACTTGAATCTCTTTTAGAAAAGGGAACAAAACAGACATTTGAAGTGGATGGAGAGAAGAGACTGGGTGGGAGAGGAGATGGAAAGTACAATGGGACCGGGAATCAGGTGTGGGGAGAATGGAGGACAGGGGTGAGAGAGCTGGAAGAGTGAAGTGAAATCGGTTAGGGTGCTTCTCCAGGACAAACAAACAACCTGGAACACAGAACGCTCCTGGGAGGAAACAGGTATGACCTTAGCTGAGAATCCTAGCAGCAGGGGAAATGGAACTTGAAGTGACCACCTCCTGGCGCCAGGCAGAACTTCTAGTGGAGGGAGGAAGACACTAACCCAACAATCAAACCCTCAACCCAAAATTTTTCCTGCCTACAAGATGTGCAAGAATTAAGATTTAGCAGGGATTGAAGGAATGACCACCCAATGATGGGCCCAAATTTGAGTCCCAGCCCATTGGAGAGAGCCAATATTTAACACTCTTAATGATTTGCTTGCAGACAGGAGCTTAGCATAACTGTCATCCAAGAATCTTCATCCTGCATCTGATGGAAAGAGATGCACAGGCCCACAGCCAAATATTAGGAGGAGTTTAGAGAGTCTTGTGGAAGAGTTGGTGGAAGGATTGAGGGAGCCATAGGAGTCAAGGATACAAGAAGACCACCTACAGAGTTAAATAAACTGGGCACATGAAGGATCAAAGAGATGGAACCACCAACCAAAGATTAAGCCTGGACTGGACTAAAGCTCCCAACACATATTTAACAGATGTGCAGCTTTGTATTCATGTCCCCAAAAACTAGAGTGGGGGCTTTCTCTTACTCAGACTCTGTTACCTGCCTTTGGATTTTCCCCCCTAGCTGGGCTGCCTTGTCTGGCCTCAGTGAGAGAGGATGCACTTAGCCCTGATGTGCCAGAGCAGGTTATACGCATGGGGCAGGCTTCTTCAGAAAAGGAGAGGTGGGAATTAGGGAAGGGTATGAGAGGGTGGGACTGGAAGGGGAGGAGGAAGGGGGCTGTGAGCAAAAAGTAAAGTGAACAAATAAGTTAATTAATGAAAAATATATATAGGATCTTAAGATATTGGAAATTGTGCAAAATATAATTAAAGGGGCAGTAAAACACAGGTGGTAAGAAAACACTGGAAGAATACTGAGCTGAAGGCTTTTAAGTGGTTATGAGGGTAGGAGAATAAGTGAGAACAGGGGATAAAGTTTAGGTAAACATAAACTGATGCTATATGAAGCCTCGTGGAAACTACTAGTTTGTAAACTAATTTAAGATATGTACTTACGCCGGGCAGTGGTGGCACTTGCCTTTATCCCAGCACTTGGGAGGCAGAGGCAGGCTGATGTCTGAGTTCGAGGCCAGCCAGGGCTACTCAAAGAAACCCTGTCTTGAAAAACCGGAAAAAAAAAGATATGTACTTAAAAAGAGTTTGCTCAGAGGTACAGGGAATGTGTTGCATTCCCTCAGAAGTTATGCGATTTTAAATGAAACCCCAAGAACCAGGGACAGGATACCCCCTTATGTGTTATTATTCAAGAAGGTCCCATGCAATCCAAAAGAACACAGACTATTGCTATGGATTCTGCTTGGTTTTCATAACTAAATGGTAAGATCTTTTTGCTGAAGACACACATTCACACATGGTCAGTCCTAACTGGACTCAAATGTGCTACTAATAATTAATTTTTTTTAGGAGGACACTAACCTAGCAAAAGAATGAGTACCAGAATGAGCTGGAGGGATTCGGTGTTAATATGAAAGTTTCAAAGAATCAATAAAAGTATTATTTAAAAACATTTAATTTTGATGTATTAATTCTAAAATATATAAAATTTAACCTTATTTGGCCTATAAAGCATTATTGTGGAAACAATATAACATGTGTGATTTTAATTTCAATTTTTACTTACAAATGGCCTCTTGCTTGTTCTAACACTCTTTTGTTCCTTCTCTTCTTCTGAGATCTGTATTTTGTCTTCCATGATAGATTCTGTTGGCGAATGCACACATTTCATTAAGCTAACTATAATGAATATATGAAATAAAAATTTACATATTGTAATGAATACAGATTAGGCATGATAAAATATTTATTTTAACTTTCCTGAGTAATATTTTGAATTAAGTTAAAATATTGTAGAAATATTTTCTTCTTATAAAAGTCCTCCTAATTGGATTCTTTTCTGTCTCTTGGTCACATGCTATACATGTCAGAATGTTCTATATATTACAATATGTGGAAGATTAACACATATTGCTCTGTCTGTAAAAAGGTAGAGAATGGGCTCATCATGCAGTCTTCAGAAGGACTAAGGCAAGTCTAATATGTGATCTCAATATGATTTGATGTTCACGTTTACAACTGTAGTGCAAGGAGACCATTCTATATGTGTTTGAAAGCTGAACATGGTAAACATTAATAAGCTAGGGAAACAGTTTAGTAGAAGGTAAGAATAGAGAGTGATAGTTTTATGGACCTGAATTAAGGAGTTTTCAGAAATACTGAATATGTAAAATGATCACAGCCTTGTGTCCAATGCAGAATGTTAATAACAATACATTTACATTTTAAAACCTGTGTCGAATTGGACTCTTATTATCCATTAATATAAGATGTGCATGACTAATATAGACTCTTTTATGTTGTTGTGCTACATTGTTGTTCTCCTGATCCATAATTTGCTATGATGAAAGAGCACATTTGGGTGAGATGATTTTTGTAACTACAGGGCACATCACAACACAGTACCATAAACTGGGATGATTAGGTCACTGGCATAACATGTGTTTAACATGCTGAGAGCATGAGTAAATCCCTAAGCAAAACCATTATCAACAATAAGAAAAAGTAACAAAATTAAAACAAAAGGGTATACATTTATAAAAAATATGAGCATATAAATTGTATGGGTCTGTGACTACATTTAGAGCTTTCAAGAACTGCTCTAGAGGGGTTTAGGTAATGATCCTTAAAATATGCAGATTGCTCAAGATGAGAACAAAAGAAAACATGTATTAGTATTATACTGTAGAACTTTTAGTTTCAGACCTGAATCCATGACTGATCAAGGGCACTAAACTCACTGATTGGAACATACACAGATACAAAAAACCACTAGACTGAAGGTTCTCATACACACTACACCCTAATTTATCCTGACACTCATTTTTGTAACAGCAAAATATGTTTATTCAAAACAATCCTATCCTTATATTTGGATTTATCTTATATATTGCTAAAGATAATGCAAATTGCATAAGGATATCTGAGAGTTGTAGGAGGGAGGACTTGTTCATTAACTGTCTGCTCAGATTTTCCCATGTATATCTTATTACCAGTTGACTTATCCTTTTCCTTACTACATCTTTAATTAGTAATCTATGTCTACATATAAGAGATAGGGTGCTGTACTATACAGTTTCTATAACATTTGTATTTTAAAATGTACTACCTACTTTTCTCTGGATGATCTATTCCTTTTTTTACTGCATCATTGTCCATACAGGATGAAGGGAGAGCTTCTGTGGACATTTCATGCAGTCCATTAGGGTTAGACACACTCTGTCAAATGAGTATTGGTAACACATTTTAAAAAGGTCTTATTTGACTTCTAAGGATATAATTTCTAAGTTTATGAAAATTGTACTTTAAGTATATGAACTATATGTTGAAGACAAATATATTTTAATGGCATATCGAATATAAACACTAAAGCTTAAATCTTTCATTTCTCATGGCACTTCATTATGTAAGAGAAATACAGTACAAAGACAATGCATTCATAAAGTAGGATCTGATGTGCAATATTAACAAAAGTAATTACCTTTAGATTAAAAATTCCTAATTCAAATTGGTATACCCAAATAAATTCGGAGGGTATTTGAAAAAATAAATGCCTACACTACTATCACAATGATTTCTTTAAACAGTATTAATTTCCTTTCTTTTATTTGTCTCACTTTAATTTGCTTCTCTTGACTTAATGCTTGAGGTAGTACTTTGAGCACAATATTGAAAAGGAGTGAGGGTAGTGGACATGCCCCTGACTCACAAACTTACTGAGGTTGGTTTCATTTTCTTCCACTTAAGGATAACAATGGCAGTAATTTTCACATATGCATATTTTATTATATTGAGATATATTCCTCCTTGTCCTACTATCTGTCTTGGACTGTTATCATGAAGGAATATTGGATTTTGTCAAAAGCCTTATCTGCATCTATGTAGAAGATCATGTGATTTTTATCTCATTGTCCATTTATGTGCTTTATTCGATTTATTGATTTGTCTATTTTAAATCATCTCTATGTCTCTGAGATAAAAACAACTTGGTCATGGTAGATCATATTTTTGATGTGTATCTATTTTCAAGGTGAAAAAATTTTATGGAATATTTTAAAGTCTCTGTTTAGAGGTATTGTAAAAGCTTCTAGTTGCTCTCGATAACCTTATGGGTTGGTTTTCACAGCCTTATGCCAACTCAGAGTTGCAGAAAACAACACTTAGGTTTTCCAACATGGGGTTTTGGGCTGGAAGCTAAATAGAAACTTCCCACATCATACTTCAAAGTTCATGTAAATGGGTGAAACTAAAAAAGTTGATATTGTATGAGGTAATCTCGACTCAGAAAGATGAATACCAAATGTTCTCTCTTGTGCAATAAAAATTAATGGCAAAACATGTCAAAAAGCTTGAGAAAGTTAATGATAGCGGGCAAAAGAGAATAGAATGTATAGGAAAGGAAATGAGAAGAGAGAAATGTATTTATTATCTAAAATTTTAAAAATTCAAGTTATGAAAAGTGACACATACAGTGCTCATGTATGAAGTTCTCAAGAATTAAAATTTAATGAAAACTAATCAAATTTTAAAATACTCAGTATGAAAGTTATTTTCCAATATTGCCTATGTCTAGTAATTACACTGTATTTGGCATTTACTGAGTGAACAACATCTCATTCTCAATTCAGTATCTTAAAATTCAAATTCATAAAGATCTCTGACCACTCACCAAAAGATGCTCTAACATGTAATAAGGACACATGCTCCACTATGTTCATAGCAACCTTATTTATAATAGCCAGAACCTGAAAACAACCCAGAACTTCTCTCAACAGAGGAATTGATACAGAAAATGTGGTACATTTACACAATGGAATACTACTCAGCTATTAAAAACAATGACTATATGAAATTCTTAGGGAAATGGATGGATCTGGAGAATATCATCCTGAGTGAGGTAACCTAATCATAAAAGAAAACACATGGTATGCACTCACTGATAAGTGGATATTAGCCCAGAATCTCGGAATACCCAAGATACAATCCACAAATCACAAGGAACTCAAGATGAAAGAAGACCAAAGTGTGGATACTTAGATCCTTCTTAGAAGGGAGAACACAATGCCCATGGAAGGAGTTGCAGAGACAAAGTATGGAGCAAAGACTGAAGCAAGGACAATCCAGAGATTGTCCAACGTTGGAATCCTTCCCATATACAATCAACAAACCCAGTCACTATTGTGGATGCCAGCAAGTGCTTGCTTACAGGTGCCTGATATAGCTGTCTCTTGAGAAGCTCTGCCAGTGTCCAACTAATATAGAAGTATGGGTTCACAGCCATCCCTTGGACTGAGCACAAGGTCCTCAATGAAGGATCTAGAGAAAGGACCCAAGGAGATGAAGTAGTTTGCAGTCCTTAGGCGGAACAACAATATGAATTAACCTCAGAGGTCCCAGGGATTAAACCACCAACCAAAGAGTAAACATGGTGGGACTCATGGCTTCAGCTCCATACATAGCAGAGGATGACCTAGTCAGTCATCAGTGGGAGGAGAGGCCCTTGGTACTATGAGGCTCTATGCCCCAGTGTAGGGGAATGCCAGGGCCAGGAAATGGGAGAGGCTGGGTTGGTGAGCAGGAGTAGTGGGGAGGGAATAGGGTTTTATTTTTTGGAGGGGAAACCAGGAAAGGGGGTACCATTTGAAATGTAAATAAAGAAAATATCTAGTAATAAAAGAAAGATCTATGACCACAAAATACCATTCTCACTCCCACCCTGTTTGAAATTCAACTTTTCTCAAATGTTTCCACATTAACACATATTTTCTTTACATGGAAGTGCATTATCTGACTTGATACCTTTGCTTCTTATTTTGTTATGTCCTATCACTATCACATATGCCCTCATCTGCAATACTCAAATCTTGATAGAACAGCATATAATAGACATTTGCTAAAAGAAAATTTTTTTTCTAATGCATGTAAAATTTGTTAAGGCAATATTGAGCTCCAGGATTTGAGGAACAGTGGACACTCAGCCCTCAGTCACTTTCTCATCTGAAATGATTGCAACATCCAAGCTGTGCATACTGTCATAGTTGATAGATTCTTGATCCAGGTATCAGGGTCTGTTAGAAAAGCTCTTGCTATTGTGGGCCATGATGTAGGAAAGGAACCTGAGTGGAATATCACTATGCTTGATTTACTTCAAGACAATGTCTTATGTAGCTTAGATTATCATTGAATTTGCTATGTCGCAGTTAGGCTTTGAACTTGTGAGCCTCCTGCCTCTACACTACAGTGCTGGCACAGAATGACAGACTTGTACTATCACTACTCATTATCCTCATTTTTGTTAGGAAAAAAATTCTAGAAAGTTCTGGATCTTTTTTCTATTGGAACATTCTAGAAAAAAAATAATTTGCTTTAAAAGAATGATGGGAATAGGTAAAATACATGTCTTCTTCAGACTCAGAGCAGGAGAGGACCTGCTCTGTATCACACAAAGTCCTGATGTGTGGGTAGATCTTCTTGGTGGAGGTAGAGGTGACACTCACCATTCCACATATGGAGCTGACGAGAGGCAGACTGGAAACATGGTCCACCACACTGGGCTGCATGACAGGTTCTCCAACAGTAGCTTGAGCTTCAGCTGGTGCATCTGTTCCATTGCTAGACACAGGCTCAGAAGCAATTGCAAAGTCCTCAGGTCTTCCAGGCAAAGAAACCTCCCCTATCGAGTCCAGCTCAGATCTCAAGGAAGTTTCCATGTGTTCAAAACTTAAAATGCCTTCACAATGTTCTGAGACATCAGAGAGCATATTACTGTATTTTGTGTCTCTGAACAGACATTATAAAATGAAAATGTCTAGTATTTTGCATCTATATAAACTCTTTTCATTACTGAATTTCTGAACATATATCCACTAAGGAGACTGGATAACTACTCGGAAATTATTTATTTTCTTCACCAAAAATGAGCAAAAGAATATTTGGATAGTGCATTCTCATAATAGTCTATTAATTGGGCTGTAAAATCAAATTCTTTCCTCAAATGAAAACCTTGAAATTATTCAGTGATTCTGAGGAAAAAAATATGAAGCCTATTGTTGCTGACTTAAAACATTTCCACTAAAATCACAAACAAGATCAAGATGACTTTTCTTTCACCTCCTGTTTAATATAGTACTGGAATTCTTATCTAGATGAATAAGACAAGAGAAGATAAATGAAATGCCAACAGAGAAGAAATATATGAAACTATTTTTGTAGGTGATACAATTCTATAAAAGACCCTAAACACTCCACCAGAAAATTATGAGAAAACTCTAATAGACACATTTAGCAAAGCAACAGGATATGAATTTGAAGCCCCCAAATCAGTAGCCTACCTATATGTAAATAACAGACACACTGAGAAAGAAAACAATGCCATTCAAAATAGCCTCAAAGTATAGTAAATTAGGATAAGTCTCACCAAAAGAAGTAAAATAATTTTACAATGAAAGCTATAAGATAGTGAAAATAACAGATTGAAGTTACCAGAACATGGAATGACCTCCATAGATCATGTAATAGTAAGGTTAATATTGTGAAATTGGACATCCTAATAAAAGGAATCTGTGTATGCAACACAGACCTTATAAAGAACTCCTGTGCAATGTTCACAGTAAATGAAAAGGAAAAATTTAAATTTCTTATGGAAATACAAAAGAACAAGAATAGCTGAAACAATCAACCATAAAACAGAAACAAAACTACAAAGCAAACAAAACCAAAAGAACAGAAGACAAAATTGCTGGAAGCGTCACTAAAGATTTCAAGTTACACTACAATAATAGTAATAAAACAGCATGGTTGTGGCCTCCAAACAAAAATTTTAATTACTGGAAGGTAATTGAGGACCCACCTATAAGTACATAAGTCAACAACATGCATTGCAGAAACAAATGGCTCTGGTCAACCTGGACAGATAGATATGGATGAGTCAGGTAATTCTTTACCTCTCCTCCTGCACAAAACTCAAGGTATCTCAACATAAGGACTGATCTCTTGAGTCTAATAGTGGAGAAATTAAAGAATAATTTTTAACTCATTGACAAAGTGAATGACTATATGAACATGATACAGGGAATATAATCCATAAGACCAACAAAGAAAATAGAACAACATGAAACTAAAATTATTCTCTGCAGCAAGAGACACAATCATTAACTTGAAGAGGCAACTTTTCAGACTGGTAAAATACTTTTTACCTGTTGTACATGTGAAAATGAGTGCCTAGAATATACAAAGAACTCATTCATTAATTCAAGTGATGAATTATGATACTCACATTTGACCTTATCTTTGTCAATGTGTGTAAATGCATTAAAAATGAAGAACTTACAATAATCAAATCTTTACTTATTATATACCAAGACAAACTGTTTAGCCCTTCAATGGGATTTTAAGAAGGTTCTGTCATTGTATACAGATTAAATGTTTTAATTTTAATGTTAAGCTATTAATTTGTTGACTGTATAAGGTAGTTTAAAATGTAGCATGTTGGCCTAAGTCAGTATGATTGAACCAAACAATATTCAATGATAAATTTAAATTTAAATTTTTACTTACAAAACCTATATTTTCCTTATCAAAACTTCTCTCAATTTCCAGTTTAGATTCTGTTATTTCTTCTTCTTCTAGTTCTTCTGAAAAATCTGTATCTTTTGTGTAAAAATATGAACAACAATTATGTAAAATAATATTCTATACAAAGAAATAATTTAAAGTTAGGAGTTTTTAAAATATTTCAATTAACTATATTGTATAGCTATATATTTACATCTTTTGAAGAACCTGTAATTGTAAAAACATCAACACCATATTTGTATATATTCTAGATATTGGCTCATTTTGAATTGTGTTTTTATATGTTTTGTCTGGAAAGAGAAAAACAACATATTTGCTCACAATATCCACATTCAAAGATAATGTAGTAAAAATAATGCATCCACCTATGAATAATTCTCTGCCTTGTAATAGTATTTCTTTAAACCTCTCAATAGTGAAATCATCAAGAGTATTCTTAGTTTAACATAAATTTAGCTGTGGAAAGCATAGCACACTTATGGTTTGTACTGATGAGTTGCCTCTTGACACATTCTAGTACATGGAGACATTCTGGTGTGCATTTATGTTCTCATAGAAAAAAAAGACTATTGTTTTCATGCTGGTTACCAGAGTTCATTATTGAGGTTTAACTTATTCTGTGCCTCTGCCACAAGAAACAACTTTGTTACAGGTGTATCTATTTTTCTCCTTGGTAAGTAAGAACTATATTTTGTATCTTACACCAGGAGTTCTCATTTATTTTTGCCTTTGTTTCATTTTAATTACTTTGTGTATTCCTGATAGGTTCTGATATTGGGTTTTGAAAATATACAAGACATTCCAGACATGGGTTCTCTATTAAAATTCCTGTTTTGACATAGAGTTTCAGAAAATAAGTACAGCAAAATAAATAGATGTAAAAGCAAAATATAGGTATAAAAGGAAGTAACTGAATTTTCAATGGCATCTCCACCATACAATATTGTATTCTATTTTATTAAAACATAGTATAAACATGCTTTGTTAAAGACATTTATTTTCCTTTTAAATAAATTACAAGGCACTAGGAGATCTATAACAATACAACAATTGATTTTCTTTTTTGAAGATGTGATATATTTCTATTTGTCCAGGACAGAGCAGAATCTCTAAACTCAAATATGTCTCTGTCTTAGCCTTTCAGGTGGCTTTGATTAGAGGTGTGTATTCCAAGACCCAGGTGTATCTAAATCATGTTCACACTTTAAGCCAGTCTCACTAGTCTCAGGATTGCCTTCTATAAATTTCTACAAAGAGATTGCACAACTGGAAATGTTAAGGCAATAGAAGCTAAATAATAACCATCAAAGTGTATCATACATTTGTGAATACTTCATTTTGTTATTATCAACAAGAAATAATTGTCATGGAGAAGACTTTGAACATTTAAATGTATAATTTATCATACATTTTAAATGCATTTATCATAATAATTGACTCACAAATTTACCTGGTTGAGATTGTTGTGGTTCAGGCTTGGGTTTGTAGATTGGATGAGAATAATGCCTAAGCTGAATAGATTTTGAAATGAAATAATTAATCAATGTCTTAGACTTCAACTAATATTTAATTATTCAATATAAATATTAAAAGGCAGTTACCTCTGGGTGTGGACATTTGTCAGCCCACACTAAAAGGGAAAGGGTACATAATCAATCCTATGCACAATGACAAGTCCAAAACTATCTTTGTGAAGGATTTGGATGGCAATGAGTGTTCATTCCCTTATTTCAAAAGAAAAAAATCTGATTATTTTACTAGGTAGGATAGCAGCTGACAGAAATATACTAAAATACAGCAATAGAAGTTTACAGATTCAAAGTAATCCCCATCAAAATTCCAACATAATTTTTCAGAGAATTTGAAAAATAAAGCAAAACAAAACCTAAAAAGGAACCTTTCAATTTAGTTTGGAAACATAACAAACAAAGAAACAAAACAAAACAAAACAAAACGAGATAGCTAAAACAATTCTGAATATTAAAAGAAGCTGAGTCATCACCATCCCAGATTTTCTGTTTTATTACAGAGCCATAGTAATAAAAACATCATGGTATTAGCATAAAATAGACATATTGATCAATGACATTAAATTAAAAACAAACATAAGTCTAAACACTTATGGGCACTTGATTTTTAATAAAGAAGCCAGAAATACACAGTGTATAAAAGAAAACATGTTCCACAAATGGTGCTGATCAAACTTGATGGCTTCATGAAAAAGAATGCTCATAGAACTGTAATTATTACCCTTAACAAAACTGTACTCTAAATGGATCAAGGACCTCAATATAAGACCAGATACCTTGATTATGACAGAAGAGAAAGTGGGAAATTAGGCTTGAATTCTTGGGTGCAGGGAAAGAGTTTCTGATAAGGAAAACTGTAGCACAGGCACTACAACCAACATTTAATAAATGAGACTGTATGACTTCAGGGATAGCTCTTCTGACTGCCTCAGGTGGCAAGGGATGTGGCAGGAGCGGGCAGCACCTCCACACCCATACTACTTCCCTACAGAGGAGAGTCTGGGTTAGTATTTCCAAGTCCTTATGGTAGCTCACCTATACACCTACCACCAGGGCCAGCTCTGCTATGCTGTCCAGGTGGGGTGCAGGACCAGCTCTGCCAAGTGCTGTAGCTGATGTTAGAGGGGCTTGCACTATGCCTGGGCAGCACAGTAAAGGTGGCCATGGGTATGGGGGCAGGGATGAACCTGCATCACAGTGTGAGCATGAGAGTTTTGGCCTTACTACTCTTCTGTCAAGAGTTGGCTCTGGTGCTGGGTCAATGCCCTCCTCCTTGTTACCCCTTGTCAGCTGCAGCACTTGGGAGGCAAGGCCCTACACCTTGTTTTGGCAGCACAGTAGAGGTGGCCCTGGTGGAGAAGATATGGATGAAACAGCCTCAAAGGCATGAGTGTAAGAGTACTGGCCCTACAGCCCTTCAACTATGAGGTGGTTTGTGCCCAGGAATGATGTTATCTACCCCTATCCCCTCACCACCTGAGGCAGTTGGGAGAACTGTCTCTGACCCTCACTAGTTGCAGCCCTCAGGAGAGTGGGCCCTGCACCTAACCTGGGCAGCATAGTAGAGCTGGCCCTAGTGGCAGGGGTATAAGTAAATGGGCCCTGGGGGCAAAACCATGGGAGAGTTGGCACCACAACTCCTCAGTAGTAAAGGTGCCACTTTACTACGCACCTGAGCACCTGGGTGATGCTCTCCTTAACTTGTGGTTCCCACCTGCAGAAGTTGTAGACTTGCCCCAGAGGTAATGAGATCAGGGAGATATTCCGGTCTCTCACTAGTTGTAGCACTCAAGAGAGTGAATCCTTCACAAGGCCAGGGCAACACACTGGAATTGGCTCTGAGGGCAACAGTGAGAGTGAGCCAGCTTCAAGAGTGTGAGATAAGGAGAGCTGGTCTGACCTTCTGTAGATGAAAGTATTGAGAGGCTTATCCTGAACAGTGTTGGAGAGCTGTCCCTCATGGTACAGATGAAGGAGATCAGCAGGTTGAGAACCTCAGCTACCATCTAGACACAGGTCCAGAGTTGTGAGTTAGCTTGCTCCAAAATCTACATAATCTGTGAATTGTTAGTATGTGTTTTCACATAAACTGGTCCTGTTTATCCAAATTGGTTTATCCATTACACAGGGCAAGAACAGGAAAATCAGGAAGAAGTGTACTGGTGAGGACACAATGCAATATTGATGGTGTGGTAGAAGACAGAGACCTCAATCAGGCTAGTGACTAGTTGCAATGAATATTTACAAGTGCAGCTGTATTAACAGAGAGGTGTTACTGTAGGGAACACTGTGACACACTACACTTTCCACCCAAAATATTTTTTATGCTCTGTTTTTTTTTTTGTTGTTGTTGTTCTTGTTGTTTGTGTATGTTTATTTTTCTTTTTAGGAGGAGGTTGCAAGGCTGGAGAGCAGATACAAGGGGACAGGAAGATGACAGGGAGAAAGACTGGGGTGCATGATGTGAAACAAAAAAATCAATAAAAAACTAAAAACAGATAAGAGAGATGATTATATAGATAGATATAGATAGATAGATAGATAGATAGATAGATAGATAGATAGATAGATAGATAGATATAAAAGGGACTTCATGAAATAAAAAAATCTGTATGGCAAAAGACACCTGCAGTTAAGTAAATATCATGCTATAGGACAGGAAAATAGGTTAGCATTTTCACATCTGATAGGTTGTCAAAATCTAAAATATATAAAGAACTAAAATAAAACTGAACTCCCAGAAAACAAATAACCTCTCAAAAACATATTTAAAATAAACAGTTAATTTTCTAAGATTAAACATAAACTGAATTGGAAAGAGCTTAGATGTCCTTTGCCTTAACAATATATAAGGACATATTTTGCTTCTGTTAAAAGTGGAAATTATGGATGGTCTCAATCTGCATCCAGGAGCTGAGGCTGTTCCATAGCCCTCTGTATGCAGGTCCCACGAGGAGAAAGCTAATTTCCCAGGAGTGCTCTCACTCAAAGCTCAGAAATGTGATTGCCAATTTTCTCCAAACTGTCCAAAGTCAAGAATGCACAGGGCACAGGAACAGTGGAACATCTGGGACAGTATCCCTCTAGTTTCCATCTGCACCCAAGAACTGAGGCTATTCCATATCCCTCCACACCCAAACCCTACCCAGGAGAGAGTTGATCTTGCCAGGAGTGCTGACATAGGCTTAATGACCCACAGGAGGGACAAGTTCCAGCCAGAGACAGCAAGACCTACTAACACCAGAGATAACCAGATGGTGAGAGGCAATCCAAGAACCTTACCAAAAGAAACCAAAGCTACTTGGCATCATCAGAACCAAATTCTTCCACCACAGCAAGTCCTGGATACCCCCAATACACTGGAAAAGCAAGATTTGGATTTAAAAATCACATCTCATGATGCTGATAGAGGACTTAAATAAAGAAGGGCATAAATAAATCCCTTAAAGAAATACAGAAGAACACAGGTAAACAGGTAGAAGGCCTAAAGAGGAAACACAAAACTCCCTTAAAGAATTACAGGAAAACACAACCAAACATGGGAAGGGAGTGAATAAAACCAACCAGGATCTAAAAATGCAAATAGAAACAATATATAAATCATATAGGGAGAAAAGTCTGGAGAAAGAACACCTAAGGAAGAAATCAGAAGCCATAGATGCAAGCATCACAAATAGAGTACAAGAGAGAAAAGAGAGAATATCAGGTGCAAAAGATACCATATAAAACATTGACACAACTGTCAAAGAAAATGCAAAATGCAAAATGTTCCTAACCCAAAACATTCAGGAAGTCCAGGACACAATGAGAAAACCAAACCTAAGGATAATAGGTATAGAAGAGAGCAAAGATTCCCAACTTAAAGGGCCAGTAAATATCTTCAACAAAATTATAGAAAAAACATTCCCTAACCTAAAGAAAGAGATGCCCATGAACATACAAGAAGTCTACAGAACTCCAGATATATTGAAAAGAAATTCCTCTCTTCACATAATAATCAAAATACCAAATGCACAAAACAAAGAAATAATATTAAAAGCAGTAGGCAAAAAAGGTCAAATAACATATAAAGGGAGACCAGTCAGAATTATACCAGAGATTATAAAATCCAGAAGATCATGGGATGTCATACAGACCCTAAGAGAATACAAATGCCAGCCAAGGCTACTACTATACCCAGAAAAATTCTCAAATAACATAAATGAAAATACCAACATATTCCATGACAAAAACAAATTTACATAATATCTTTCAACAAATCTAGCCCTTCAAAGGATAATAAATTGTAAACTCCAACACAAGGAGGGAAACTGCACCCTAGAAAAAGCAAGAAAATAATCTTCTTTTAACAAATCAAAAAGAAAAGGGGAGATGGCTCAGAGGTTAAGAGCACTGGCTGTTCTTTCAGAGGTCCTGAGTTCCATTCCCAGAAACTGCATGGTGGCCCACAACCATCTGTAATGGGATCAGATACCCTCTTCTGGTATATCTGGAAATAGCTGCAGTGTACTCATATACATAAAATAAATAATTCTTTTAAAAAAAGAGAAAATAGGTTTAAACAAACAAACAAACAAACAAAATGCTGGGAAATGGTAGTACATGCCTTTAATCCCAGCACTTGAGAGGCAGAGGCAGGCAGATTTCTGAGTTCAAGGATGGCTTGGTCTACAGAGTGGGTTCCAGGACAGCTAGGGTTACACAAAGAAACCCTGTTTCAAAACAAAAAAAAAAAACAAAAACAAAACAACAACAAAAAAAACAAATTAAAAAGCACATAGCTACATAGACATAATTCTACCTCTAAAAACAAAAATAACAAGAAGCAACAGTCACTTTTTCTAAATAACTTAATATAAGTGGACTGAATTCCCCAATAAAAAAACATAGATTAACAGACTAGATATGTAAACAAGACCCAACAGTTTGTTGCATATAGAAAGTACAAATCAGTGACAAAGACAGATTCTTCTTCAGAGTAAAACATAAGAAAAACAATTTTCCAAGCAAATGATACAAAGAAACAAGCTGGAGAATCCATTCTACTATTGAATAAAATCAACTTTCCACCTAAAGTTATCAAAAAACTTAAAAAAGGACACTTCACACTCAACAAAGGAAAAATCTACCAGGAAGAACTCTCAATTCTGAAAATCTATGCTCCAAGTGCAAGGACACCCACATTCAAAAAAAAAAAAAACTCTATTAAAGCTCAAAGCACACATTGCACCTTATACAATAATAGTGGGAGACTTCAACACCCCACTATCAGCAATGGACAGATTGTGGAAACACAAACTAAACAAAGACACCAAAGAAACTAACAGAAGATATGAACCAAAAATATAACAGATATCTATAGAAATTTTCATCCTAAAACAAAAGAATATACCTTCTGCTCAGCACCTCATGGTTCCTTCTCCAAAACTTCCATATAATCGGTCACAAAACAGGCCTCCATAGATAAAAAGATTGAAATAATCTGAGGCATCCTATCAGATCATCATCTAATAAGGCTGGTCATCAATAACAACAAAAACATCACAAAGCCCACATATACATGGAAGCTGAACATCTCTCTACTCAATCAAAACTTGGTGGGAGTGGGGAGAAAGACATAAAAGACTTTGTAGAATTCAATGAAAATGAAGCCATACAATACCCAAACTCATGAGATAAAATGAAAGCTGTACAAAGAGGAAAACTCATAGCTCTGAGATCTTCCAAAAAGAAAATAGACAGAGCATACACTAGCAGTTTGACAGCACATGTGAAAGAATCTAGAACAAAAAAAGCAAATACACCCAAGAAGAGTAGATGGCAGGAAAAAAATCAAACTCAGGGATTAAATCAACCAACTAAAAACATAAAGAACATAAACAAAGGAATCAACAAAACCTGGAGCTGGTTCTTTGAGAAAATCAACAAGATAGATAAACCCTTAGCCAGACTAACCAGAGAGCACAGACAGTATCTAATATTTCAAAATCAGAAATTAAAAGGGAGACATAACAACAAAAACCAGGGAAATCAAAAAAAACATCAGATCTTACTAAAAAATCATACACTCAAGAAAACTGGAAAAGTCAGGATAAAATTGACAATTTTCTAGACAGATACTAGGTGCCAATGTTAAATCAGGATCAGATAAACCATTTAAACAGTCCCATAACCCCTAAAGAAATAGAAGGAATCATTAATAGTCTCCTAAACAAAAAAATTCCTAGACCAGATGGGTTTAGTGCCTAGTTCTATAAGACCTTCAAAAAAGATCTAATACCAATATTCTTCAAACTATTCTGCAAAAGAAATACAAAAGGAACACTACCCAATTCGTTTGATGAAGCCACAATTACTCTGATACCTAAACCTCACAAAGACTTAAAAAAGAATGAAAATTTCAGACCAATTTTCCTTATGAATGTTGATGCAAAAATACTCAATAAAATCTCAAAAACCAAATCTAGGAACACATCAAAAAGATTATCCATCATGATCAAGCAGGCCTCTTCTCAGGGATGCAGGGATAGTTCAATATATAGAAATTCCTCAACATAATCCACTATATAAACAAACTCAAAGAAAAAACACAGGATCATTTTATTAGATGCTGAGGCAGCATTTGACATCCAACACCCCTTCATGATAAAAGTCTTGGAATATCAGGAACTCAAGGTCCATACATAAATATAATAAAAAGGATATACAACAAACCAGTAGCCAACATCAAACTAAATGGAGAGAATCTTGAAGCAATCCCACTACAATCAGATACTAGACAAGGCTGTCTCTCTCTCCCTACCTATTCAATATAGTACTCAAGTCCTAATCAGAGCAATTAGACAACAAAAGTTCAAAGGGAAACAAATTGGAAAGAATGAAGTCAAAATATCACTATTTATAGATGATATGATAGTATTATTAAGTGAACCCAAATATTCTACAAGAGTGCTCCTAAACCTGATAAACAACATCAACAAAGTGGCTGGATATAAAGTTAGCTCAAACAAATCAGTGGCATTTCTCTACTCAAAGGATAATAAGGCTGATAATGAAGTTAGGGAAATGACACCCTTCATATGAGTCACAAATAAGATAACATTGGTGTGACTCTAACCAAGCAAGTGAAAGATCTATATGACAATAATTTCAAGTATCTGAATAAAGAAATCAAAGAAGATCTCAGAAGATGGAAAGATCTCCCATGTTCATGGATTGGCAGGATTAATATAGTAAAAATGGTCATCTTGTCAAAAGGAATCAACAGATTCAATGCAATCCCCATCAAAATTCCAACTTAATTCTTCATAGAGTTAGAAAGAACAATCTGCAAATTCATCTGGAATAACAAAAAACCAGGGTAGAGAAAACTAATCTCAAAAATAAAAAACTTGTAGGGGAATCACTATCCCTGACCTTAAGCTGTATTACAGAACACTATGGAGAAAAATTCATGGTATTGATACAGAGACAGGCAGGTAGATCAATGGAACAGAACTGAAGACCCAGAAATGAGCCCACACACCTATGGCCACTTGATCTTTGACAAAGGAGCTAAAAACATCCACTGGAAAAAAGACAGCATTTTCAACAATTGGTGCTGGTTCAACTGGTGATTAGGATGTAGAAGAATGCACATAGATCCATTCTTATCTCCTTGTACAAAGTTCAAGTCCAAGTGGATCAAGGACCTCCACATAAAACCAGATACACTGAAACTAATAGAAAAGAAAGTGAGGAAGAGCTTCGAGCACATGAGCAAAGAAGAAAATTTCCTGAAGAGAACACCAATAGCTTATGCTCTAAGATCAAGAATTGACAAATGGGACCTCATGAAATTTCAAAGTTTCTGTAAGGCAAAGGACACTGTCAATAAGACCAGATGGCAACCAACAGATTGGAAAACTATCTTTACCAGTCCAACATCCCATAGAGGGCTAATATCCAATATATACAAAGAACATAAAAAGTTAGACTCAAGAGAACCAAATAACCCTATTAAAAATGGGGTACAGAGCTCAACAAAGAATTCTCAACTGATGAATACTGAATGGCTGAGAAGCTCCTAAAGAAATGTTTAACATCCTTAGTTATCAGGGAAATGCAAATCAAAACAACCCTGAAATTCCACCTCATGCCAGTCAGAATCGCTAAGATCAAAAACTCAGGTGACAGCCGATGCTGGTGAGGTTGTAGAGAAAGATGAACATTCCTCCATTATTGGTGGGATTGGAAGCTCGTAAAACCAATCTGAAAAACTTTCTGGTAGTTCCTCTGAAAATTGGACATAGTACTACCTGAGGATCCAGCTATACCACTCCTGGGCATATATCAGAAGATCCTCCAACATGTAATAAGAATACATGTTCTGCTATGTTCATAGCAACATTATTTCTCATAGCCAGGAGCTGGAAAGAACCCAGATGTCCCTCAACAGAGGAATGGATAAAAAAAATGTGTTAAATTTACACAATGGAGTACTACTCAGCTATTATAAACAATTGACTCATAAAATTCTTAGGCAAATAGATGGAACTAGAAAATATCATCCTGTGTGAGATAACCTAATCACAAAAGAACACACATAGTATGCACTTACTGATAAGTTGGTATTATCCCAAAAGCTCAGAATACCCAAGGTACAATTCACAGACCACATGAGGCTCAAGAAGAAGTGAGACCAAAGTGTGGATACTTTGGTCCTTCTTAGAAGGGAGAACAAAATACCCATGAGAGGAGATACAAAGTGTATAGCAGAAACTGAAATATAAGACTGTCCTACCTGGTGGTCTATCCTATATATAGTTACCAAACCTAGACCCTATTGTGGATGCCAAAATGTGCATGTGGACAGAAGCCTGATATAGCTGTCTCTTGAGAGGTTCTGTCAGAGCCTGGGGAATACAAAATAGGAGGCTTTCAGGCAGCCATTGAACTGAGCATGGGTTCTCCAATGTAGGAGTTAGAGAAATGACTGAAGGAGCTGAAGGGTTTTGCAGTCCCACAGGAAGAACAACAATATGAACTAACCAGTACCCCCAGAGTTCCTAGTGATTAAACCATCAACCAAAGTGTACACATGGAGAGACCCATGACTCCAGCTATATATGTAGCAGAGGATTGCCTTGTTGGACATCAATGGGAGAAGAGGCCCTTGGTCCTTTGAAGGCTTGATGCCCCATTGTAGGGGAATGCAAGGAGTAGATGGGTGGGTTTGTGAGCCACTGGAGTGGGGTCGGGATAGTGAATTTTTGGAGGAGAAACCAGGAAAAGGGATAACATTTGATATGTATATGGAGAAAAATATCTACAAAATAATTTTTTTAAAAAAGTGAAAATTATGGACAGAAGCTGGTGAACACCCCCATGGTTGAATGAGGGAAATGCTAGAAGATGTTGAGGAGGAGGGTGACACTATAGGAAAACCAGGAGTCTCAACTAACCTGGGCTCCTGAGATCTCTCAGATGCTGGACCACCGGCCAGGTAGCATATATCAGCTGATATAAGGCCCCCAAGACTTATACATTAGAGGACTTCTGGGTCTGGACTCAGTCTGAGAAGATGCACCTAACCCTAGGAGAGACTTGGGGCCCCAGGGATTTGGGAGTTCTGGTGGGATGATGGGGGTGGGGAGTTGCGACATCCTCTTGGAGACAGGTGTGGGAGAACATGCAGAGTGTGGAATAGTTGGAGGGTGGACTGTGAGGGGGATAAAGTCTGTACTGTTAAAAAGATTAAAAAATAAATTTTTAAAAAGAAAAATAGAAAACATTGGAAATTATGAAATATACAGGTAAACTAATGAACCTAGAAAAAAGTGTCTGAGGTAACATGGATCCAAGATACAAATATTGTATGTTTTATCTTATTTGTGCACTAAAATCCATAAAACCACAGAGATTCTATATCAAGTAAAAGATGTCAGGGGAGGATTACTCAAGTAAGAGGAAATAGATTATATAATGGGAGGGTATGGGAGATTTGAATGGGAAGGCAATGGAGAAGAATAGTTAGAATAGTAAAATGGGGAGGGACAAGTCATTTGAAAAACAATATGGAAACTCATTACTGTAGAAGCATTCTAAAATAATTATGTATATGAAATAAATGTAGATGGAGTCTCCAGTGGCCAAAATAGATCAAAAGCTCAAGAAATAGCACATTCTGGGGAGGATGTGAGGCAAGGGGAAAACTCCTCCATTGCTGGAGTAAATACTACTTTGTATATCAATTTGTCATTTTCTCAGAAAACTGAAAATAGTTCTATCTCAGGCCACAGATCTATCTCTCCTGGATTTATACTCAAAAGATTCTCCAACATTTCACAAAGACTTTTGTTCAATTATGTTCATAGCAGCTTTATTTGTAATAGCCAGAAACTAGAACATCCTAGGTGCCCCTCAACTGAAGAATGGGTAAAGAAAGGGTGGTACATCCACACAATGGAATACTATTCAGCTATTTAAAACCAAGATAACATGAATTTGGATATAAAATGGATGGAACTTGAGTGAGTCAACCCATTCCCAAAAGGGCATGCATAGAATGCACTCAATTATAAGTGGATATTAGCCATAAAATACAGGTATCATGTTATACTCCACAGATCCAAAAGAGCTAAACAAAAAGGAAGACCCAACAAGAAATTTTGAATCTCACTTAGAAAGTGCAATAAAGTAGTCCTAAGAAGCAGATGGAGAGAGGGACCTGGAAGAGAAGGAGAATGGGGGAATTCAGGATCAGGTGTGAGGAAGCACAGAAGAGATGGTTAGATTGTCATGAAAATAAAAGGAAATCTGCAATTTATGGGAGTGAGGAAGTATGGGAATCTCCAGGATGAGAAAAGACCTGGGAAAAGGGAAGCACCCAAGCTTCAATGGAAGTGATCTTAGCTATGATTTGCTATATTTGTGGTATGGTAGCTGAAGATGATACTTCCTTTAACCAGAAAGGAACCCCAGTGGATCAATAAAGACACCAATCCAACCACAAAACTTTCAACACAAAATTTATCCTGTGTACAAAGAATGGAGTGGGATAGAACAGAGACTGAGGGAATGACCAACCAATAACTGGCCCCTCATGAGACTCATCCCATAGGCAAGCACAGATCACTAACACTTTTAATGATACTCTGTTATGCTTGCAGACCAGAGTAAGTTGTCCTCCAAGAGACTCCACCCAGCAGTTGACTCAGAGAAATACAGACACCCACAGCCAAACAGTAGATGGAATTTGGGGATTCTTATGAAAAAATAGGATGAAGGATTGTGGGTCCCAAAGGGGATAGGAACTTCACAGGAAGACCAACAGAGTCAACTAGCTTGGCGCCTTGGGGCTCTCAAAGACTGAACCATGAATGAAAGAAAATACATGGGCTGGACCTAGCCCTCTCAGCTCTTAAATAGTGTATGTGCAGCTTAGTCTTCTTATAGGTCCTGAAGAACTGGAACAGGGACTATCTCAAAAGCTGTTGCATGTGTTTAGGATATGTTCTTGTAGCTGGACCACCTTTCTGGCCTCAGTGGGAGAGGAAGTACCTAGCCTTATAGGGATGGGAAGTGCCAGGGTGGGGAGATACAAAGGGGTACCCCCACCCAGAGGAAAAGGGGATGGAGGAAAGATTGTAGGAGGGGATGAGAGGGGGCAGGGAGTTGTATGTAAAGTGAATAAGTAATATATATATATATATATATATAAACTTTTAAAAATGAAAAAAAATGCAGAAATGCCCAAAATGAGGAGACCTCAACCCTTCTTGAAAAGGGGAAGGAAATAATTACTACAGGATGAAGAACTCTAGAGAAGAACCTGGATGGGAGAAAGGAGGGCAAGGGAAAAGAGAAACAGGATCGGATATGGGGAAAAGGACAGGTGAAAGGCCTAGATGGCCAAGAGAATAAATGAAAATAAGCAGCCTCCGGAGTACCAGAGACCAAGGAGTGAGACATTCTCAGGGCTCATTGGGGGTACCTTTAGCCAAAATGCTCAATATTGGGGAGAAGGCACTCGAAGAGTTTGCCTCCAGCAGATAGATAGAGCCTTAAATTAATGGACAGGGTTACTAAAGCACAATCAAAATTTCTGACCCAGATTTGTTCCTGTCTAAAAGAACTGTAGGAACCAAAATGGAGAAGAGATTAAGAGAAAGGAGGTCTAATGATCAGCCCAACTTGGGCTCTATCTCAGAGATGATGCTATTTTCCTATAATCTGCTTACAGAGAGGAGCCTGGTATGGCTGTCCTGACAGAGGCCCTACCAGCAGTTGACTGACATAGAAGCAGATACTTACACCCAACCATTGGACTAAAGTCAAGGGCCACTATGGTTGAATTAGGGGAAGGATTGAAAATGAAAAGGAGAGCAACCTCATAGGAAGACTGGCATTCTCAACTAACCCAGATGCCAGGGAACTCCCGGAAACTGAGCCACAAACCAGGAGCATACACAGAGTGGTCTTAAGCTCCTGGCACATATGTAGAAGAGGGCTACCTGGTCTGGCCTTAGTGTGCTTAATTCTCAAGAGCTTTGAGGCCCCAGGAAAGGGGGAGACCTGGTGGTGGAGGAATTGCCTCTTTGAGGCAAGGGAGAGGGGGAATGGGATAAGGAATTGTGTGTGGAGGGACTGAAGGGGGAAGGACAATAACTGAAATTTAAACAAAATAATTTAAAATAAAAAAATAAACATGGACTTTGCTTGAAAAAACAAAAAAAAAGTTGAAAGCATGTGAAATTTTTGGATACATGTAATTGACTCAATGGCCACAAGGACCCTTTGGAAACCTCCAAATATCTCAGATATAAGAGAACATATAGATCTTCATGTGACTATAGCAATTTTACATATTGTTCAAATTTATTAATATCGGAGTCTTATTACAAGTTTGATTACCTTTTGTCTTACTGTAAGTTTATTCAGTGATTTCTATGGATGGTAAAACCTATCATCAACTTGTCTTAAAACAAATCTCTTCATGATGATGCTTACCTTGACTTTCACTTTTGTCTGTTTTATTTCCTGTGTTGTATGAATGGCCAGGTTTCCTGGAAGTGTTCTGCATTTCCTGGAAGAAATATCAAAGATATTCTGTCAAATGGTGTTTCTGAGTATCAGAAAGGTCATATTTTCTTCCTATTAATATACTGAATTTAAGAAAATTATACTTGAAAACATATACAATAAATTTTCAAAAACATATTTTAGAGGAGAATCTTATACATAGACTCAAGTTTAAGTCCATCTTTCATTTCTCATGGTACAACATTATATATATATATATGCAGTACAGAAGAGAGTGTACATATATACATAGTGTTACCTGAAGTGCAGATATCAATACATGTTAACTAATTTTGTATTATAATATCTAAAACTAATTTGTATTTCCCAGTAAAATTGGGAATTATCTATGAAATAAATATTAACATTCTTAGTAAGGCCATTGCTCTAAGAAATACAAGATTAAACATGAAGTAATTTAGCAAAGATGCTGTGTGGTTAGGTGTCATAGGAGATGTGTCATGGTTAAAATTTTTTTTTATTTTTATTTATTTATTTTTTAATTTTTTTATTTTAGATATTTTCTTTATTTACATGCGAATTTCTCAATTCCCAGTTTCCCCTCCAAAA
>NW_022196904.1:52997258-53057198 GCF_008632895.1 Mastomys coucha
TCGGAAGCTGAGAGGATCGTGTCCCTGCAGCCCTGCGGCTCCCCTGGGAGTCGTGGGGCCTGTGGCTCTCGGCTGGCCGCTCAGGTCCCAGAAACTCACCCGAGAGAAAATGGCGGATCCCGCCGGGTCTCTGGCCCAAGGCGCCTCCGGGCTGGCTGCTCCAGTCTCAGAACTTCACCCTAGAGAAAACAGTGGATCCCGCCCGGGTCTCTGGCTTAATGTGCTCTCTGGAGGTAGGCCCTCCACTTGCAGGGAAGGGGCAGAGGAGGACGCAGAGGAGGACGCTGAACCCCCTCTGTCACTCGGAAGCTGAGAGGATCGTGTCATGGTTAAATTTATTTATAATATGTCACAATGAGTATGATGATCAAAGCATAAAAGGCTCCATTTCAGTAAAAATGAGTTGATAGAACTGACACATTTTATTAATTATAGATAGAAAACCTTGACCCAAATGATAAAGAGGAAAAAGTGTTTTTCTATGTTATTTTTAAGTAATGAAATTAGAATACAACGTGTGTATGGTATGCAAATAGTTCTCAGTGAACTTAAATATTCCCCAAACACAGCATTTTCCCAGTTTCTTCTATATGTTTCTAAAGTAACCATGTCTTACATTCTCATCACTCAGGAATCTTACAAGTTATGAGATGACATTGTCCACAATTTCATATGTTCAGTCATGCAAGCCTATAAGACAGTCATTGAGAAGACACATACACAAACTCATTTTCTAAGACAGTTTAACCTTCATGCTTAGATCTCTGATAACAAAATAACATTTTCTCTCCTATTCTTTATTAATGACAAACAACCCTAAATCCCCCCAATATCATGTTTTATCTACACTAAAATGCACATTTCTAAACTAAAACAGTTGCTTTTTATTTGTTTTGCATCCTATTACTATAGCATAAGCTTTCTTGAGGAAGATTTAATGCTTAGTTTCTCAGCATACAGTAGATATGCACTATAAAGCCTTATACAAATTAAAAAGCTAAATATATTCTTCAGAACATCCTCATGTTTCAGTAAGTTCATTACTGTGTGTTGTGTCTCTGAAAAGATTGTCAAAAAGGTTAATCTATAGTGTCTTGAATCTATGTGAATTCTCTCAATTAATTCAACTGTTAATATGTATTCATTAAGGGCACTAGATAAAAATTGGGAAGTAAATGATTCTTTTCACTGAAATAAGCAAAATCATTTTAGTTGTTGCTTTACAATTAAGTTTTCTTTCTCTAATTGAACAGTCTTTTAATATGTAATTTTCTTGAGTACAGATAATATTATTATATTATCTCTTCAAATAAAGGTCTTGAGATTATTCAATGACCATAAAGAAAAAAAATGTTCCTTGGTATGACTGAATCTAATCAATATATAACAAATTTAGTTTTTTTTTTATACCAAGGCTTTGATCATATTTATTCAATAATTTGACAGTAATTTGGCTTGATTTAATTTGGTTTGGTTTAGTTTAGTTTGGTTTGGTTTGGTTTGGTTTTTGAGACAAGGTCTCAATATGCATCCTTGGTTGTCCCAGAACTAAGGTCAGAACTCAAAGAAAAGAAATTTAGTTTCTTCAGACTGAATCATCTTTTGTAAATTAATCCAATTGTGAAGTTATTAATTTTTATATTGTACATTATTTGAAATGGAGACCCAAAAGACACTCTATCCATGAAAAATGCTTGACATAAGCACACATATAATCACATAATTATTTACTGAACATGAAAAAATGACTACCTGTGTGACTGGTTTCTATGTATACCACATGATTTGTAGTAGATAAAAGTCTTATTTTAATATTAAATCATCACTGATTACTGCATGTAGTAGTCTTAAAGGTAGTTTACATTGGCATCGTAATATAATTAAAACAAACAATATTAAATAAGAAATTCAAATTTAAAGAGATACATACCAATTTTTGGTATCCTTCATTCTTATTACAAACATTTTTGTTTTCCAGTTTTAAATCCAGTACTGTGTCTAATCCTAATTCTTCTGGCAAATACATACATTTTATTAAAAATATGAAAACCAATTAGATAAATTGTTCTATCACAAGAGATTAAACATATGTATAACTAGAATTTTTAAAAAGTTGACTCTCATTAAGTATTTCAATTAAAGATTATGTATAGATGAAATCTTACATCCTAGATAAATCTTCTAATTATAGAAATATTTATATATCACTTATAAAGACAGTACATGTTTCCTTGTTCATGTCATACAATTTTTTGACCAGTTCATCAAGAAATTAAAAGATGACAACACTTTCTAAAATCCACCTTTTAAGATGTCATATACATGAACACATTCATTACATACTTCCCTCCAGACACACATATACACAAATTAAGGATATTTGACAAAAAAATGGGAAATAATTGAAATGAGTCAAATGGTTTCTATTGTAAGATCCTAGTACTATAGATGCCACACATTTCAGACAGGATTTAGAAGAATTCACCTGGAACTAACCTAGAAATCTAATTTTGTAATTTGAGAACGTGTTATGCAAAGTACCAAAAGAGGTAGGCAGTCAATAGTTCAATTGCAGAAAATGGTTCAACCCAAAATGTCTGTGAGCCTGGCAAGATATCCTTTATGGTATGATAGTAAGAGGTTTTGAAGTAAGCAACAGCTTTCTCACTGGTCTTAAGGACCCACTCAACTCATGCCTGGTACTGTAAACCTAAACTACTACTCATGGATGGAGAAATCATAGACCCTAGGTTAATCACCTGGTATCATTTTCTGATATCAGTGTAGTTGTAGTCTAAATATGATTCATATATCCACTATTATGCTCACAGAAAAATTTAGCTCTTATTTCTTATCAGCAAAATTTATTTATGCAGCAAACATAATTATTATAGATATCTACAATAACACAAAATATAAGAAGTGACCATATAATGCCCAACCCCCACTTATATAGCCCTAAATTTAAGCCTCAGGGAAAATAGCAAAAGTGGGGAGGGATAGATTATAAGATCAGGGGCCAGGACACTTGCTGCTTTATAACATGTTCTGTGTATAACTTGGATATTGGTACCATGAAATTAGAAAAATACGATTTCATAAAGAACATCTGCATAAGGACAACACCAGCTGATATGCTAGTATGGATGAAGGAAATATCAAAACACACATCCCTAGATGAAGTGTTAAAGGCAATCAGTGCCTTTCAAGCAAAGACAAATTAGGGAGTTTTTTCCAGAGAGAGGAGCTCTGTAATAGGTTATACAATTACAATAATACACTTTAAATACTTTTATATATAAACAACATTAAACACATGCATACACAAGAATACGAGAGAGAGAGAGGTATAATTAAAAATAGTATAGTCAAAGAAGTCACAAACTTGAGATAGAATCAGTAGCAGAAGTAGAGTTGCAGGAATAGTGGGAAAGGTTAAAATAATATAAACACATTGAATAGGAGTGATATCCTCAAAAATATTTTAAAACATAAAATAAAAGACATCTCTTTTACTGAAATGCTTCTGTCACCATTTTGATGAAAATTGTTCTGCCCTAACATATAGACATTTTACTTCTGTATTAATTAATAAGAAATTAGTAGTTCATTTTAATTGGGTATGTTATCTGTGATCATTAAACAAACTTCTGTCAATTAATATCAAAAGGTAAGCATACACATTACCTTTTTGCTCTTCAATATTATCATATTTTTTGGAAGCTTCTGGTAAGTCATCAATACCATTTTCAATAATATTCTCAGAAATGTCTTGCTAAAATTCATAACAATAAAGAGACATCAAAGTGAGCTGAATTTCCTAATTTAATAAAATGTAAAAGTAAGAAATAATTAAAAATCAGAACATTTGCATAGATAATCTTTACATGCTTTTGAGGTCATCGTGTTTCCTTCATATATTCTCATATGCTAAAGCCCAAGTCTAAAAGCAGAAATGAAAATTCACCTGTAGAAATCAACAAGGAACTAAGCTTATCCTATGAAAATTATATTTCTTTTTTTCCTCTTTTTTTAACTTATATTGCATTATGATGAGAAAAGGTACATGATTTCAATTTATCTGAATTTGTTAACACTGAAAAACATATTTTAAGTAAATATAATTAAATCACATTCTTGTTTCCCTTTTGTACCCCAACTCCTCCCAGAGACCCTCTTCAATATCTACAATATCTTTTTTGTCATATTCCTTAAAATCTATAAAATATTATAACAGTAAAAATAAGTATTATAAAAGTAATTTGATATAAAACATCAATCAGTTTAACAATCTTACATAGATGCTTGTCTACAGCAATAGTGAAAATACATTTTTCTCAATATAAATTTTAAATAACTCCAAACATATTAACTGTATATTTCAAAATAATACATCACTACTAGTATTTTCTTAAATGAACATAAATATATAAAGTCTTTTTGTTTGTTTTGTATTTAGTAGAGCTTAAATGCTTGGCTCTTACTGTGGTACAAGCCCAAAGTAAAAACAATTTTTAGACATTGAATTTCATTGTAATAAGGCTATATTTCAATGACCCTCACATCACCAAAGGATTTTACCTGTATTGTAGCTAAGCTGAGAGTTGATAGTTCTGCTGCACCAAGAAATGAATTGTAGGCACAATTTTTGGATACAGACTTCCTGCTATGGTCAAAGCTATTTGATTTGAGTGAGTGACTTTATTCTCAGTCCACAGAGAACAGGTTACATTCATTTAAGAAATGGTGTATGTTTTAAGATAGTCTATCCATAAAGTCATTCACCAACTGTTTCAATGAACAATGGTTCTGCTTGGAAGGTGGCACAGACATTAGGTGAGGGTAAGAATTTGGTTTATTAGCTGTGATAATTTAGAAAAGCATTCAGCTCAGAGAAAGAGTAACTTATAAAGTCCTCTTCTTCAAACTTGATACAAGAGTTACAAACATCAAAGTATTCAGTCTCACTCTTTGTTGTTCTCTTACAAGCAACCTCCCTAGTTAATTGTCTATGTTTCTGTTGGCTGTATAAACTTTTGAAATATGTAAGCTGTTCTGAAAACCATAGTATAGTGTAAAAAATATAAAATGAACAATACTACTAATAGAGAGGCTGAGATAGGAGAAGCAAGATTTCAAGACTCTTATGCTGTACACAGCCTGACACTGTCACAAACAAACAAGCTGAAAGTGTATTTAGATTGTACAATATTGGACCTATTTCTCCAATTACCAAATTAGGGAAAAAGGTCAAGTAACATATAAAAGCAGGCCTATCAGAATTACACCAGACTTCTCATCAGAGACTATGAAAGCTAGAAGATCTAGGGAAGATGTCATACAGACCCTACAAGAACACGAATGCCAGCCCAGGCTACTATACCCAGCAAATCACTCAATTACCTTAGATGGAGAAAACAAGGTATCTCATAACAAAACAAAATTTACACAATATCTTTCCACAAATCCAGCCCTACAAAGGATAATAGATGGAAAACATCAACATAAGGAACAAAACTACACCCAAGAAGAAGCAAGAAAGTAATCTTTTAACAAACCCACACAAACCTAATTCCACCTTTTACAACAAAAATAATAGGAAGTAACCAGTATTTTTTCTTAATATCTTAATATGAAAATTAATATTACCAACATATCCTAATTGATTGAAATCCAAAAATATGAGAAATTAGAATTTTATTGACTGTTCCAATGGTCTCTCTAATTTGGTAATTGGAGAAATTGTTCCAATATTATACATTTGTTCATGATAATGTCTTGCTGTGTACAAGATAAGGGTCTTGAGATCTTGCTTCTCCCATCTCAGCCTCTCTATTAGTAGTATTGTTTATTTCATGTTTTTATACTATACTATGGTTTTCAGAACAGCTTACATATTTTAAAAGTATTTATATACCCAAAAGAAATGTAGACAATTAAATTGGGAGGGGGGTTTGTAAGATAACAGCAAAGAATAAGAATGAATGGTTTGCTTGACATTTGTAACTCTTGTATCAAGTTACCTCAGTAAGAGCCAAGATTTTAAGCCCTACTAAATAAAAAATAAATGAATAAACAAAAACACTTTATATATTTATGTTCATTTAAGAAAATATTAGTAGTGATATATTATTTTGAAATATACAGTTAATACATTTGGAGTTATTTAAAATTTACATTCAGAAAAATGTATTTATTTTCAGTATTACCATAGACAAGCATCTACATAAGACTGTTAAATTGATTGTTGTTTTATATCAAACAACTTTTATAATACTCATTTTTATTGTTATAATATTTTATAATTTTTAAAGCATACAACAAAAAAGATATTGTAGGTATTGAAGAAGGGTCTCTGGGAGGAGTTGGGGTACAAAAGGGAAACAAGAATGTTATGCAATTCTATTTACTTAAAATATGTTTTTAATGTTAACAAATTCAGATAAATTGAAATCATGTAACTTTTCTCATTATAATGCAATAAAACTTAAAAAAAAAAGAAATAGGAGCAGTCCTTAACAGTCTCCAAATTAAAATAAGCCCAGTACTCAAAAGAAGACACAATAGCAATGCTCTTCAAACTATTACACAAAATAGAAAAAGAAGGAACAGTGCCCAATTCAGTCTAAGAGAAAAAATTAAATTCATACCTAAACCATAAAAAGAAACAATAACGAAAGAGAACTGCAAAGCAGTTTTTTTTGTTTTTGTTTTTTTTTTATGAACACCAACACGAAACACTCAAAAAAATTCTTACAAACCAAATCCAAGAACACATCTAAATGATCATCTACCATGATCAAGTAAGCTTCATCCCAGGGATGTGGGGATGGTTCAATATATGGAAAATCATCAACATAATCCACTATAATAACAAACTCAATAAAAACATATGATCTTTTTCATTCGATGCTCAGAAAGTATTTAACACAATTCTACTCCCATTCATGATAAAAGTCTTGGAAAGATCAGGAATTCAAGACCCATGCCTAAACAAACGAAATATAAAGCAAACCAGTAGCCAACATAGAACTAAATGGAGAGAAACAAGAAGCAATCCCACTAAAATTAGGGACAAGACAAGCCTTCCCACTCTCTCCCTACTCTTATCCATTAGGACTCCAAATCCCAGCCAGAATAATTAGAGAAGAAATGGCAGTCAATTGGATAAAACTTAGAAAGGAAGAAATCAAAATATCTCTATTTGTAGATGCTAGGATAGTATACTTAAGAGATGTTAAAAATTCCACCAGAGAACTCCTAAACCTGATAAACAACTTCAGCAATGTCTATAGATAAAATTAACTCAAACAAATCTGTAGTCTTCCTCTATTCAAAGGATATACAGGCTGAGAAAGAAATTGGGGAAATGACTTTTTTCTCAGTAGTCACAAATTATATAAAATACCTTGGTGTGGCCCTAACCAAGCAAGTGAAAGATCTGTATGACATGAATACCAAGTCTCTGAAGAAGTAAATTGAAAAAGATCTCAGAAGATGGAAAGATCTCCCATGCTCATGGATTGGCACAATTAATATAGTAAAAATGCCCATCTTGCCAAAATCAATCTACAGATTTAATGCATTCACCATCAAAATCCCAGCTCAACTCTTCATAGAGTTAGATAACATTTGAAAATTCATTTTGAATAATGAAAAAACAAGGATAGCAAAAAAACATTCTCAAAAATAAAAGAACACCTGGAAGAATTACCATCCCTGACCTCAAGCTGTATTTGAGGGCAATAGTGATAAAACCTACATTGTACTGGTACAGAGACAGGCAGATAGGTCATTGGAACAGAATTGAAGGCCCAGAAATGACCTCACATATCTGTGGTCACTTGAATTTTTACAAAATTGCTAAAACGATCCAGTGGGGGAAAAGGCAGCACTTTCAACTAATGTTGCTGGTTTAACTGGGGATTAACATGTAGAAGAAAGCAAATCAATCCATTTTAATCTGCATGTAAAATATTCAAGTCCAATATGTGGATCAAGGACCTCCACATAAAACCAGATACACTGAAACTAACAGAAGAGAAAATGTTGAAGAGCCTCAAACACATGGGCACAGGGGAATATCTCCTGAACATAAAAGCAATGACTTATGCTCTAAGATCAAAAATCTACAAATGGGACTTTATGAAATCTTCTGTAATGCAAAGGACACTCTCGATAGGGCAAAATGACAACCAATAGATTGGGAAATGATCTTTACCAATGCAACATCCAGTAGAAGCCTAATATCCAATGTATGCAAAGAACTCAAGAAGTTAGACGCCAGAGAACCAAATAACCCTAGTAAAAAAAATGGGGTACAGAGCTAAACAAAGAATTCTCAACTAAAGAATACTGAATAGCTGAGAAGCACCTAAAGAACTGTTCAACATCCTTAGTCATCAAGGAAATGCAAATCAAAACAACCCTGAAATTCAAAATCACATGAATCAGAATGGCTAAGATTAAAACTCAAGTGACAGCAGATGCAGGTGAGGATGTGGAGAAAGAGAAACACTCCTCCATTGCTGGTAGGATTACAAGCTGGTACAACCATTGTGGAAATCTGTATGGTGGTTTCAGGAAATTTGACATAGTACTATCAGAGGACTCAGCTATACCATTCCCAGGTATATACCCAAAAGATGCTCTAACCTGTAATAAGGATATACTGGGTTCATAGCAGCTGTATTTCTAATAGCCAGAAGCTGGAAAGAAACCAAATGTCCTTTAACAGAGGAATGGATACAGATTACACAACAGATCAAAAAAATGAATTCATGAAATTATTAGACAAAATGCATGGAATTATAGAATATAAACCTGAGTGAGGTAACCCATTCACAAAAGAACACACATAGTATGCACTCATTTATAAGTGGATATTATCACAAAAGTTCAGAATTCCAAAGATACAATTCTCAGACTATATGAAGCTCAAGAAGAAGGCCGAAAAATGTGTGGATGCTTCAGTCCTTCTTAGAAGTAGAAACTAACTTCATATGGGAGGAAATATATAGAAAAGGGAGGCACAGAGATCGAAGAAAAGGCCATCCAGAGACTGCCCCACCTGGGAATCCATCCCATATAGAGTCACCAATCCCCAACACTATTGCAGAGGCCAAGAAGTGCTTGCTGACAGGAGCTGATATAGCTGATCCTGAGACACTCTGCCAGAGCCTGACCAAAACAGATGCGAATGCTCTCACTTAACCATTGGACTGAGCACAGGGTCCCCAAGAAAGGAGTTAGAGAAAGAACTTAATGAGCTGAAGAGGTTTGCAACTCATAAGAAGAACAACAACGTCAACCAACCAGAACTCCCAGAGCTCCCAAGGACTAAACCACTAACCTAAGACTACACATGGAGGGACCCATTGCTCCAGCTGCATATGTAGAAGAGGATGGCCTTGTCAGATATCAATAGGAGGAGAGGCCCTGGGAAGGCTTGATGCCCCATTGTTGGGAAATGTCAAGACAGGGAGGTGGGAGTGGGTGGGTGGGTGGGGGAGCACTCTCATAGTAGCAGGAAGAGGGAGCATGGGATAGCAGGCTTCTGAAATGGAAACCTGGAAATTGGATAACATCTGAAATGTAAATAAGTAAAATATCCAAAAAATAAATTAATGAAAGAAAGGAAGGAAGGAAGGAAGGAAGGAAGGAAGAGAAAGGAAGGAAGGAAGGAAGGAAGGAAGGAAGGAAGGAAGGAAGGAAGGAAGACAGACAGACAGACAGACAGAAAGAAAGAAAGAAAGAAAGAAAGAAAGAAAGAAAGAAAGAACGAAAGAAAGAAAGAAGGAAAGAAAGAAAGAAAGAAAGAAAAGCAAGATATGACATTCTTGGGTATTTGCCATCCCAGACCTGATGATATACTACAGAATATTAGTGATAAAAACTGTATGATATTGGTACAGAAACAGGAAAGTAGATCAATGCAATGAAACTGAAGACCATAAATTAACCTACACGTCGATGATCACTTGAACTTTAACAAAGAATCTAAAGTTATCCAGTGGAAAAAAAGACAGTATTTTCAACAATTGATGCTGGTTCAACTAGTAACCAGCATGTAGAAAAATGCAAATTAATGCATTTTTGTCTCCCTGTACAAGGTTCAAGTCTAAGTGGATCAAGGACCACCAAATAAATTGAGGCTGATACTCTGAATCTAATAGAAGAGAAAGAAGGGAAGAGCCTTGAACACATTGGCACAGGGAAAAATTTCCTGTAAAGATCACCAATGGCTTATGCTCTAATATCAACAATGGACAAATGGGACCTCATAAAATTGAAGATATTCTGTAAGGCACAGGACTCTGTCAATAGGACAAAATGATAACCAACAAATTGTGTAAAGATCTTTACCAGTCCTAAATTCAATAGAGGACTAATATCCAATCTATACAATGAACTCAAGAAATTGCACTTCAGATAACAAAATACCCCTATTAAAAATGAATTACATTAGCCGGGTGGTGGTGGCGCACGCCTTTAATCCCAGCACTTGGGAGGCAGAGTCAGGTGGATTTCTGAGTTCGAGGCCAGCCTGATCTACAGAGTGAGTTCCAGGACAGCCAGGGCTACACAGAGAAACCCTGTCTTGAAAAACCAAAAAAAAAAAAAAAAAAAAAAAAAAAAAAAAAAAAGAATTACATAGCTAAACAAAGAATTCTCAACTGAGGAAGCTAGAAGGCCAAGAAGCACCTAAAAACTGTTCAACATCCTTAGTCATTAGAGAAATTCAAATGACTCTGAGATTTCACCTCACATCTGTCAGAATGGCTAAGATAAAAAAAAACTCAAGTGACATAAAATTATGGTGAAGATGGGGAAAAAGAGGAACACTCCTCCATTCCTGGTCAGATTGCAAGCTGGCACAAACACTTTGGAAATCAATCTTGTGGTTCCTCAGAAAATATAACATAGTATTACCTGAGAACCCAGTTATACCACTCCTGGGCATATCCCCAAAGGATGCTCCAACATATAACAAGGACACATGCTCCAATATGCTCATAGCAGCCTTAGTTATGAGGTTGGAAATAACCCAGATGTCCCTCAACAAAGGAATGGATACAGAAAATGTGGTACATTTACACAATGGAGTACTACTCAGCTATTAAAAACAATGACTTTATGAAATTGACAGGCAAATGGATAGAACTAGACACTATCATCCTTAATGAGATAACCCAGTCACAAAAGAACACACATAGTATGCTCTAACTGATTAGGCAAAAAGCTTGGAATACCCACAATAAAACTCAGACCATATAAAGCTCAAGAAGGAAGGTCATGGGCTGGTGAGATGGCTCAGCGAGTAAGAGCACTGACTGCCCTTCCTAAGACCCTGAGTTTGGATCCCAGCAACCACACACATAAAATAAATAAAATAAATCTTAAAAATAGAGGATGGCTCTTCTCTATCCATATCTACAGAAACAGCATCCTTTAAAAAAAAGAAGGAAGGTCAAAATGTGAATATTTCAGTACTATTCAGAAAGGTGAGCAAAAAAATCACAGGAGCCAGAGGGTGTGTGGAACTTGGGAAAAAGTGAGTAGGGGAAAAGGAAAAGGGAGGCTAGATCATGCATGGGAGATGGTCAGAAAATTACACTAAGGTGTGTAGCAATGGGGGATGGGGAACTGGGGGTAGCCATTAAAAGTCCCAGATGCCAGAAAGGCAAGAAGCTCCCAGGACCCAACAGGGATGACATTACCTGGAATACCCAACAAACGGGAAGGAGAACCTAGAGCCACCATATCCAGAGATTGGGCAAGGCACACCAGTTGAGGGATGGGTCCACAAACCCATCTCAAAAATTTTAACCCAGAATTGCTCATGTCTAAAGGAAATAGAGGGACAAAGAGTAGAGCAGACACTGAAGGAAAGGCCATCCAGAGACTGCCCCACCTGGGGATCCATTCCATATGCAGACACCAAACCCAGACACTATTGCTGATTCCAAGAAGTGCTTGCTGAAAGGAGACTGACATAGCTGTCTTCTGAGAGGCTCTGCCAGAGCCTGACCAAAACAGATACAGATGCTCCTAGCCAATAGGACTGAGCAAGGGCAGTCGAATGGAGGAGTTAAAGGAAGGACAGAAGGAGCTGAAGGGGTTTACAACACCATAGCAAGAACAATAACCATTCAGACTCCCCAGAGCTCTCCAGAGACTAAACCACCAACCAAAGTGTAAACATGGAGGGACCCATTGCTCCACATGCATGTGTAGCACAGGATGGCCTCATCTGGAATCAATAGAAGGTGAAGCAGTTGGTCCTATGAAGGCTTAATGCTGCAGTGTAGGGTAATGCTAAGACAGTGAGACATGAGTGTGTGGGTAGATAGGGGAGCACCTTATAGAAGCAGAGGGAAGGGACATGGGATAGGGAATTTGTGGAGGAGAAACTGGGAAAGAGGATAACATTTGAAATGTAAATATATAAAATTTCCAATTTTTAAAATGTACATATAACTTTAATCCTATATCTAAATGTAAAGATTTCTAGCAATGTAAGATTATGGTATAAAATGTTTTATTTAAGAGTAAATTTAATATCCTATCACCATATACCTTTTTCTTCTAATACTAGAGTATACTCTAATACTAGTACATTTCATGACCTAAAATATTTACTATTTGTCTTAGTCAGGGTTTCTACTCCTGCACAAACATCATGACCAAGAAGCAAGTTGGGGAGGAAAGGGTTTATTCAGCTTACACTTCCATATTTATGTTCATTATCAAAGGAAGTCAGGACTGGAACTCAAGCAGGTCAGGAAGCAGGAGGTGATGCAGAGGCCATTGAGGGATGTTCCTTACTGGCTTGCTTCCCCTGGCTTGCTCAGCCTGATCTCTTATAGAACCCAAGACTTCCAGCCCAGGGATGGCACCACCCACAAGGGGCCCTACCCCCTTGATCACTAATTGAGAAAATGCCCACAGCTGGATCTCATGGAGACACTTCAACTGAAGCTCCCTTCTCTGTGATAACTCCAGCCTGGGTCAAGTTGTCACACAAAACCAGCCAGTACACTATTTTTTTTTTATTTTTCACAGAAGAAACATTAGATTGTCACCATTTTAAAAGAAAGTATTTTTAGCCAACTATCCATGTAAAAATATGATAGTTCAACAGCTGCCATATCCAAACAATTCAAACACCACAAAGAAAAACCTCAGATCAAAAATTTATCTGAAAAAGCTTTGATTACCTGAATTTCAGAAGTTTCTTTTTCCTCCTCTCTTGAACATATAGAAATTACAGACTCAGATTTGAACGTATATCTTTCAAGCAAAAATATGCAATAAAATAGGTGAGTTATAATCAATAAAAATATTCTGAATGATTAGTTATTTGACTAGCAAATGGTTTTATAAAATTCTTTCAGTTGTCACTTTCTACTTCCAATTCTCCCAATCTCTCTGCTCTTATCAATAGAGTATGCACATAGTTCTACATCAAATTGTGTCAATCAATATATTGATGGAACCTGAATATCATTTGTTTGAAAATTGTTTGTCTTGATGATTGCACCCAAATTATACTTGATTGCTCATTTAATGTAACATAATAAACATGATGGCCCCAAGTAAAACAGAAAAATACAAACCCCCATCCTATTCCCTATTCATAAAACACCAAACTATATCATTATGAAATTGCAGTTCTCATTCTTGAGCATGTTGTGATTGAAACGAAATGATCACATCTATCACTTAAATATAACTAATGAAGTCTTTAAAAAATTTTAAAACACGTGAACACTAAATTTATAAGTGAACACATAAATGTGTACATTGCTGTTAGGATTGCTCTTTTTAAGGGGTAAAATGTTGCAACATGAATAGCTCAGCAATGATTCCTAATTGGTTCACATTTGTTCAAAGACTACAAAGCACTTAAAACCTTTCATATGTGACAGATATGAATTCTTTTAGAGTACTTTTGCCTCCCTTTCCTTCTACATTCTCAACATATCTTCCTTCTATAGGATACCATTCTTGATCACTCTTCTGCAGAGTTCAATGATGCTCCTTAGGTTCTAAAAGTCCACCCCAGGAAAGTGCAGGTTCCTGAAAGTGAGGTCTCTAAGGACCTGAGTAGCAGCTAGTTCCCTGCTTTAGGCAAATAAGGTAAATAGAGGGTCAGCAACACGAATCTATAGCCTATGCATGCTAGTACTTTCTATGAACATGTTCTTGTGCATTTCAACCTAGAAATGATATGTAAGACTTGGGAAAAGAGATACAGGAAACAGGACCATTGTTACCAGGTCACACATTTGTTTCATTCAATCCTTCCAGTCCTTCATACATCCTCTACCTCACCCTCTGTTTATAGAAACATTCCTCTTTTCTAGAAAGAATTCACTGTGTCTCAAGTAAATTTTCAACAGAAACCTAGATATTTGTCATGTGTTCCAATTAAGCACAAAATCATTGTATTTCACAAATTTCTTTTCTTTTTCTTTTTTTATTGGACATTTTCTTTATTTACATTTAAATGATATTCCCTTTCCTGGTGTTCAACCAGAACCCCCCTGCTTTTATGTGGGTGTTCACCCACCCACATACCTATTCCCACATCCCTGCCCTGGCATTTCCACTACACTAGGGCATAGAGCTTTCACAGACCAAGGGCCTTTCATCACATTGATGCCCGAAAAGGTCATCCTCTGCTACATATGCAGCTGGAGCCATGGGTCACTCCATGTTTACTCTTTGGTTGATGGTTTAGTCTGTGAGAGTTCCAGGGGTCCTGGTTGGTTGATATTGTTCTTCCTATGGGTTGCAAACCCCTTCAACTCATTTAATCTTTTCTCTTCTCTAACTCCTCCCTTGGGGACCCTGTGCTCAGTCCAATGGTTGGCAGCAATCATCCACCTCAGTATTTGAGGGTCTCTGGCAGAGTCTCTCAGGAGACAGCTATATCAGGCTCCTGTCAGCAAGCACTTCTTGGCATCCACAATAGTGTCTGGGTTTGGTGGCTGCATATGAGATATATCCCCAGGTGGAGCAGTCTCTGGATGGCCTTTCTTTCAGTTTCTATTCTACACTTGTCTCGATATATTCTCCTGTGAGTATTTTGTTCCCACTTCTAAGAAGCTCTGAAGCATCCACACTTCGGTCTTCCTTCTCCTTGAGCTTCATGTGGTCTGTGAAATGTATCTTGGGTATTCCTAACTGTTGGGCTAATATCCACTTATCAGTTAGTTCATACCATGTGTGTTCTTTTGTGACTGAGTTACCTCACTCAGGATGATATTTTATAGTTACATTCATTTGCCTAAGAATTTCAAGGATTCATTGATTTTAATAGCTGAATAGAACTCCATTGTGCAAATATATGACATTTTCTGTATCCATTCCTCTGTTAAAGGACATCTGGGTTCTTCAAAGCTTCTGGTTATGATAACTAAGGCTGCTAAAAACATAGTGGAGGGTGTGTCCTTGTTATATGCTGGAGGATCTTTTGGGTGTATGCCCAGGAGAGGTATGGCTGGCTCCTCAGGTAGTTCTATGTCCAATTTTCTGATTAACAGCCTGGCTGATTTCCAGAGTGGTTGTACCAACTTTAAATCCCATCAACAATGGAGGAGTGTTCCTCTTTCTCCACATCCTTGCCAGCATCTCCTGTTAACTGAGTTTTTTATCTTAGCCACTCTGACTGATGTGGTATCTCAGAGTTGTTTTGATTTGTATTTCCCTGATAACTAAGGATATTGAACATTTCTTTAGGTGCTTTTCAGCCATTCCAGTTTCCTTGAATTCAGTTAAGAATTCTTTGTCAAGCTCTGTACCCCATTTTTAATAAGGTTATTTGATTCTCAGGAGTATCACTTCTCGAGTTCTTTGTATACATTGGTTAATAGCCCTCTATGGGAAAGAGGATTGGTAAAGATCATTTCCCAATCTGTTGGTTGCCATTTTCTCCTATTGACAGTATCCTCTCCCTTACAGAAGCTTTGCAGTTTTGGGATGTCCCATTTGTGGATTGTTGATCTTACAGAATAAGCCATTGGTTTTCTATTCAGGAGATTTTCCAGGTGGACATTTATTTGAGGCTCTTCCTGACATTCTCTTAAATAGTTTCAGTGTATCTGGCTTTATGTGTAGGTCCATGATCCACTTGGACTTGAGCCTTTTACAAGATTAGAATGGATTGACTTGCATTCTTCTACATGCTGACCTCCATTTGAACCAATAACATTTGTAGAATTTGCTGTGTCCTTTTTCCACTGTATGGTTTTAGTTCCTTTGTCAAACATCAAGTGACTACAGGGGTGTGGGTTCATTTCTGTGTCTTCAATTCTATTTTATTGATCTTCCTGCCTGTCTCTGTACCAATACTATACAGTTTTTATCACTATTTCTCTGTAATATAGCTTGATATCAGGGATGGTGTTTTCCCCCAGGAGTTCTTTTACTGATGAGGATACTTTGCTCTGTCCTGTGTTTTTTGTTATTCCAAATGAATTTGCAAATTGTTCTTTCTAACTCTATGAAGAATTGAGTTGGGATTATGATGGGGATTGCATTGAATCTGTATATTGCTTTAGGCAACATGGCCTTTTTAAAAACATTTTATTAGATATTTTCTTTATTTACATTTCAAATGATATCTCCTTTCCCAGTTTCTCCTCCAGAAAAAAAAAAAAAAACATGTTCCCTCACCCCCGGGAGCCCAGAGGGTACTAGTTAGTTCATATTGTTTTTCCTCCTAAAGAACTGTAAACCCTTCGGCTCCTTGGGCCTTTTCTCTAGCTCCTTCATTGGGGACAAGTGGATGGCTGTGAGCCTCTACTTCTGTATTAGTTAGGTACTGTCAGAGCCTCTCAGGAGACAGCTATATCAGGCTCCTGTCAGCCAGCACTAGTGTCTGGATTTGGTGACTGAATATGGGAAGGATTACCAGGTGGAACAGTCTTTATATTGTTCTTCATTCAGTCTCTGCTCCATAGTTTATCTATGCAACTCCTTCCATGGGTATTTTGTTCCCTCATCTAAGAAAGATCAAAGTATCCATACTTTAGTCTACCTTCTTCTTGAGTTAACATGGATATTTTTTCTATATTAATCATGCCAACCCATGAGCATGGGAGATCTTTCCGTCTTCTGAGATCATTGATTTCTTACCTCAGAGACTTGAAGTTCTCGTAATGCAGAACTTTCACTTGCTTGTTTAGAGTCACACCAGGGTATTTTATATTATTTGTGACTATTTTGTAAGGTGTCATTTGCCTAATTTCTTTGTCAGCCTGTTTATCCTTTGAGTAGAGGAAGGCTACTGATTTCTTTGAGTTAAGTTTATATCCAACCACTTTGCTGAAGTTGTTTATCAGGTTTAGGAGTTCTCTGGGTGAATTTTTGGGTGGATTAAGTATACTCTTGTGTCATCTGCAAATAGTGACATTTTGACTTCTAGCTTTCAAATTTGTATCCCTTTGACTTTCTTTTTTTTTTAATTTCTCTGGGTAGGACTTCGAGTGCTACATTGAAGAGCTTAGGGAGAGAGTGGGCAGCATTGTCTAGTCCCTGATTTTAGTGGAATTGCTGCACATTTTTCCCCATTTAGATTGATGTTGGCTACTCGTTTGCTGTATATTGCTTTTACTGTGATTAGATATGGGCCTTGAATTTCTAACCTTTCCAGTACTACCATGAAGGGGTATTTAATTTTCTCAAATGCATTCTCAGCACATATTGAGAGGTTCATGTGGTTTCTTTCTTTGAGTTTATTTATATAGTGGATTACATTGATGGATTTTCATATGTTGAACCATCTCTGCATCCCTAGAATGAAGCCTACTTGATTATGATGGATGATTATTTTGATGTGTTCTTGGATTCATTTTGCAACAATTTTATTGAGTAATTTTGCAGTGATATACATAAGGTAAATTAGGCTGAAGTTCTCTTTCTTGGTTGGATCTCTGTGTTTTAGGTATAAGTGTAATTGTAGCTTCATAGAACAAATTGGGTAGTGTTTTCCTTCTGTTTATATTTTGTGTAATAGTTTGAAAATTATTTGTATTAACTATTCTCTGAAGGTCTGATATAACTCTCTACAAAAATCACTTAGTCTAGGCATTTTTTGGTTGGGAGACTTTTAATGATTGCTTCTACTTCTTTAGGGCTTTTTGGACTGTTTAGAATGCTTATCTGATCCTGATTTAACTTTGGTATTTTTGTACCTATCAAAAAAATTGTCCATTTCATCCAGATTTTCCAGTTTTGTTGAGTACAGGGTTTTATAGTAGGATCTGATGTTTTTTTTTTTTTATTTCTTAGATTTCTGATGTTATGTCTCCCTTTTCATTTTTGATTTTGTTAATTTGGATACTGTCTCTGTGCTTCTGTGCTGTCTGGTTAGTCTGGCTAATGATTTATCAATCTTGTTAATTTTGTCAAAGAACCAGTTCCTCGTTTTGTTGATTCTTTGTATAGTTCTTTTTGTTTCTACTTGGTTGATTTCAGCACTGAGTTTGATTATTATCCTGCCAAAAGTATTTGCTCCTCTTTGTACTAGTTCTTTCAGATATTCTGTCAAGCTGCTAGTATAGTATAGTAGTTCTTGGAGGCACTCAGAGCTATGAGTTTTCTTCTTAGAACTGTTTTCGTTGTCACATAATTTTTGGTATGTCATGCGTTCATTTTCATTAAATTCTAAAAAGAACCTTTATTTTTTTTCCTTATTTATTCCTTGACCAAGTTATCATTGAGCAGAGTTGTTCAGCTTCCATGTATATGTGGTCTTTCTATTGCTTTTGTTGTTGCTGTTGTTGTTATTGAAGACCAGCCTTAGTCTGTGGTAATCTCACAGGATGCATGGGATTATTTCAGACTACTTGTGTCTGTTGAAGCTTGTTTTGTGACTGATTATATGGTCAATTTTGAAGAAGGTACCATGAGGTGCTAAGCAGAAGTTATAATCCTTTGGTTTAGGATGAAATGTTCTATAGATATTTGTTAAATCCATTTGGCTCATAACTTCTGTTAGTTTCACTGCATCTCTGTTTATTTTCTGTCAACCTTATTTTAACAGCCAGTATTGGATGATTTTTTTTAATATCCTATGTTCTGCACAATTAACTCTATTGTCTCTTAAAAATTCATCAAAACTCCAACCTCTTATTCCTATTGACCTCTATGATGTTCCTTAAGAAATTGTCCTTCCCCATGTAAAGGCACTCTAGTCATCCACCATAGACCATCAAGAGACGAATCATTACTCTTTAATGTCATACTTGTCCTCTCTCATTGAGAACATTTGACTTACTCCCTTATTCTGCTTTTCAAATATTTAATCAAATACTGATTAGCAAAGCAGATAACTAATCTTATAAATAGGAAATCCATTTGAATCTAAATTGGTGCACACACACACACACACACACACACACATCCATAGGATACTGTCCTTCAGCAGCTTTGGTTGCTCCATCAGAACAACCACTTGCCTACACTGTTGACTCTAGTTTGCTTTGCTTGGGTATTTTTATTAGCTTTAAGTATTCCCTAATGACTCAAAATTTTAGAATCTCAAATTCTAAAAACTATTAGAAAATTTAGCAGACAAAATTGAAAATTACATATATATATATATATATACATATATATATATATAAAGAAACATGAATAAAATTATAATGTATTCTAAAAATTTCAAGAAACTTGGTGTCATAGGGAAAAAAGACTTAAAAATGGAAAATTTCATGTAGTCATTCATGCCAGTAGTTTCTAGAGAAAACAAAATTGAAAATAAATTAATAATATTCTTTAATTAGATACTGAAAATGATAAGTATATCATGGTGTATGTGCATATGCACTAAAATTATAATAAAACAATTTTTAATACTTCTTGCATACTGATCATTTCAAACCTATGAGTCTATAGACATCGTTAATGGAAGCTTTCCTTTCCATTGTTTGATGTAATATGCTTTAGTCATATATTGACTAACAGCAGTTGTCACAAAGATAAACTATTGGACTATAGGTATGTCTCTCAGGAAAATTCTAAGCCAGACTTGACACATGCAACTATTACAATGTAGTCAGAGAACCAAGAGAATACAAGGCTGACATTTAGATGACACCTGCTATATCAGTAAGGTACTTGGATATAATGATGTTAATGTTTAAAACATTATGTTAATAAGATTAATCTACATTAAAGGAACCACATGGAATGGAATAAAGAACAGAACACTGAATAAACAGTAGCATTTTTGACAAGTTCTGGTGTCATATACCTATAATCCCAGTGCTTGGAAGGCAGAGGAAAGTGGATCTCTGAATATAAGACCAATCTGGCCTGCATACCGAATAAGCCCTTTATCAAAATATGAAAAAATAAATAATAATAATATAACAATGGATAAAACAGTAGCTTCTTTTCCCTGGTTCAAATTATATTCATTTTTTAAAAATCAAAAATCCTACCCTGATGAATAGAAGTCTGCATGCAGATTTCCTGTGATTGAAACAATAGTAAAACATATTTCAGTAGAAGAAACAAGTCTACAAATGATAGCAATTAGACATGAAGAAGCTTTGGTACTAAATGAAAACTATACCTCTGGCAAATAATTAAGGCACCAAGAAATCCATTTGAATTTATCATTTGATACCTACCACTAAGTGGCAATATAATGTGACATAATCCCAAATGGACTATCAGACTGATGAAAAATAGTACCATTATCAGTATCAGTAACTATTATAACTAACCATCAAATAGAGTAATTTGTCTGGAATAATGGTAGTATGATCAATTCTAATATAAAATAAATATGTTGTTATGACACATCAAGGCTTCCCCAGATCTACAGCTGCATTTATTAAGGTAAGGATGAAGCAATCTATCAGAAAGAAGTGGAGTTGATAAGGAGCACATGTTTCAATCCTTGAAATTATAGAAAATGATCAAAAAATATTTCTCATAAAGAATTTCAAGGTATCAGAAGAGACTTAAGGTGAAATCAAGTTTTCCCATATTCCCTTATCTTCTGTCAGGTTAGGTGGTGATGAGTTATTTTAATATTTCCTATAATTCTTATTCTTACCTGTAAGCAATTTGGTAAAAACTCAATTACTATTGTTGCCACCCTTGAAGTAACCACTGGTAAAATAACCTACTAATGAACATATCAACTCTATACATTGTTCATAGCAGAAGTTTAAAAGTATGCACTGCAATAGAAATGTCAGAGAAAATCAATGTAGAGGGTGGATTATTATAAATTATATATATATATATATATATATATATATATGTCTTAATAACTACCAAAGTTCCTTCTATTGGGACAAAAAACTAGTATTCATTTTATATAACACATGAAAGACAACACATGGTAAGAACCCTTGAGAAGTATCCTCCCATGGAAAAAGATGACTGGGAAACTGCCCAAGTGACAGATCACCTGGCTTTCAAAAATAGTTTAAAAGATAATCTGGAATTATGGAGTGATATTTAAGCATTCTCTTGGTGGATGTGTGACTTGATTTTAATGCTTAACTCTAAAGACATCAATCACATGTAAACAAAAACATTACCTCAGAGTAAGGGGTTGGAAAAAATTTTTCCAAGAAAATGATTCCTAGAAACAAGATGAAGTGGCCATTCTTATATTCCATAAAATAAAGTTTCACCCAAAAGTAATCAAGAGACATAAAGGAAAACATACCATATTGATCAAGCAAATTAACTCCCAAGATGAAGTCTCAACTCTGAACATCTATACCCCAAATGAAAGGGCAACCAAATTTGTAAAAGACACTTTATGAAAGCTCAAAGCACACATTGAACCTCATACAATAATAGTGAGAGACTTCAACACCCTACTCTCACCAATTGACAGGTCATTGAAACAGAAACTAAGCAGACACAGTTAAACTAACAGAAGTTATAAACTAAATGGATTTAACCAGGATCTACAGAATATTTTATTGCAATAAAAGGAAATACACCTTCTTCTCAGGACCTCATGATACTTCCTCCAAAACTGAATACATAATTGGACACAAAGCAAGTTTCAACACATACAAGAAGATTGAAATAATACCATGCATTCTACCTGATGATCATGACTAAGGCTGAACTTCAGTAATAACAAAAACAACAAAAAGTCCATATACTCATGGAAACTGAACAACTTTCTACACAATGATAACTAGGTTGAGAAAGAAATTAATGACTTTCTAGAATCCTATGAAAATGAAGGCACAGTGAACCAAAAATTATGAGGCAAAATGAAAGCAGTGTTAAGAGGAAAATTCATATCACTAAGTGCTTTCATAAAGAAGTTGGAGAGATCCTAAATTAGCAACCTAAAAACACACCTGAAAACTCTAAAACAGAAGGAAGCAAACACAACAAAGAGGAGTAAGCATCAGGAAATAGTCACACTCAGGGCTGAAATAAACCAAATAGAAACAAAGACAACAATACAGTAGAAGATTGCCAGGTCTGTGTTCATTCAGAGATGATGCACCTAACCCTCAAGAGACTGGAGGTCCCAGGGAGTTTAGAAGTCAGGTGGGGTGGAGGGTAGAGGTATTCACGTGGAGCCAGGGGGTGGTAAGAAGGTGTAGGATGTGGAGCAGTCAGAGGGTGGATGTGAGGGTGAGGAATGGAATATGGACTCTAAAAAATAAATTAATTTTAAAAAAGTATATTTAAAGAGTCTTGAAGATATCAGGAATTCATGCTATATGCTTTAACATAATAAAAACAATATATATCAAACCAACAGCCAATATCAAATTAAATAGAGAGAAACTTGAAGCAATGCCACTAAACTCAAGCACAAGACAAGTCTGGCCCTTTCTCTGAATCTATTCAATATAGTTTTTGAAGTTCTAGCTAGAGCAACTCAACAACAAATGGAGATCAAGGTGATACAAATTGGAAAGAAAGAAGTCAAGGTATAACTATTGGTAGTTAATATATTATAGTATATATAAGAGACCCCAAAAATTCTACCAGGGAATTTCTACAGCTAATAAACAACTTTAGCACAGTGGCTAGATATAAAATTAACTCAAAGGATTCAGTAACCTTCCTTTATAGAAAAATAATCAGTGTGAGAAAGAGATTAGGAAAACAATACACTTCAGAATAGCCACAAATAATACAAAATATCTTGGTGTAACTCTAACCGAGCAAGTGAAAGATATGTATGAAAAGAACTTCAAGTCTCTGAAGAAAAAAATTGAAGAAAATATCAGGAATGGAATTATCTCTCATGCTCATGGATTGGTAGGAATAACATAGTAAAAATGGTTAACTTACAAAAAGCAATTTACAGAATCAATGCAGTTCCCATCAAGATTCCATAACAATTATTCACAGATATGAAAAGAGCAACTCTCAACTTTATATAGAAAAGCAAACAAACAAAAAAACAGGATAGCCTAGACAATTTTCAACAATAAAAGAACTTCTGGGGGAAATCACCATCTCTGACCTAAAGCTGTACTACAGAGCAATAGTGATTTTTAAAAAAATCACATGATATTGGTACAGAGACAGACAAGTCAATCTACATAATAGAATCAAAGATCCAGAAATAATCTGATACGTCTATGAACATTTGATCTTTGACAAAGAAGACAAAACCATACAACTGGGAAAAAAGAAAGCATCTTCAACAAATAGTGCTGGTCTAACTGGTAGTCTACATGTAGAAAAGAGCAAATTGATCCATATTTATCAACTTGCACAGAGCTCATGTCCAAGTGGATCAAGTACCTCAACATACTCAGATACTGAATCTAATAGAAGGGAAATAGCCTGGAAAGCATTAGCACAGGGAAAAATTTCCTGAACACAAAAAGAATGGTTCAGAATATAAGATCAACAATTGATAAATGGGACTTTATGAAACTGAAAAGCTTCTGTAAGGCAACAGACATTGTCAATAGGTCAAAACAGAAAAAAAAATCTTCACTAGCTGGAAAAGATCTTTACTAACTGTACATATCTAAAGGCCTATTATCTGAAATATATAAATAAGTCCAATTTAAAAATGGAATATAGAGCTAAATATAGAATTCCCAACAGAGGAATCTCTAATGGCTGAGAAGCACTTAAAGAAATGTACAACATCCTTAGTCATCATGGAAACGGAAATTAAAACAGCTCTGAGATTCCCCTTAACACCAAACAGAACACGCTGGTAAGGATATGGAGAAAGAGGAACACTCCTCCACTGTTGGTAGGATTAAAATCTGCTATAACCACTCTAGAAATCAATCTGGTCTTTCCTTGGTATGATACTTTGAATATGCTTGTTCCAGGGAGTTGCATTATTAGGAGGTATGGCCTTGTTGCAGTAGGTTTGGCCTTGTTGGAGGAAGTGTGTCATTGTGAACACAGGCTTTAACATGGTCATCCTAGCTCCCTGGAAATCCGTTTTCTTCTAGTGACCTTCAGACATAGATGTAGAGCTCAGCTCCTCCTGTACCACACCTGCCTGATAATGGACAGAACCTCTGAACCTGCAAGGTATCCACAATTAGACATTGTCCTTATAAGAGCTGCATTGCTCATAGAATCTGTTCACAGCAGTAAAACCCTAATACAGACAGATGTTGTTACCGAGGGCTCAGGTTTTTCTGTGATAGACCTGACCATACTTTTGTTTGGAAGAATGTGGATTTAGGAACTTGGATTTGGAAATCAGTGGAATGCTTTAAATGGGGCATAATGGCCTTTCCTAGTTAGACTATAGAAGACTTAATGAGAGTGATTTAAACAATGCAGACCTGGCCCAAGAGGTTTCAGTGAAGAATTTCAACATGTGGAGAGTTTTTGTTGTATTTTGGTGAGGAATGTGGCTTTTTTTTTGCTCTTGGCTGAAGAGTCTACCTAAGGCTAAGTTATAGAGATATATATTAATTGCATTGACAAATGAAATCTCAAAAAGTCCAGCAGAGACTTTGTTCTCTGGCTATATCTCTTGAGGAAAGTAAAACTATAAAACATATATTTCAAGTATTAAAAAGAGCACCAGGACATAGAATGGAGCTGAATCCTACGTTCTAGGAAATAACAGATTAAGGGAGTGGAATTTTGGTTCAGGGTCCCACCCAGCAAAATTTAAATCTGGGCACTGTGGTATACCTTTTTAATCCCAAAAGACAAAGCCAACTAGATCTCTGAGTTCAAGGCCAGCCTAGAACAGAAAATGTTCTAGGTGAAGGAAAGCTTAAGTCCAGGCATGGTACACATTTTTAATCCCAGGAGACAGAGCCATGAAGATATCTGAATTCAAGATCAATCTACAGAAGAAGTTCCACGACAGTCAAACTTAGGCAGTGAGGGAGTTAGAAAACAGAAATCTGGTTACATAACTAGAGAAGGCATTGTTCCAGCCCCAGCAAACAGCAAAAATCATCAGCTTTGCCATGTGGCCCTTTCTATAGTGTCAAGAATAGAAAGGACTACTGGAACAATTGATGTAGGTTATCCAGAGCTAAGAGAGCAGTGATTAAGTAGAGCCCATCATTACTGAGATAAAATCTTCTAGGACATGTTTTATGAGAATACACACACACACACACACACACACACACACACATGTTGTACCAAGAGTGGGGCCTGGTGTTGCCACCTGTGGCTCTTTCTCTCCCTGGTGCTAAAGAGTGCAGGTGGGGCATGTGTTAGTTAAGAAGGACGCAATGTATAAATGAGATATTTTATTGTGGGAAGGAGAAAATAGGCCAAAGGACCAGACTAGCGCCCTGGGAACAAGGCAGAAGCATACTATTGCATCTGAAGCCTGAAACTCAGAGGATCCCTGGCCAAGTCAGAGACCACACACACTGACAGAATTCCAGCCCCCAATTTGAGCAGCAACTCCCTTCTTAGACTTGAGGCTATCCAGGCCATTCAAATTCCAGCCCCCACCTTGGGTCGAGTTCTTCTAATCAACCACAGGCTGCTCCCGAAAGAAGACCAGATAGGAAGAAAACAAAGGAACAGACTACCCATCCAACAAAGACAAACCCATATCAACACTTAGAACTATAATCACTCTAAATCCAGATGCTTAAATATGAGTGTTAGAAAACAATTAATAGCAGCCAGGATACTATGTCACCACCAGAGTTCAAGCATCACACAACAGCAATCCCTGAATATTCCAACACAGCTGAAAGCACAAAAATGCTCTTAAAACCAACTTAATGAAAATGATAGATGTCCTTAAAGAGGAAATGAATAACCTCTCAAGAAAAATCACAATAAAAAATTGGAGGAAATCAATAAATTCCTTAATGTCAAGAAAGCACAGTTAAAAGAAATAAAACTGTATAAGACCTGAAAATGGAAGGGAAGCAATAAAAAAAACATAAACTAAGAGAATTATGGAAATGGATAATCTAGGTAAGAGAAAAGAAATTACAGATGCAAACATTACCAATAGAATTCAAGAGTGAAAAGAGATATGGAAGGACAAGGACATTTCATACTTAGCAAATGTATACTCCACCAAAAATTTCATTTCCATTCTGAACGTCTATTCCCCCCCAGACAAACACACCCATATATAGAAAAGAAACATTCCTAGAGCTTAAAACACATCAATCCTCAACATTGATAGACTGATACTTTAATAGCTCACTCTCATCAATTAATAGCTTACCCAGAAATAAAATAAAAGAAAAATAATGGAGCTGAGAGATGTTATGAGCAAAGTGGACCTAACAGACATCTCACTGAAATAATATACCTTCTTCCCAGCACCTGCCAGAACATTATCCAAAACTGACCATATACACAGTAACAAACAAGTATGAACAGAAACAAGAAAATTGAAATAACACCCTGAATCCTATCAGACCACCACTGATTGAAGCTTCATTTCAACAATGACAGAAGCAACAGAAAGGCTACAAAATTATGAAAATTGAACAACTGTAAATGACTCCTGCGCCAAGGCAGAAATGAAGTAGGAAATTAAAGACTTCCTAGGATCTAATGACAATGGATTTATAACAAATTTATGAGACTCAAAGAAAATAGTGCTAAGAGTGAAGTACATAGCCCTAAGTGCCTTCATAAAGAAATTGGATAGATCTCATTGTAGCAACTTAGCATACCTGAAAGTTCTAGAAATAAAGAAGCAAACACATCCAAGAGGAATAGAAGTCAAGATAGAATCAAATGTGAGGCTAAAATCAATAAAACAGACACAAAGAACAATACAAAGAATCAATGAGACAGCCAATTTGTTCTTTGAGATAATCAACAAAATAAACAAACCTTTATCAAAACTATCTAAACTACACAGAGAGTGTCTGTACTAGCTAGTTTTTTGTGTGTTAACTTGACACAAGCTAGAGTTGTCACAAAGAAAGGAGCCTCCCTTGAGGAAATGCCTCCATGACATCCAGCTGTATGACATTTTCTCAATTAGTGATCACGCAGGGAGGCCCCGTTGTGGGTGGTGCCATCCATGAGCTGGTAGTCTTGGGTTCTACAAGAAAGCAAACTGAGCAAGCTAGGGGAAGCAAGCCAGTAAGTAACATTCCTCCATGGTCTCTGTATCACCTCCTGCTTCCTGACCTGCTTGAGTTCCAGTCCTAACTTCCTTTGATAATGAACATAAATATGGAAGTGTAAGCTAAATAAACCCTTTCCTCCCCAACTTGCTTCTTGGTCATAATGTTTTGTACAGGAATAGAAACCCTGACTAAGACAGTATCCAGGTTAACGAAATAGAAATCAAAAGGGGGACATAACAACAGACACAAATCCAAAGAATCATCAGGTGATATTTTAAAAACATAATTCTCAAAATGAAAAAAATATAAAAGAAATGGACAATTTTTCACTTTTAAATCATTTTAAAAAATCACAATTTAGCTGGGCAGCGGTGGTGCACTCCTTTAATACCAGCACTTGGGAGGCAGAGACAAGCAGATTTCTGAGTTTGAGGTCAACCTGGTCTACAGAGTGAGTTCCAGGACAGCCAGGGCTACACAGAGAAACCCTGTCTTGAAAAAACAAACAAAAAAAAATCACAATTTAAGTAAAGTTAAATCAAGATCACATAAAAAGTTTAAATAGACCTATAACCCTCGTGAAACTAGAAATAGTCATTAAATGGCTCTCATCCAAAAACTGGTCAGGGGCCAGATCGTTTTAGCTCAGAATTCTACCAGACTTTCATAGAAGATTTAATGCCAGGGAATTTACATAGAAATAATAATTTTTAAGCACATAATTATTACAGCAGGGGATCATCAAATTATACAGTGTCATCTGGTAGATATTTATTCTTAATGAATTCATTATGTAAAATTCATACAATGCTGAAAGTTAAACTGATTCATTTTTCTATGAATGTAAAGTATGAATACCAAGGCTAAAGAGATATATCAGCAGTTATCTTATAAGAGTTTGGTTCCCAGCATCCGCATCCAGTTTATTACAACTACCTGTCTATAACTCCAACTCTATGATGACTCTGGCCTTTATGGTCACTGAACTCATGCACATATATCCATATGTAGCACAAACACACACATAAATACACAACAAAAATCATATGAAATAAAGCATTCATATAACAATGAATTATCTTTATAATTCTCTGATCATGACCAGTCTCACACTCTATGTTTACCCAAACTCCTTATAAAAGTATTAATGGAAATATATTAAGCTCACATGTGGACATGTGTGTGTATTTCTGACCTCAGTGCTTGAAGGCATAGACAGGAAAATCACAGGGATCATTGCACCCAGTCTACCCATTTCAGCAAGTTTGAAGGCTGGTAGAAATTCCTGTATCAAAAAAAAAAATTTGCAGAACAATAAACAGAGGCACTAGACATTGGCCTCAGTGTTAGTCACATCTGCAAAGCTATGTAGCATGTAGATACACACACACATATGTGCACATGCACACACAGACACACACACACAAACAAGAATCACCAACTCTGCTTTCTAATAATCAAATGATGGTTTATATACCAGCTGTGTTACATGAGCTGCTACCCCTGAAAAACTTTATGAGCCTTTAAAGTCTCACTTGGAAGCTTTAAGATTCCCTGGCTACCAATGTCTATCTGTGGTGTAAGTACTGGCCTGCCTTAAACATAGCACAGAAGAGATTTTTTTAAATAAGCTCAAGTACTTATTTAACATATATTCATATTTTATATATAATATACTTGTCTGTTATAGGTGGCTTTTCCATATAAATATGGGTATCATATGTGTGCCTGGTGACCACAGAAGCAAGAAGAGGGCATTAAATCCCCTAGATTTGGACACAATGTAAGTACTGGGATCTTATCTCATTTTCTCTAGAGGAGCAACTGAACTAGTTCTATAACATTCCTGTGTAGTATATTTTATCTTGTGAATATTCTCGAGTTATATGAAAATGCTGCAATATATTTTATCAGAAACTTGAGAAACCATAGATGTTGGTGTTGACAAGGGGTTTTAGAACAAAATCCCACTGTGGAATTAAAAGACAACTTCATACAATTTGAAGAAACCACAAAGAATACTTTTGAGAAAAAAAATGTGAGAAGAGACCGAGGTGAAAGAAGCAATGTCTTACTACAATAAACATCAGCAGTAATTGTGCAGAATTGTGTGTGGACAATTCAAAGATGTGATTCTGATGAAAGCTGGGAGAGAGCAAACATGAAGACGAGTTCAGGTCCACTCTGCTGAGCCAGACATATCCAGTCCTCTGTATTGTAGGTAGCGATAGATTTGACTTGTCTCCCCATGAAAAATTGGATATACCCATTTTAAATTGATGGTAACCGATGAATCAATGGGTAAAGCCTATTCCATTCATTGAGTTTATGTTTTAAGAAAATGTAGGCTATTATTATACTTTCTTAACTAAATATTAATACTGATGTGGCAGAATTAAAAAAAATTAACCCCACAAATACTAAAACATCGATCTAAAATTGTTATTGCTTTTTCACGACATGCATGAAATCTCTATTATTATTATTCTTTGTCCATTTTCCATCCACTTTCTATCGCATCTTTGTCAAGCTGTATTATGTTCTCAATAAAGATTAAACTAAAGCATTTAAAAAGAGAAAATCTAATGACAATAATCCTCAAATTATTTCACAAAAGTAAAAAACGGAACATTCATTGCTAATGTCATTTTATGAGGCCACAGTCAATGAGATACACAAACCACAAACAGATTTGACAAAGAAAATTACAGAAAAATTTCTCTCATGAACAGGCATGAAAAAACTCTCAACAAAATACTTGCAAATTGAATCCCAAGAACACATCAAAAATATAATCCCTCCTGATCAAGTAAACTATAACCCAGAGATGGAAGGGGAGTGCAACATATGAAAATCTTTCAATATAACCCACCATATAAACAAACTGAAAGAAAAAAGTAGTAATCTCACTAGATATTGAGAAGGTTTGACAAAATCCAATATCACTTCATGGTAAAAGCATGGACGAAATTCAGGAATACAAGGGTCATACCTAAATATAATAAAGGCAATTTACAGCAAACCAACAGCCAACATTAATTTAAATGGAGAAAAAAACAATTCTACTGAAATCAAGAACAATACAAAGCTGTCTACACTCTCCATATATATTTAATATAGTATGTGGATTTCTAGTTAGAGCAAAAAGAAAACTAAGGAAGACCAAGGGATGTGAATTGTAAAGGAATACATCAAAGTGTTGCTTTTGCAGGAGATATAATAATACACTTATGCAATCCCCAAAAGTCTACCAGGGAACTCCTCACAGCTGATAAACACCTTCAGCAAAGTGGTTGGATACAAAATTAGCTTAATCAGTAGCCAACTATATATAAATGCAAAGAGGCTGAGAAAGAAATTAGGGAAACATCATTCACTAAAGCATCAAATAATATAAAATATCTTGGTTTAACTCTAACCGTGTCAGTGAACGAATTGTGTGATAAAAATTTCAAGTCTTTGTAAAAGGAAATGAAGAAAATATCAGAAGACAAAAAATCTATCAAGCTCATTAATCAAAGGATTAACATAGTAAAAATGGTTATCTACAAATTCAATGAAATCCCCATCAATCAAACACAATACTTTACAGATTTGAAAGAACAATACTCAACTTCATTTGTCAAAACAAAACAAAAAAAAAATCCCAAGATACCTAAAATCAATCCTATACAATACAATCAAATCTGGAGATATCACCATCTCTTATCTCAAGCTGTATTATAGAGCAATAGTAAATATATGTATGGTATTTATATAAAAATAGAAAAGTTAATCAGTGGAATCAATTAAAACCAAGCAGAAATCCACATAGCCATGGATAGCTGATTAAAACAAAAACAAAAATATACAATTGAACAATGAAAGCATTTTCAGCAAATGGTGCTGAGCGAACTCAATATCAAGAATGTAGAAGAATACAAAGGGATCTATATCTATCAGCCTGCACAAAACTCAAGTGCAAGTGAATCAACAACCTCAAAATAAAATAAGAAGAATAGAATCTGTAGAAGAGAAAATGGGGAATAGCCTTGAATATTTAGGCACAGGAGAAAATATCCTGAAGAGAACAATAGCACTGGCACTCAGATTGACAATTATAAAGATGACCTTGCCACACTACCTCCAGTAGGATCTGTGTGACAATTTCCACAGACTGAGGTGGTTAACCTCAAAAGGGGGAGGCCTCCTGGAACCTGTTGTGGAGCTCTTCACTCGTGAAAAATTATTGAGCCGTAGTTCTCTTGGCAACTTACCTGTTTGATGATTTCTATTCCTTTTCCTATATACATGATGTTCCAGATAGATAAGGCCAAAATCTTAAGAAAGAATAATGGGTACAAAACTATCCCTTGAGATGGAATCACTAACCATGACCTCATCTCTGGGAAAACCAGTGCTTTACTTTATAAGTTATGAATAAGATAATATTGGTAAATATAACTTTAACAACAATAATATTTAATATAGCTGCATGTGTGTTATCAAGGGTAGGTTTTGGTGTTTTGTTTAAGAAAGCCTTAAATAGAGATAATTAAAACAGTTTAAATTTAAGCTTTGAAGAGTTACAGAAGAACAAGAACTAGAGGTTAAATAGTAGCTGATCATAAAAAGCCATTAGCTTTTTCTTGGGAATTTGACACTAGTCTTAGAAGATTTTGTATTTTGATGTATCATATAATCATAATCATATCAATTCTACTTGGCTGCTTCATTGAATATATCTTTTTGAGTTGTAATATTTGAATGATTTTGTATTTTATTGTGCCAAATGATTATTACAATATCTGTCCTAATGTATTGCTTCAATGAACACAGGTTTTCACTGTTGTGATACCTGCTTCTCTACGCATAAAAACCCTTGCTTGAGAGCTGCAAAATACACTCAGATACAAACTGCCTCTGTGCTTCTTTATGTTTGTTACCACCAAATCCTTACCCACCTGCCCTCAAGAACCCATATCCCAGGGACCCCAATACCTTGCTGGGGTGGTCCGTGGCAGGACCTCATGAAACAGAAAAGCTTCTGTAAGGTAATGTACACCATCAATAGGGCAATCAACCTTCGGAACAGGGAAATATTTTTGCCAACTCCATATCTGATGGAGGGCTAATATTCAAAATGAATAAATGAAGAACTTAAAAAACTATATACCAACCAACTAAATAATTCAATTTGAAAAGGGGGTGCTGATATAACTAGAGGATTCTCAAGAGAGGAATCCCAAATATCTGAGAAACACATTAAGAAATGTTTTTTCTGCCGGGCGATGGTGGCGCACGCCTTTAATCCCAGCACTTGGGAGGCAGAGGCAGGTGGATTTCTGAGTTCGAGGCCAGCCTGGTCTACAGAGTGAGTTCCAGGACAGCCAGGGCTATACAGAGAAACCCTGTCTCAAATAACAAAAAAAAAAAAAAGAAATGTTTTTTCCAAGCCATCATGGAAACACAAATAAAAACAACTTTGAGATTATAGTTTTTACCTATCAGAATGGATAAGATGCAAGTGACAGCTCATGCTGGCAAGGATGTGGAACTACGGGAATGTTCCTCCATTGCTAGTGGGAATTTCAAAAGTGTGGTCACTTTTGAAATATGTATGTTGGTTTCTCTGAAAATTGGGAGTCAGTCTGTGTCAAGACCAGATATGCCACATTTGGGCATACACCAAAAAAGAAATTTTCCATCCTACCAAAACACACTTGTTCAAGTATGTTCACAGCAGCTTTATTCATAATAGCCAGAAACAGGAAATAACTTAGATATTTCTCAAATGAAGAATACTTATGAAAATATGATACATTTACACAATGGAGTATTCCTCAACTGTTTGAAAAGAAATAAATTCATGAAATTGGCTGAAAAATAGGTATAACTAGAAAAAAGTCATTAGGCATGACATAACACAGACCCAGAAAGGCAAATATCATAAATACTCACTGATAAGTGGATACTAGCTGTAAAGAAAAGAATAATTATGGTATAATCCATAGATCCAGAAAGGCTATGTAGCAAAGAGGGCTTAAGAAGAGATGCATAAATATTCATGGAAAGAGGATACTGCATAGTTTTCACAGTGTAAACTGGAAGCAGGTGGGGATGGGAAAATGAAAGATCTGGTTGGGGAGATTGAGGGAGCAAATACTGGGAGTGACAACTAGAATTGGGGGCCATTTAGAGAGCAAGGTAGAAACTTGTGCCATAGAAACTTAGTGAAATCTATGAAGGTGACACTAGCAAAGTAATCAGTGAGGCAGAGCCTGAACTGCCCATCATCTGTCACCAGGCAAAACCACAAGTGGGACACAAGCCTAGCAACAAAACCTCCAATCTAGAGGATGCCATGGCTGCAGGATGTGCTGAGACAGGAGACTAGTATTATGATAATCAGAGAGATTTTATCCAGCAACTGATTGAAGCAAAGGCAGAATCCCTCAATCAAATATTATGGAGATTTGGGAAAGTTCTGGGAAGAAGTAGAAAGAATGGTTGTATAAGCCACAGGTACCAAGAACAACACATAAACATGGCAAAAAGAATCAAATTGCCAGGACTCAAGTGGGCTCATAAAGATCAGGGAGCCTCTATGATTCTGACCTAGGTCCTCTGTATATATGTTATGGTTTTGTAACTTGGTGTTCTTGTAGGAGAAGGAGCAGTCTCTGACTGTTTTCCATGTCTGCTGAGTTGCTCCATGCAACCTTAATATGAGAATATGTACCTTTATTATTGTAGCTTGTTATGCCACATTTGATTGATGTCCCTGGAAGGCCTCCTCTTCTCTGAGGGGAAGTGAAAGAGAGATAGATCATGGAGAATGGGAGGGAGGGAGAATGCAGGAGAGGAAGGGAAACTGCAGTCCGGATGTAATATATGAGAAAATAAATAAAAAGTGAAAATATGAAAATAAAATTATATAAATAGAAAACACAGTTATAACTTAATTAAATGCAGAGGACAACTAACAACACAAAGGAGCAAGAAAAAGTAAAATACTGAAAATCTACACACACCATTCAACAATGAATTCAAATATTAGTGACTTCCATATCAAAAGACAAAAGCTACCTAAGTAACAAATCCAACTAATTGTTGTCTTCCAAAAAAAAAAATTCATTTGAGTTTTAATGTCAGACACTATCTTACAGTGAAAAGATGGAAAGGGTATTCAAAGAAAATACTATCAGGAAGTAAGCAGGTGTTCCCATCCTTATATCTGACAAATTAGACTTCAAATGAACACAAAGCAAAAGAGATACAGAGGGCATTTTGCACTAATCTATGTATCATATCAATTAATCAAGTAAATGGTACAATTCTTAACATACATGCTCCTAAATTCCTAAGAATCTATGTGATGGAACTGATAGCTCAGACCCAATTATAAAAGTTGATTTCAAAACCTCAATTATTCCAGTAGAATTTGATCATCTGGCCAAAAAGTAAATGAAGAAATTAAGTGGCAGAATTAAATGGCATCTTCATCCAATGGACTTAACAGATAATTAACAAAATATTCCTCGAAAACACCAAAGAATATGCATTCTACTCAGCAACACATAGAAGTTCCACTAAAGTACAGCATATTCTAGGACACAAAGGAAACCTTAGGCAATTCAGAAAATGAAATAATGCCCTGTATCCTATCTGACCATTGTGTAATGAAACTTAACATTGACAGAAAAAAAAAACAAACTTTACTACACATATAAACTCATAAAGTTTAAACAAATCATTATTGAATGTAAGTAATAAAAATAAAAGTAAGGAAAAAATGAAAATAGAAACACTACACAACCAAACTTCTGTGACAGCCAAAGAAGGTAGTTCAAAGCTCTAAGGCCTTACATTAAAAATTCTTACAGAAGACAAATAAATGATATAATGATGTAACTTATGAACTTGGAAAAGTAAAAACAAATGAAAGGACCAAAAAGTAGATGGATAGAAATAATAGAATTTAAAGCAGAAAACAATGAATTTAAAACAAAGAAAATGAGTACAGAGAATCAATGCATCTAAGATGTTTTTAAAGAAGATAAACATAATCAAAAAAGATTGTCTTTTTGTAGCAAATGGAGACCATAACCAGAACATATAAGTGGACACAAAGCAGAGATCAACCCAATGACAGTATCCCATCTACATCACAATTCAAGCATCTGTGGCTCATGATAGACAACTGGAGTGATTGTTAGAGTCAGAAAGTCTACTGTGAAACAATCTCTCAGAGAAATATCTGTATAAACTAACTCTGAACAGAGGGAAATAGACATGCTAATGAAGGACCTGTGTGCATGGGTTCTCAGAAGCCATGCTCCAGGACAATGAAACAAATGAGTTGTGGGATAAGGAGATTTAGTTTCTCTCTGGGATGAACCCTTTAGTTGCTTGTCCAATGAAATTGTAGTCTGCACTGAAATCATATAAATACAAACAATAAAATTGATCTCAGTAGACTGTAGTTATGTGTGTGTACATGTGAATGTGTGTGTGCTGTGTGTAGGGGGAGGTACATTTAACAATAGCTACTAGGGAAGTATATGTTAATTTGAGACAGGTTGAATTGGAAGAAGCTGCAGCATGGAGAGTGCTGGGGGAAGAAAGAAAAATGAAAAAGCTATCTAAATACACTTTATGTAAAATGTAATAAAAGGAAAACTGTTTAAATAACTTAGGAAAAAATTCTGAAATAATTGAATATTGTGTGTTGTTTTACTGATGCATATCATATTCTCAGTGATATATATAAGACAGTATTCATGTTCACTTAAACTGAAATGTATTCATTGTTAATGTGAAATAAAATGTGTTTTTATAAAAGTACATGTGTGGGTGGCATAAATGACAAAGAATTTAAGAGCACTTGTTGCTCTTAGAACCAGAAGTCTGTTTCCAGACCCTATGTGGTATTGCACAATTTTCTGTAACTGCAGTTCTATAGGATACAACATCCTCTCTCTCCCACAAGAACCAGACATACATCTATTGTACATGTATATATTCAGGAAAAACACACATAAAGTAAAATTTAAAAAGAACTATGAAAACCCAATGCAATGTGCAAGGTATATTAGGGAACCATGCAACATGTTAATAATTTTAGAAAGAAAAAACTAACTCAGTACTGTAAAATGTTTTGGGGCTGAAGCAGAAGGCTTTTCATCCCAACTTCTTAATTTAAAAGCATATTTATATATTTAAGTATATATTTCCAGTATAAAACTAATAAGTTTAACCATATTAAAAGCGGGGTGCAGAGTTAAACAGTGAGTTCTCAATTGAGGAGGCTTAAATGACTGAGATGCATGTAAAGAACTGTTCAACATCCATAATCATCAAAAATTCAAATCAAAAAACCCTGAGATTCCACCTCACACCAGTCAGAATGGCTAAGATCAAAAACTCAGGTGACAGCAGATGCTGGTGAAGATGTGGAGAAAGAGGAACACTTTTCCATTGCTGGTGGGATTGAAAGCTGGTACAGCCACTCTGGAAACCAGTCTGGTGGCTCCTCAGAAAATTGGAAAAAGTTCTTTCTACCTGAAGACCCAGCTTTACAACTCATGGACATATACCCAAAAGATTCTCCAACATATAACAAGGACACATTCTCCACTATGTTCATAGTAGCCTTAGTTATAATAGCCAGAAGCTGGAAAGAACCCAGATATCTTTCAACAGAAGAATTGGTAGAGAAAATGTTGTACATAAGTACAATGGAGTTCTACTCAGCTATTAAAAAAACAATGATTTCATGAAATTCACAGGCAAATGGATGAAACTTGAAATTATCATCCAGAGTAAAGTAACCCAGTCATAAAAGAACAATCATTGTATGTATTCACTGATTAGTGAATATTAGCCAAAAAGAAGCTCAGAATACCCAAGATACAACTCACAAACCATATGAAACCCAAGAAGAAAGAAAATCACACAAAGTGTGGATGCTACAGTACTACTCACTAGGCAAAAGAGAATAATCTCTGGGAAGTAGAAGAGGAAGGGATATAGGATGGAAAGAGGAAGGTGATGGAAAAGGGAGCCAATTCAGATATGGGATGAGATGAGGATGAAGTACAGAGGGTCAGGCATTTGACAGTAGGTGTGTAGCAGTGGGGGAGGAGAACTGGGAATAGCCACTAGAAAGTCTCAGATGCCAGGGAAGCAAGATGTTCCCAGGACCCAACAGGAAGACCTTTAGCTGAAATACTCAAAAAAGGAGAGATAGAATCTATAGAGATCATATCCAGCAGGTAGACATGGGCCCCAGTTGAGGGATGGGGCCACACACACACCTCAAAATTATTAATCTAGAGTTCCTTCTGTCAAAAGGAAATGCAAGAACAAAGGGTGAAGCAGAAACTGAAGAAGAGGCCATCTAGAGACTGCCCCACCTAGGGATCCATCCTATTTGCTGATACCAAACCCAGGCACTTTTGCTGATGCAAAGAAGTGCTTGCTGACAGGAGCCTGGTATAGCTGTCCCTTGAGAGGCTCTGTCAGAGCTGGACAAATACAGATGCAGATGTACACAGCCAACCATGGAACTGAGCATGGGGACCCCAATGGGGAAATTAGAGCAAGACTTTAGGAGCTTAAGGGGTTTACAACCTTATAGGAAGAACAACAATATCAACCATCGAGATGCCCCAAAGATCTCTTGGACTAAACCACCAACCAATGAGTTCACAGGGGTACCCATGGCTCCAGCTGGATATGTAACAGAGGATTGCCTTATCTGGCATCACTGGGAGGGGAGCCCCTTGGTCCTATGAAGGCTTGATGACCCAGGATAGGGGAATACTCGGCCTCTAAGGCAGGAGTGGGTGGTTGGTTGGGGAAGCATCCTCATAGAGGCAGTGGAGAGTGAAGAGAGGATAGGGGTTTGTGGAGTGAAAATTGGGAAGGAGGATAACATTTGAAATGTAAATAAATACAATAACCAATAAAATAATTTCAAAAACAACTGATAAGCTTTATAAACAGCACAGTTTCAGACAACTAATTTCTTAAATAATTCCCTTGTCAATAGACTCTAGGTTTTTAAAGTTGTTGAGAAGGAGCTGAAGACAGGAAAGCAAAGGAGGAAAGCAGTGTAATTATATTTCAATTAAATGTATTTTAAAAAATAAAAATGGCTCTTTGAGGATAGAAGGTAAAAGAAACTCTCATCCACTCATCATGGAAGTGCAAATTTGTAGAGCCTTTATGGAAAGCAGTGTGGTTGTTTTTCAGGATACTGGAAATAGATCAACCTCAAGACCCAGCTGTACAACTTTTGGGCATATACACAAATGGCATTCTACTACAGAGAAAAAAATCATTCATACTTTAACCTTTATCATCTAACAAAGAACTATATAGAATAAAACTACTAGAAGACTTACTTGAGAAGAAATCATGTTGACTTAAGAGGATTGAGTCCTCATAGTCCAAAATTATACTCTTTCTGCATGTACAGAATTGGTGGTAGATAAAGTTATTATTTCAATACTAACAAGAAACTTTTTATCAATATACTAAATTCTTAAGGTTATTTTTGAAAGCAAACATTTTGCCATACCCTTCAAATGTATAAACTCTAAATGGTTTTTACACAGTTTCTCATTGAAAAAGTGAACAAAATGAATGGGTGTTGATTCAAGGACCCTACAGTTCAAACCATCTAGCATCTTGGCAGTATTGAAAGTGCTCTAATACTAGAAGGAGTCCCAAATCTCCTTGTTCTGGGACAGTGTTTCTCTTAGGCTTCTAACTGAAGGTTCCAAAAGTCAGGATTTTACTATTTTATTTGTCCAGATGACTATGAAAATTTCACCACCTAAAAATATGTACATAAATAGTAAAGCAGTATGTAATTAGCTTCTCAATCTTGAGCTGATTAGAATCCTAAATGAAATTCACCCTGTAATCCATCAATGGGCTTATTATCCAATTCTGCTGTACTAGACATTGTAACTACTGAACTAGAGAGTCAGCCCCAGGTGAGAACACTAGACATAGATTGCTCTCTTGTTCTTCTTCCTTTAGCCAACAAGGAAACTGAGCCAAGTGAGTGTTGTCATACTGACCCTGAATCTTGTTACTTACCCTCAACTTATATGGAAAACAAAATCATTGTTAATACATCCATAAGCATACTGATGAGATGCAATGGAACTTATTAAATACAGTTAATATAATTGGCATTCACAGAATTATATTTAGTGTCTTCATTCTGAGGCAGAGTTGGAAAATATCCTGAACTCTTGAGGTACAGACTCAAGTGTCTTGAGAAATGTTTCTTAATATAGAAAAAGCCACTTCCTGACACCTCCTTCTGAAAGGTGATCTGTCACAACACAGACTGTGCTATGAGCATGATTTAAAGTAGAGAAATAGTTGTGTACAGATTACTATGAAAGAGGAAAAACATCTCTGGCCTCTCTATGCAAGTTATCAGATCCATTTGATAATTCAGTATATCCACAAAAACTGACAACAGAAAGCAAAGACTCCTCTGAATAACTGCCTGCCATGGTCTTCTAGGATAATGGAATGCTATGCATATGGGATAAGATTCAGATACTTAGCTATGGGTGTAGGATAATTTTAAGTCTTGGCTGCCAGATCACAGTACTTTTTAAAAGGGAGAAATTTTGACTTTACAAACACATGGGCATGTGGACTACCAAGTTCTCATGCCTCCAAGATTATTATGGTACTCAGAGATCATAATCAGTAGGTCCAACCTGAAAGTCAAAATTAACATCAGAGCAAGAGGCAGGCTTAATAGCACCAAATCACTGTGAACAAAAGATTACTAAGTTTTCATATCTGGCACAGTCATGCAACATATGTAAGAGGTTTTTATATCCTCGAACTTTCGAACTTGTTACATGGTTGGGCACTCAGAGAGTAGGATGGATAAAATATTTCCCATATGAAAATAAGAGGAATTTCTTTCGAACTACAAACATTAAGAGGCAGATAAATAATTCATAAAACAAAATTATGTACCATGCATGGCTTTTACAGTTGTAATGAACTGTGAACCATAGTATACTGAGATCTTCAAAGATAAAAATCACCCAGTTCTTCAAAAGAGAGGTTAGGGATGAAGCTCAGTGGCAGATCATATGCCTAGTACATTCACATCCCTTAGTGTGATTCCAAGAATCACCATAAATCAGTCCTGATATAAAGTCTCCTGCACCCATTGCTGCTTCAGACTAATCTGTCCCTCTGCATAATCTTTGGCAGAAGCAGTTGACTAAATGGTTTTATTTTAAAAGTATTTAAATAATGCAGTCTTACCTTGTATAAAATACATTAGTAAATATTTCATGCCAAAATTCAGTGTTAATTAGCATTTTGACATGTATGCTTACACTTTGCGTTTCCCTGCCACAGCATACTGAAGTGCACTCCATCCAAATGAGTCCTTCAAGGAATGATCAACACCTTTCTTCAGTAATTGCTCAACAATGTCTTCAGAATCACATTGAACTGCATACATGAGTGTTGTTCTAGAATGACAGAGACAATTCAATTATTTAAATACCGAATATCATATATTTTACCAACTTGATATGTTTAAGCATTGAACATGATATATTTTACTAAGCTAATGTATGATTGATATGTATGTAGAATTAACCATTTACTAGCCAGATTTAAGAATCTTAAAAGTACAGAGTTCAGATTTCTAAAGTGTCTATAAGGCTAAAGAGAGAAAACAAGTGAAAACCTAATTTGCCCAAGTGTGATTTTTGTAGGAGAATGCTTATTTTAATTTGTTTATTGTGAATAACTATGTGAAGAACATTTACTATAAGTATAGAAAGATTTATATGTAAAAGAAAGCCATTTTCTTCCTACTCTAATATAATATAATTCACTGTCAAATAAGAAATAGCCCTTTGCATAAAACTGTATTCATAATGTTATAAAGTAATGTTAATGATAAAACATACATGGCATAGTACTTTCAATTACTTACTCCAGTAAGCATTGAACTATGTGCCACTACGTAAGTTCGCAACCACCATTCAAATTGGTTTTTCATCTCTACACAGAATAAAAATGTATTTGGAGGTTAAAGACTGTTCATAAGGTTGAATGACTAGAAACTGGAAAATTTAGAACTAACACTATCTTGTATCACTAAGGAATTCTCTACCACTCACATACAATTTATCTTCATTGAAGTTTATCCAATTAAAACTACATTTTTCTTAAATTGATAGGAGCTAATAAAACTACAAATAATTATTATATAAAAAGCAACATTAACATATGGTAATGATGGTCATTTGGGAAAAACCTGATATAAGTATTATTCAAAGAAATAAATTTAAAGCAAGGAATCATGCAACTTGATTCTCACCTTTATTCATACTTAAAAATTAAAATAAAGTGATAATAAACTTCTTGATGAATCAGTAATTTTACTTATTGTTCAAAATTTTTGTAACAGTTACATGAAGTCTTTCAGCTCATATAAGGTCATATGAAGGACAAAATATTATTGTAAAAGAGAAAAAGCTCTCATTATAGCAGGGAATATAAACCTATTTGTATAGATAGATGATAGATAGATAGATAGATAGATAGATAGATAGATAGATAGATAGATAGATAAATGTGGTAGATATGGTAGATATAGATATATAGATCTAATTCTTTGCTATATAAGTAATAAATGCATATTATTATCACTTCATAAAATAGATATATTTAATGTAATTGATGTTTTGTTGATACTTTCAAGTATATTCCTATAATGGCTTTCACCGGAGTGATTTTTACTATTCTAGATACCAGTAGTGTTTTAAAAGTCAAAGTATAGTACCTTTGATAATTATCCTGGGCATGAATATTTGCACCATTTTTTATTAAATATTCTACCATGAGGAGTTTCCTTTCTCGGAGTGCCAGCAGAAGAGGTGTTAACCCATCCTATAATTATATAAATTAATAAATCACAATACTGTATATTCCATAGCTAAACTGAATATTATATATCTAGCCCTGTGAACAGAATACTTACTATAGACTAGAGACAAGTAATCTTTTCCTTATTAGCCTAAAGCACATTCTCATGTTTCTCAGCATTGCAATGCTTCAGCCCTGCCTATACCTGTCAGAAGACCTCTAGTCTACTCTAAACCTGATGTGAAACATTAGTCCCATAATCAATATGTTCCCATGGATCTATGGTTCCCATCACAGCATCTGTCATTATATAATATGGAATCATGTTACTGTTGAAATGAAAATCTCCTGAGAGTTTATCTCAAGAGACCTGGAAAAGTACATATTAGCAAAGGTTTTTATTCCTTTTTGCATGGATGAATTAAATTATTTTGTGTCAGAAGTTGATCTACATTTCAAAATACATTTATGTGGCAGATGCACCATTTCCCAACAGAAAAATTCAGTTAAGCATTATAATAAAATTGTGGAATATTCCAGCCATTAAAAATTTATTTCTGTCTTCCAATTTGAACCTGCACCTAGAGCAGACCTAGTGCACTGGCTCTGCATCCATTCCTACAACACTCAAATTAAGCCCAACTCCCAAGTACTCTAAAACACACAGGATCACATGTGAGGCCACAACATCTGCCTCTACACCCATAATAACTGGAATCCCTGGGATCCAGGGACACAGGAATCCCCACTGGCCAATGGCACAGGTTTCTTCAGGTTTGAACCTGCACCTGGAGCAAACCTGGGGCACTGGTTCTGTACCTACTCCTACAACACCCAGAGGTAGCCTACCTCCCAGGTGCTTTACCAAGGCCAGAATCACAGAATTACAGGATCACAGGTGCTCTGGCAAGCCCAGGATCACAGGAGCACAGGGGCACAGAAGAAGCTCAACTACCAGGAGATTGGACACACCCAAAATCACTGTAGTTTTGACACAATGAAGATCACAATTGAGGCCACAACATCTTTTGCAGCACCCAGAGTAACTAGGATACCCCCCAGGAATCAGGGAAACACAAACACCCACCCAGCCAGAGTTATGAGTTCCTTCCAGCTTGAAGCTGTGTTTGGAGCAGACCCAGGGCTCTAGCTCCCCAACCACTCTGGCAACACCCAGAGAAAATTTGACTCCCAGGAGGTCTGGTACAACAGGATCTCAGGACCTTGGTCACACTCTGGATTGTCATTACTTCAGGATCCCAGAGGCAGCTGACACACCTAGGATGTCAGGATAACAGGATCACGGGATCCCAGAATCAAGGGATCACAGAGAGCTGGTCTCCAAGGAGTTCTGACACAACCAGGATCCCAGGAGAGGCAGGGTCCAGTCAGAGACAGCAAGAGCAGGAAGCACTAGAGATAACCAGATGAGAGATAACCAGAACATAAGCAACAGAAACCAAGGATGCTTGGCATCATCAGAGCCCAGGTCTCCCACTACAGCAAGTCCTGGATATCCCAACACACCAGAAAAGCAAGATTCAGATTTTAAATCACATCTTATGATGATTATAAAGGACTTTAAGAAAGACATAAATAACTACCATAAAGAAGTAAGGAGAACACAGGTAATCAGAAGAACTTATTGAGAAAATATAAAAATCCCTTGAAAATTACAGGAAAACATAACCAAACAGGTGAAGGAATTGAAGAAGTCATCCATGATCTGAAAATGAGAATAGAAACAATGAAGAAATCATAAAGAGAGATAAGCCTGGAGTTAGAAAACCTAGAAAAGGGATCAGGATTCATAGATGCAAGCATCACCAACAGAATACAAGCAATAGAAAAGAGAAACTTGGGTATATAACATACCATAGAAAACATTGATGAAACATTAAAAAGTATGCAAAATGCGAAAACCTCCTAAAAGAAAACATCCAGGAAATCCAGGAACACAATGACAAAACCAAACCTAAGGATGATAGGTATAGAAGAGGGTGAAGATTCCCAACTTAAAGGGCCAGTAAATATCTTCAACAAAATTATAGAAGAAAGCTTCCCTAACCTAAAGAAAGAGCTGCCCATGAACATACAAGAAGCCTACAGAACTCCAAATAAACTGAACAGGAAAAGAAATTTCTTCCATCACATATTAATTAAAACACCAAATTCACAAAACAAAGAAAGAATATTAAAAGTAGTAAAGGAAAATGTCAAGTAACATATAAAGGCAGGCCTATCAGAATTACACCAGACTTCTTAACAGTGACTACAAAAGTCAGAAGATCCTGGACAGATGTCATACAGACCCTAAAAGAACAAAAATGCCAGGAGATGATACTATACCCAGCAAAACTCTCAATTACCATAGATGGATAAACCATGAAATTCCATGACACAACCAAATTTACATAATATCTTTCCACGAATCCAACCCTAAAAAGGGGAAGAGATGGAAAACTCCAACACAATGAGGGAAACTACACTGTAGAACAAGCAAGAAAGTAATCTTCTTTCAACAAACCCAAAACAAAATAGCCACACAAACATAATTCCACCTCTAACAACAACAATAACAACAACAACAAACAAAAATAAAAACAGAAAGAAACAATCACTTTTCCTTAATATCTCTTAACATCAATGGACTCAATTTTACAATAAAAAGACAAATACTAACAGACTGGATACATAGATAAACAGGACCCAGCATTTTTTTATTAGATATTTTCTTTATTTACATTTTAAATGTTATCCCCTTTCCCAGTTTCCCTCCCTCCCAGAAACACTCTATTACATCCTCCCTCTCCCTGCTTCTGAGAATGTTCCTCCATCCAACCATCCACTCCCACCTAGCAACATTTTGCTACATAAAAGAAATGAATCTCAGTGACAAAGAAAGACACTAGGGATTTTTTTCCAAACAAATGGTCTCAAGAAACAAGCTGGAGTAGCCATTCCAATATCAAATAAAATCAAATTTAAAAAAAAAAAGGGAAGGAGCTGGGTGGTGGTGGAGCATGCCTTTAATCCCAGCACTTGGGAGGCAGAGGCAGGTGGATTTCTGAGTTCGAGACCAGCCTGGTCTACAGAGTGAGTTCCAGGACAGCAGGGCTATACAGAGAAACCCTGTCTGGAAGAAAAAAAAGGGAAGGACACTTCATACGCATCAAGGGAACTATCTACTAAGATTAATTTTCAATTATGAACATCTATGCTCCAAATGCAAGGGCATCCACATTCATAAAAGAAACTTTACTAAAGCTCAAAGCACACAGTAAATCTTACACAATAATAGTGTGGTGCTTCAACACTCACTCTCATCAATGGGTAGATCATGGAAATAGAAACTAAACAGAGATGCAGTGAAACTAACAGAAGTTATGAACCAAATGGATTTAACAGATATCAATAGAATATTCCATCCTAAAACAAAAGAATATACATTTTTCTCAGCACCTCATGGTACCTCCTCCAAAATTGACCATTTAATAGTTCAAAAATCAAGCCTCAACAGATATGAGAAGATTGAAATCATCCCATGCATCCTATCAGAATACCTTGGACTAAGGCTATCTTCAATAACGAGAAAAAACAAAAAGCCCACATACACATGGAAGCTGAACAATGCTCTACTCATGATAATTAGTCAAGGAAGTAATAAAGAAAGAAATTAAAGACTTTTTAGAATTTAATGAAAATGAAGGCACAGCATACTCAAACTTATGGGAAAAAATGAAAGCAGTGCTAAGAGGAAAACTCATAGCTCTGAGTACCTACAAAATTTAATTGGAGAGAGCATACACTAGAAGTTTGACATGACATCTGAAAACTCTAGAACAAAAAGAAGCAAATACACCAACAAGGAGTAGATGGCAGGAAATAATCAAACTCAGAGCTGAAATCAACCAAGTAGAAACAAAAGGAACTATACAAAGAATCAGCAAAACCAGGAGCTTGTTCTTTGAGAAAACCAACAAAATAGATAAACCCTCAGCCACACTGAGTAGAAGGCACAGAGACAGTATCCAAATTTAAAAATCAGAAATGAAAGGGAGACATAACAAGAGAAACCAGGGAAATTCAAAAAGTCATCAGATACTATTACAAAATCCTATACTCAACCAAACTAGAAAATCTGGATGAAATGGAAAAATTTATAGATAGACACCAGGTACCAAAGTTAAATCAGGATGAAATTAAACCATGTAAACAGTTCCATAGCCACTAAAGATGTAGAAGCAATCATTAAAAGTCTCATCCCAATAAAGCAGGGATGGTTCAATATAGGAAATCCATCAATGTAATCAATTATATAAACAAACTCAAAGAATAAGATCACATGATCATCTCATTAGATGCTGAAAATATTTGACAAAATTCAACAACCTTCATGGTAAAAGACTTGAAAATATCAGGAATTCAAGCCCCATAAATAAACACAGTAAATCAATATACAGCAAACCAGTAGCCAACATCAAACTAGCTGTAGAGAAACTTGAAATAAACCCATTAATATCAGGGACTAGACAAGACTGCTAACTCTCTCCCTACCAATTCAATATAGTACTAGACATCCTAGCCAGAGCAATTAGAAAACAGGAGGTCAAAGAGATACAAATTGGAAAGGAAGAAGTCAAAATATCACTTTTTGCAGATGATGTGAAAGTATACTTATAGTGACCCTAAAAATTCCACCAGAGAACTCCTAAACCTGTAAAACAACTTCAGAAAAGTGACTGAATATAAAATTAACTCACACAAATCAGTAGTCTTCCTCTACTCTAAGGATAAACAGGCTGAGAAATAAATTAGGGAAACAACACCCTTCACAATAGTCATAAATAATATAAAATACCTTGGTGTGACTCTAACCAATCAAGTGAAAGACCTGTATGACAAAAACCTCAAGTCTCTGAAGAAAGAAATCGAAGAAGATTTTAGAAGATAGAAAGATATCCTATGCTCATAAATTGGCAAGATCACCATCGTAAAAATGGCCATCTTGCCGAAATCAATCTACAGATTCAATCCAGTCCCTATGAAAATTCCAACTCAATTCTTCATAGAGTTAGAAAAAGTAATTTGCAAATACATTAGCAATAAAAAAGAACAGGATAGCAAAAACTATTCTCAACAATAAAATAACTTCTGAGAGAATGGCCATCCCTGACCTCAGGCTGTATTACAGAGCAATAGTGATAAAAACTGTATAGTACTGATACAGAAAGAGGCAGGTAGATAAATACAACATAATGGAAGACCCATAAATGAACCCACAAGCCTATAGGTCACTATGAACTTTGACAAAGGAGCTAAAACCATCCAGTGGAAAACAGCCAGCATTTTCAACAAATGATGCTGGTTCAGCTGCTTGCCAGCACATAGAAGAATGCCAATCAATCCATTCTTATCTCGTACAAAACTCAAGTCCAAGTGGATCAAGGACCTCCACATAAAATCAGATACACTGAAACTAACAGAATAGGAAGTGGGGAAGAGCCTCAAACACATTGGTACAGGAAAAAATCCTAAACAGAACACCAATGGCTTATGCTCTAAGATCAACAATAGATGAATGGGACTACATAAAATTGCAAAGCTTCTGTAAGGCAAAGGATACTGTCAATTTAGCAAAATGGCAACCAACAGATTGGGAAATGATCTTTACTAATTTTACACCTGATAGTGGGCTATTATTCAATATATACAAAGAACTCAATAAATTTTACTCCAGAGAAACAAATAACTTTATTAGAAAATGGGGTACAGAGCTAAACAAAAAAAAATTCTAACTGAGGAATATTGAATGGCCAAGAAACACCTAAATAAATGTTCAACACATTACTCATCATGCAAATGCAAATCAAAAAACTCTGAGATTCTACCTCACACTAGTCACAATGGCTAAAATCAAAATCTTATGTGACAGCAGATGCTGTCAAGGATGTGGAGAAAGAGGAACACTCTTCCATTGCTGGTGGGATTGCAAGCTGGTGCAACCACTCTGGAAATCATTCTGATTTTCCTCAGAAATTTGAACAAAGTACTACCTGAGGACCCAGCTATACCACTCCTGGGCATATACCCAAAAGATGCTCTAATATATATAACAAGGACACATGCTCCACTACTTTCATAGCAGCCATATTTGTAATAGCCAGAAGTTGGAAAGAACCCAGATGTCCTTCAACAGAGGAATGGTTACAGAAAATGTGGTACATTTACACAATGGAGTACTACTCAGCTATTAAAAACAGTCATTTCATGAAATTCACTTGCAAATGGATGGCAGTAGAAAGTATCATCCTGAGTGAGGTAACCCAGTCACAAAAGAACACACATGGTATTCACTCACTGAAAAGTGGATATTAGCCCAAAAATTTGGAATACTTAAGATACAATTCACAGACCACATGAAACTCAAGAAGTGTGGATGCTTCAATCCTACTTAGAAGGGCGACCAAAATACTCACAGTAGGAAATACGGAAACAAAATGTGGATCAGAGACTGAAAGAAAGGCCATCCAGTGACTTCCCCACCTGGGGATCCATATACAGTCACCAAACCCAGACACTATTGTGGATGCCAAGAAGTACTTGCTGACAGTAGCCTGATATAGCTGTCTCCTGGGAGGCCCTGCCAGAATCTGACAAATACAGAGACAGATGCTCAGACCCAAGCATTGAACGGGATTCCAATGGTGGAGTTAGAAAAAGAACTAAAGCAGGCCCAGGGGTTTACAACCCCATAGGAAGAACTACAATATCAACCAATCTGACCCCCCAGAGCTCCCAGGGAGTAAACTACCAACCAAGGAGTACACATGCAGGCATCTATGGCTCCAGCTGCATATGTAGCAGAGGATGGCCCTGCCAGACATAAATGGGAGGATAGACCCTTGGTCCTGGGAAAGCTTTATGCCCCAGTGTGGGAGAATTCCATGGTAGGGAGGCAGGAGTTAGTGGGTAGGTGGGGGAGTATCATCATAGAATCAGGGTGTGGGAGGATGGGATAGGGAATTTCCTGAGTGGAAAGCAGGAAAGGGGATAACTTTTGAAATTTAAATTAATAAATTATCCCATATGTTTTCTGAAATACTGTTTAACAGATCTTCTATGAGGAAAACATTAGCAACAGCAGAAGATGTTTAAAACACATAATTCTCAGGACTTTGTAAGAATGTAGAAATTCCCAGAGGACACAGAAGCAGCCCTACTTGATTTATTGTTAGGATGGACCCAGATTGACAATGTCAACATCTTGCTTCAAAGAGGCCACCAAAGTAATGGACTTAAAACTAGCAATACCTCAAAGAGACTTTTGAGGTTAATTAGTAATTGATTCTGTCCTTTTAGAATAGACAAACTGTCTTACAGTTTAGAAAGCACAGTACATTGTGTTAAACATGTTTTAATTTAAATTTTTTATAAGTTCCCACATGAAAACTATATTTATTAATATTCCTTTCAACTCCCTTTGTGTTCCCACTCCCTCTCAAATTTATGATGTCATCTTTATTGAGGACACACACATGAATATATACAACCTAATAATTCCATTTAATGTTACCCCCTCTCTCTGTCTTCATGTCTCCTTGTCTTTGTCTTTCTTACTCATTCTGTTTCTCTATCTCTTTTGGTGTGTTTATGAGTGTGTGCTTATGGCTGGATATTGTCAATGAGTAATCTAATCAGAGAGTTTATCACTGGAGAAATATGAATTCTTTTCTCCTCAACCATAGCTAGCAGACAACTATTTATTTATCAGTGGTTCTTCTGAAGTTCCCCTATCAGTGTTTGCATGTCAAATGATGATTTTATCTTGTTTAGGAAACCATATTATTGATATTTCATAGGTTCAATATTGCTTTCATATCCAGAAGACATTATCTTCCAATAGGCATCCTGGTCTCTAAACCACACAGTCTTTTAGACTCCTCTTCCTTAATGTTCCACGAATCTTCCTTATGTGTAGTAGTTATATCACAGAGGTACCAATTATGGATAGACACCCATAACCTTTTAGTGACTGTGTTTTCACTACTTGTTGATCTTTAATATACTTTCAGCCTGCTGCTTTCTATCACGACTACATCTAAGTCCAAGTTACTGCATAACTATAGTGTTCTAAATTTAGGGCATACACATCACTGTAATTGAGCTTTTAGTGATAGATAAGGCATTATCCCTAATTTATATTTTTTCTTAGAATAACAACAGTGGCAGGATAAGTTATGGGTAGAGACAGGAGACATCCAGAGGGCCAGGAAAATGAATAGAAATATGTAGCAGTGAGGGGTAGGGAACTGGCAGGCAGCCACCAGAAAGTCGCAGATGTCAGAGAAGCAAGAGTTTCCCAGGACCCAGCAGGGATGACATTAGCCAAAATACCCAACAAGGGGAAGAGAGAACCTGTAGAGACCACCTCTAGTATATTAGGCATGGCCCCCAGTTGAAGAATAGGGCCACTCACCATCTCAAAACTTTTAACACAGAATTGTTCCCATCTAAAGCAAATGCAGGGACAAAAAAATGAAGCAGAGACTGGAGATAAAGTCATCCAGAGAACACCCCACATAGGAATCCTTCCTGTCTGCAGACACCAAACTCTGACACTATTGTTAATCCCAAAGAAGTGCTTGCTGGCAGGAGCCTGGTATAAATATCCCCTGAGAAGCTGTGTCAGCATCTGGCTAATACAGATGAAGATACTCACAATCAACCATCAGACTGAGCCCAGAGACCCAATGGAGAAGTTAGGGAAAGGACTGAGGAGAAGGGGTTGTAACCCCATAGGAAGAATGACAATATTAACTAATTGATCTCCCCAGAGCTCACAGGGACTCTACATATGTAGCAGAGTATTGTCATATCTGTCATCAATGGAAGGGAAGGCTTTTGGTCCTGCGGAGGTCCTGTGGAGGAGGATGGAAGAGGGGTGAGGCTGGAGAGAGTGGGCAGATGGAGGAGAACTCTCTTAGAGGCAAAGAGCTGTGGATGGGATGGGGAGTTTGTGAAGGGGAGACCCTGAAGGGGAACAACACTTAAAATGTAAATGAATAAAATAACCGATAACAAAGAATACTTGAAATTCTAAACTTGGAACATTAGCCCTACACATGACATTTTTAAAGCACTTAGCACTTCAAATGCTTTAGAATTCAATTTGTAAAATCATTACCCTTGTAGTTTCTTCTATTTCTGCTCCATATTCAAGAAGACTGGCGGCAATATCTGGATTGTCAACATATACTGCCTGATGTAGTGCTGTTTCTCCACTGGAATCTTTACAGTTGGGATCTGCTCCATTATCAAGGAGAACAGAAACAATCTTTGTCTCCCAGCTTTGCACAGCCTGTAGAAAACATTGTCAAGTCAAAGAATTCGACATAAGCTTTCCTCAGCTTTCTTCATGATTTATATTTAAGTGATATTAATTTTCCTTTCATTCTAACCATTCAGATCAAATTCATTCTTGAAATTGAAAACTTTGAACTACCTTCATTAACGGTGTGGACTTTTGATCATCAAGGGCATTTATCATGCAGTCATTATATAATAAGAAGTGAACCAGATGCAGATGACCGTAATAACATGCGAAGTGCAGTGCAGTTCTGTGGGAATGAGAGGCAATTTAACGAGACTATACTGTAGGGTACTATGTCAACATACACAGTCACATGTATTTGCAAATCTTACATGACACTTAACTTCTCTGACCCATAAACCATAAATATTTAACTTTATTCTAAAATTATGTTCATTTTGCTCTTATTATTTACTATATTAGAACAATTTACTATTCAGAAATTTTGTGGCAGAATGAATAAAACCCATAGCTGTTGCAGCCTAGATAAGTGCTTTATCACTGAGCTAGGGAGCCAAGAACATCCTATTTGAACAGAAGGAACATAGCCATTGCATTGAGCTCCTATTGAATTTTCATCCTGCTCTAAGATCCATGTTCAATCAACTATTATCCAGCCTTTGTGTTGTAATCTCTTTTTCCATGAAATAAGAATTAAAAGAAGTATTTCCCTCCTGTCAAATTAGGATGCATCAATAAGAACTTTTGCAACAAATGATAACTGGAGTCACTAGGTGAGTGACTACTGAAGAAATGACAAAGGAACTACAAAGGGAGGAACAGATTTTTAGCAGGACCACATGGCAATGGTTCCCTTTCTCAGTGTACTGGTGAACTACAGCCTGTTTTTTTTAAAACAAACAAATGAATAAATCAATAACCTTTGCAGCTATTCAGAAAAAAATCTTGAACAACTTGCTATCTACTAGATATTAAAATTATTACTGTTAACACTAACAAATATATTTCGATTTAGTCTTAGTTCCATTATAACTAATTTTGCAAAAATATTAAAGACTATATATTACACAGATGCTAAGATAATGCCTTTAAGACTTGAGACAAGCCAGGCAGTGGTGGCGCATGCCTTTAATCCCATTACATGGGAGGCAAAGGCAGGTGGATTTCTGAGTTTGAGACCAGCCTGGTCTACAGAGTGAGTTCCAGGACAGCTAGGGTTACACATAGAAACCCTATCTCAAAAAAATAAATAAATAAAGACTTGAGAAAATATCTTTAAATTTAAGCACCTGCTGTCTCAGTCTCCAAGTAACCTGCATTGTAGCTACAACATGGTACCAAGATCAAGAGTTCCTTCTCACATTTTAACTAATCTAAAATTGGATTGTATTTAAATTCATAATATAAAACAATTGCCAACAATTCTTAATACACAAGGTAAAATGCCATCATGCAATCCATGGTGTTTTGAAACTGTTAAATGTGACATAATATGCACAGTATTCTTAGTCTTTACCCTGGAGTTTATAAAAAGAGCTAGTTATGAAAAGTACTATAGATAAAAACTGTGAAAGATATCAACAGCAGCATCTAAATGCACAGAAAATGTTGCTTTAATTTGTTAAGAAACTTTAAGTAAAAGAAAACTGGAGGTTTACAAAAGTAAATATGGCTCTTTTTGACAATAGTTAAATTCATACAATATATAGAAATTAGATATTTACTGTGCCTAATGTCAGTATCTCATAACAATTTGGGAAGGGAGATTGTTGATTTTTACATCATGAAATTTCCAGAAAGCTTTATCTGCCTTCATCAAAATTAAGTAAAAATGTCAAAAGTAACTTGAAAATAACATGGAGCTTGTCAGCAAATGGTTTTAGGAAAATTGTAGCTGATTGCGGCAGTGTTGAATAAGCCTTAAGAAATATATGAAGTAATAAGTGAAGAAGCTGAAGATAAATATGGGAAATCTACTGAGATGTAAAGATGATGCCTGTAGGGTACTACTGAGTAATAACAAGGAAGTGAAACAAGGCAAGGAACATACAGCTTTGAAGTTTAGATTACTGTAGTTACCGTTCAGTAAGGGATATAAATGTTAGTACACGATGATATAAAATTCATACTGAATTATACTTCGATAATTTTAGGATGAGGAAGATGAAGTATGAGAAACATTACTTGAATTCTACATTTTCTACAGTTCATATAACATGGTGTTTATTATATACATTGAAATTAAATCCTATTTCTTTATATTTTGACACGCTATTCCACTGTATATTCAATGAAATGTTCTTTAGACCCTAAAGAACATTTATGGGGTGACCCTAAGCCTGCTGGAGATTCTTCTCCTCCAGAACACCTGGACACTGGACCTCTGTGTGATCACAGGTGCCAAGCAGACTGAAGTACAGAAAGCATAGCTGGACTTTCCCTACCGCTCTAGCCTTGAGTAGGTTTTACCAGACACCCTATTTCCTCATGGCCTGCCATCCTTAGCCTCCAATTGCTCTCACCGTTTTCCTTTGTCCTGGTCATTTATGTTAAATTTCTTCTTAGAGAGGAGATGTAGCATCACTTTGATCTTTCCCATGCATACCGCTTCATGGAATTTATTATCTGGATCATAAGGCTGGCCATACCTATCCTGACTACAGTCACAACATGCCAAGATCGCCTTCCAGGTGCTTGGGCCATCACAAAACCCCATAGGGGTTTTCGGCTCTCTCTTAAAGCAGCCAAGCTTCCTCAAGGTAGAGAACATCTCTGTGGCCACCTTTGTGTCAGCTTAGAACTACATAATTTTAAGAAATATGAACTTTTAATCACAGAACTTCTTACAGTCAAAACCTAACTCTGGGAATCCCAGACGTGATAAGCTCTGACCAGTCAAACAAGCAGCCATTTCTAAGCCGCGATGGTAAATAAAAGCATGTGCGTTCTTCCTCAGGGTAACTGACCGTTCCTGGAGCAAATAGTGTTCACTGCGCATGTGCAGTGTAAGCCTCGTGCTCTTCCTGGGCTTTTACTGCTGCTTATCCCGCAAGGTCTTGATCTCTTATTCAAGGTTGATGTGTTCCCTTATTTCCTATAGTATTGGTCTTGGAACTTTGGAACTGGGGGTTGGGGAGTGAGTGAGTGGAGTGTAATTATTCATGCTAAAATCTTTTCTTTGGATTCTTGTTTTCCTTTTCTTTGTTGTTTCTTTGGTGGTGGTGTTTTGTTTTGTTTTCACTAAGAAATCATGGATGAATTTGCCTCTTAGGGAAATGGAATTTCTTTGTTGAAGTTTCTCCCTGCTTGCTTTTGATTCTGTGGTCTTGGAATTTTCAATGCAGTTGAAAGCTTTAAAGTTATATTCTTTTGTAAGCCGAGGAATGATACCTCAGGTCTTTTTTTTTTTTTTTTTTTTTTTTTTTTTTTTTTTTTTTTTTGATACCTCAGGTCTTTTATCCTGGCATTTGGGCGGAAGCAGAAACACACAGATACGAATAATTTTGAGGTTAGTCTACAATATGAGCCAGATCTGCTTAGTAAGAACATGCTGAAGAAAAAATAACAACATGGAACAATTTAAATTTTTTAACATAATTATAATGCAATGTGTAGAGGTTAATATCCAGCCATGGCCATTGTGGTTCTAAATGTTTCCTGAACAGTTGGTCGAAATATGTCCCTTGATGTCGGGAAATCTCTGCTATTATTTCATAGAACATATTTTATATGCCTTGAGTGTCTCCACACTACCTACAGTACCAGATCTTCATATTTAGTCTGTGCAGTTCTCTTAATGATGTCTCCCACAGGTTCAAATATTTGAAAACTCAGTCTCAAGTATGATGCTATTTAAGGAGATTGTGAAATTTTGGGAAGATGGAATTTTGATACATGAAACCTGTGCCCAGAAACAGGCCTTGAATTGTCATAAGCTCTGCACACAGTGTTTGCTCTCTGCTTCCTGTCTATAACTAAGATGGAATCTCCGTGCTTCTGTTGCTTCTCACCATGCTTGCCATTTGCTGCTAATTATCCTCAGCATGATAAACTCTTATGCCTCTGGAACTGGAAGCCCAAATGCATTCCTACCTTCCCTAAGATGCTTTGTTCAAAATGTTTTATCACAGAAACAGTAAATTAACAATTCCAGTCTCTGAAGAGGAGCATTCCAAAGATCTTGAAAGATGTGATCATTACTTTCAGTTTATTAATGTCTAAATGTAATAATAAACCAACCTTGATTTCCAGCTCCAATGTTCTTCTGCTTAATCAGTAACTGAATTTCTATAATTAGTGTATAGAGACTTCCTTATAGAGGAATGCAATAATTTTTACATTCTTTCTCTTGATTACACAAACAGGTTGCCTATATTTATTCTTACATATCCAGTGTTCATCATTGTCCTCATTGAAATAAATGATGGACGTTTGCTAATTATTTTAAATTGTATTTTTATACATTAAAAAAATAAGTCTCTTTCTCACTCTGTTTGTCTCTGTGTGTCTGTCTCTGTATATGTATATGTCTTAGTTAGGGCTTTACTGCTTGCTAAGAAAGACACCATGACCATGGCAATAAGAGGATATTAGCCCAGAAGCTCAGAATACTCAAAATACAATCCACAAACCATAAGAAACTCAAGAAGAAGGAAGACCAAAGTGTGGATACTTCATTTCTTCTTAGAAGGGGGAACAAAATAATCATGGGGGAACAAAAATTATCTCTGCAGAGATAAACTATGGAGCAGAGATAAACTATGGAGCAGAGACTGAAGGAAGGACAATCTAGAGACTGTTCCACCTGGGAATCCTCCCCAAATTCAATCATCAAACCCAGACACTATTGTGGATGCCAGGAAGTGCTGGCTGACAGGAGCCTGATATAACTGTCTCCTGAGAGGCTCTGACAGTACCCAACTAATACAGAAGTAGAGGCCCACTGTCATTCATTGGACTGAGCACAAGGTCCCCAAGGAAGGAGCTAGGGAAAGGGCCCAAGGAGCTAAATGGTTTGCAGCCCCTTAGGATGAACAACAATATGAACTAACTAGTACCCTCAGAGCTCCCAGAGACTAAACCACCAACCAAAGTATACATATGGTGGGACTAATGGCTCCGGCAGCATATGTATAGCAGAGGATGGCCTAGTTGGTAATCAACAGAAGAGGCTCTTGGTCCTGTGAAGGCTCACTGTGACCCAGTGTAGGGGAATGCCAGAGCCAGGAAGTGGGAGAGGGCAGGTTGGTGAGCAGGGGAAGGGGGAAGGAAACAGGGTTTTTTTTTTCCTGAGGGGAAACCCGGAAAGGAGATATCATTTCAAATATAAATAAAGAAAATATCTAATTAAAAAAGACAACATTTCATTGAGGCTTGCTTACAGGTTCGTCCATTAACATTATAGAGGGAAGAATGGCAACATCTATGTACCTATGGAACTGAAAGAGCTGAGAGTTCTACCTCTTATTTTATTAAATATTTTCTTTATTAGCATTAGAAATGTTCTCCCCTTTCCTGGTTTCCCCTCTGAAAAGCCCCCTAATACCTCCCCCTCCCTCTGCTCAACAACCTGCCTTCTACCACTTCCTAGGCTTGGCATTGACCTACACTGTGGCATAGAGCCTTAAGAGGATCAAGGGCCTCTCCTATCACTGATGACAAACTAGGCCATCCTCTGCTACATATGCAGCTGGAGCCATGAATCCTGTCATGTGTACTCTTTGGTTGGTGTTTTAGTCCCTGGGAGCACTGGGGGTACTGGTTAGTTCATATTGTTGTTCAATCTAAGGGGCTGCAAACCCTTCAACTCCTTGGGCCCTTTCTCTAACTCCTTCATTGGCGACCCTGTGCTCAGTCCAATGGATGACTGTGAGGATTCACTTCTGTATTTGTCAGGAACTGGCAGAGTATCTCAGGAGACAGCAATATCAGGCTCCTGTCAGCCAGCACTTTTTGGTATCTACAATAGTGACTGGGTTTGGTGATTGTATATGGGATGGATCCCCAGGTGGGGCAGTCTCCAGATAGTCATTCCTTCAGTCTCTGCTCCACACTTTGTCTCTGTAAATCCTTCCATGGCTATTTAATTCCCCCTTCAAAGAAGGATCTAAGTGTCCACACTTTGGTCTTTCTTCTTTATGAGTTTCATATGGTTTGTAGATTGTATCATGGGTATTCCAAGCTTCTGGGCTAATATCCATTTATCATACCATGTGAATACCATGTGTGTTCTTTTGTGATTGGGTTAGCTCATTCAGGATGGTATCCTCCAGATCTATCCATTTGCCTAATGATTTCATTAGTTCATTGTTATTAATAGCTGATTAGTACTCCATTGTATAAAGGTACCATATTTTCCATATCCATTCCTCTGTTAAGGGACATCTGGGCTCTTTCCAGCTTCTGGTTATTATAAATAAGGCTGCTATAAACATAGTGCAGCATGTGTCCTTATTACATGTTGGAGCATCTTCTGGGTATATGCCCCAGGAGTGGTATAGCTGGGTCCTCAGGTCCAATTTCCTGAGTAACCACAAGCTTATTTCCAGAGTGGTTGTACCAGCTTTCAATCCCACCAACAATGCAGGAGTGTTCCTCTTTCTCCACAACCTCACCAGCATCTGCTTTCACCTGAGTTTTTTATCCTAGCCATTCTGACTGGTGTGAGGTGGAATCTCAGAATTGTTTTGATTTGCATTTCCCTGATGACTAAGGATGTTGAACATTTCTTTAGGTCTTCTCAGCCAATTAGTATTCCTCAGTTGAGAATTCTTTGTTTAGTTCTATACCCCATTTTTTTTACTTTATATAAAGGTGATGGAAACCATTCAGATTAATTGACTTGTTAGTGAAAATATCATAAAGCCAATCTTTTTTAATAGATATTTTCTTTATTTATATGCCATAAGATATCTCCTTTCCCAGTTCCCCCTCTGATAAAAAGAAAAAATAAAATAAAATAAAAACCCTGTTCCCTCCCTCTCCCTCTGCTCACCAACCCACCCTCTTCTGCTTCCTGGCCCTGTCACTCCCCTACACTGGGGCATAGAACCTTCACAGGGCCAAGAGTCTCTCTTGCCCTTAATTACAGACTAGGGCATCCTGTTCTGTACATTTGCTGCTAGAGCCATTAGTCCCACCATGTGTACTCTTTGGTTGGTGGTTTAGTCCCTGGGAGCTCTGAGGGTACTGGTTAGTTCATATTATTGTTCATCCTAAGGGGCTGCAAGCCCTTCGGCTCCTTGGTTCCTTTCTCTAGCTCCTTCACTGGGTTCCCTGTGCTCAGTCCAATGGAAGGCTGTGAGCCTCTACTTCTGTATTAGTCAGGTACTCTCAGAGCCTCTCAGGAGACAGCTATATCAGGCTTCTGTTAGCCAACACTTGCTGGAATCCACAATAGTGTCTGGATTTGATGATTGACTATGGGAAGGATTCTCAGGTGGAGCAGTCTCTAGATTGTCCTTCCTGCTCCATAGTTTGTCATAGGACATAGTCTCTGCTCCATAGTTTGTCTCTGCAAATCCTTCCATGGTTATTTTTGTTCCCCTTTTTAGGAAGGAATGGAGTATCCACAATTTGGTCTTCCTTCTTCTTGAGTTTCTTGTGGTTTGTTGATTGTACTTTGTGTATTTTGATCTTCTAGGCTAATATACACTTATCATAGAGTGCATACCATGTGTGTTCTTTTGTGATTGGGTTACCTCACTCAGGATGATATTCTCCAGATCCATCCACTTCCCTAAGAATTTCATTCTTAATTGTTTTTAATAGCTGAGTAGTACTTCATTGTATAGATATACCACATTTTCTGTATCCATTCCTCTGTTCAGGGACATCTGGGTTTTTTCTAGTTTCTGGTTATTATAAATAAGGCTGCTATGAACATAGTGGAGCATGTGTTCTTATTATATGTTGGAGCATATTGTATACCATATTATATGGGTATATGCCCAGGAGTTGTATAGCTGAGTCCTCTGGTAGTACTATGTCCAATTTCCATAGGAACAGCCAAACTGATATCCAGAGTGTTTGTACCAGCTAGCAATCCCACCAGCAATGAAGGAGTGTTCCTCTTCCTCTGTACCCCATTTTTATTTTTTTTTCATTTTTTTTTATTTTAGATATTTTCTTTATTTACATGTGAATTTCTCCTTTCCCAGT
>NW_022196904.1:53058375-53067432 GCF_008632895.1 Mastomys coucha
GATGTCGAACATTTCTTTAGGTGCTTCTCAGCCATTTGGAGTTCCTCAATTGAGAATTCTTTGTTTAATTCTTTTTTTAATAGGGTTATTTAGTTCTCTGGAGTCAAACTTCTTATGTTCTTTGTATATATTGGATATTAGCCCTCTGTTGGACATAGGATTCATAAATATCTCTTCCCAACCTGTTAGTTGCCATTTTGTCCTATTGACAGTGTCCTTGGCCTTACAGAAGCTTTGCAATTTTATAAGGTCCCATTTGTCAATTCTTGATCTTAGAGCATAAGCTTTTGGTGTTCTGTTCATGAAATTTTCCCCTGTGCTCACATGCTTGAGGCTCTTCCACACTTTCTTTTCTATTAGTTTCAGTGTATCTGGTTTATGTGGAGGCCCTTGATCCACAGGGGCAAACTGAAAGGAGCATGTGTCTCTCGTATGTGTATTTCTATTTGTTTTGTGTGCACATGTGCTCAACATAACTAGAATAAATTCTTGTATTCCTTGGAGTTGGAATAAAAGACAGTTGTGACCCACTTGAATTGCATTCTAGGAACTGACCTCCAGGTCTTATGAAGAACAAGAAACACTTTAACCACTAAAAAAATCTCTCCCCTTCTAAAGTTATAAATTTTTAAACTCCATATTATATTTTGACTAAAGTATGGATTACATCACTTCACCTTTTTCTTTCCTTATTTGATTCCCTCCAATTTCTCCAACTTCCAAATTATCTGATGACTTTTCCATTGTCATTTACACTGAAAATTACCTTTTATACTACAACAGAAACATCCATGACCAAAGACATCAGGATGAATAAAGATCCTCAACAGAACACAATCAACAAGAGTCAGGGCCTTATGGCACCTTTAGAGCACAGCTAAACCACTCAGCAAGCTGTGATATTCTCATATAGCACAAGCATAAGAAAATTGCCTTCAATCCAATCTTAGATAGATGGTAAAGGCCTTTAAAGAGGAAATTAATACCTTATAGAAATATTAAAAAATACAATCAAACAGATGTCATAAAAGAAGAAAAATGCAGTGCTTAAATTTATCAAAGTGGCTAAGATAAAAAACTTAGACAACAGCAGATACTGGTGAGGATGTGGAGGAGAGGAACACTCCTCCATTGCTGGTGGGATAGAAAGCTGGTACGACCACTTTGGAAAGCAATCTGGTGGCTTCTCCGAAAATTGAAAAAAATACTACCTGAAGATCCATCTATACCACTACTAGGCATATAAGTAAAATACACTCAAATATATAACAAGGACACATGCCACATTATGTTCATAGCAGCCTTATTTATAATAGCCAGAAGCTGAAAAAAAAGTCAGCTCAAGTTAACTGAAGAATAAATACAGAAAATGTGGTACATTTACACAATGGAATACTACATAGCTATTTAAAATTATGAGTTTACAAAATTTGTAGGCAGGTGAATGGGACTAGAGAATGTCATGCTGAATGAAGTACCCAGACCCAAAAGGACATGCATGGTATTACTCACTGATAAATGGATATTAGCTCAAAAGCTTAGAATACTCACTAAACAACTCACAGACCATATAAAGCTTAACAAGAAAGAAGGACAAACTGTGAATCCTTCAATTCCACTTAAAAGGGAGAATAAAATAATCATGGGAGATAGAGGGAGGGAGGGAGTTGTGTGGGAGAGAGGGGGAGGGAAAAATAGGGGAGCAGGATCAGGTATGGTAAGAGACTGAAGAGAAGTTTAGAGGGCTAGGAGAATGAATAGAAATAAGTAGCAGTAGGGTGTGGGGAATTGGAGGAACCACTATAAAGTCCCAAGCTCCAGGGATGCAGAAGGCTCTAGTACCCAGTGGGGATTAATGTTATCCCAAATACCCAACAAAGGGGAGATGGAACCTGTTGAGAACACCTCCAGTAGATAGACATGGCCCCCAGGGGAGAGATAGGGCCACCCACCCAACCATCTCAAAATTTTTAACCCAAAATTGTTCTTGTCTAAAGGAAATGCAGGGACAAAAAATGGGACAGAGACTGAAGTGAAGGCCACCCAGAGATGCCCTACCTTGGGATCCATCCTATCTGCAGACAAACCTTCACACTATTGCTGATACCAAGAAATGATTGTAGACAGTGGCCTGGTATGACTGTCCTCTGAGAGGTTTTGCACCACCTGATTAAGACAGAAGCAAATAAAGCCAGTCTTTAGACAGCCCAACAACCCCAATAGAAGAGTTAAGGTAAGGACTGAAGGACCTGAAGGCAATTGCAACCCCACGATAAGAACAACAATATCAACTAGCCAGACCTCACAGAGCTCATAAGGACTAAACTACCACCCAAAGAATATACATGGGTGGGTCCATGGCTCCCACTACGTATGTAGCAGAGGACTGCCTTATCTGGCATCAGTGGTAGAGGAGGTGCTTGGTCCTGTCGAGACTTGATACCCCAGAGTAAAGTGATGCCATAGCAGTGATATGAGAATGGAGGTGGAGGAGCTCTCATAGAAAGGCAAAGGGGGGTGTTAATGGAGTGGGATGCTTGTGGAGTGGAAACAAGGAAGGGAGAAAACACTTAAAATGTAAGTATATAAAATAACCAATTGTCTTTTTTTACATTAAAAAAGGGCTAGCATCCCCTCCTGAGCATCATTACATTAGACACTACATTGACTTCTTGTCCCATGCATCATTTTGGAAGAAATTCTCCATGCCAGTGTTGGATCCTGATTGTTATGGTGATAGGTCTCATGGAAATCTCTATTCTGTTTCCTTAGTAATTTATGGTGTGAGATGCATTTGTTCAATGTGTGTTCGTCTTTTTTCCCTATCTGGCTTTCTGCTATTTCAAAGATTAAAGACAACACTGGAATGACAAGAAGTCTAGGGGCATGGACTCAGCCCATAGCTCTATCCATACTCATGAGGATTTCAAAGTGGATGCCTGGGGACAATTTTAGTCTTTTATTTTTATGTCTCTGTTTTTCTTTCTGTTTTCAAACCAAGATCATTAACCAATCTTTTGAGAAGTCAAATATCCTGGATATTCTGTGCTCAGACACAGTTGAATTATAGGAGATCCATTCAAATCTTGCTTCTAACAAATAGTGGCTGATGTGTGCTCACTTCTGAGTACTATTCTCATTACCCTTTGAAAATAGAAGCTTTCCAGATTGGCTGGCAGGTACAGGGACTGTTGCTAGCGCTGTACACTATCATCTGCTCCTCTAGTTCTTTTGGATAGTTCTTTCTTGGGGGTAGGAGTTCTCTCGTAAGCTTATAAAGTTGAATACTTGAAAGGGTTTTTTTTTGGAAGACCTTATCCCTCTGCCTCCTTCCTCCCTCTCATCAGCTCCAGTAATATTACTATTCCTATAGTCTAATTGACCCAAGGAACCTACTGGGCTCTGCCTTTATTTCCCCTTCTTACGGCCATAAAAATCTGCTCAAGGCAGTACACTGGGACACTCATGGTGCCAATCTAGTTTGTTTCCCCTCCCTCAGATGTTACTGTCCTTCATTATGTGATGTTACTTTCTCAAAGACAAAACTGTCGTTTCATGTAATTTATGCATTGTTATTGTTCATGCTGTTGCTCATGTGGGACCATTAATCTGCTCCTGTTACTACATCCCAACCAGAAGTGAAGCCTTGATATTCAAGCCACTTTGAATAGTAAATGTGGAGATTTGGAGAAATGGAAGTGATCATCTCTATGTATGAACTCTTTTTTTTTGTATGAATTCTTTTTCCTATAAATGTCTTCCTGTTTAATTTACTCATTTCTACACCAACTAAGTTCTGTATACAGTAGGTGCAGAAACACAATAGTGAACAAGAGACTTTCACAGTTTATAACCTCTCATGAGTTTAGTTATGGTAAATAGTCATTGGAAATTTGAACACAGAAAACAATTACATTTCTGGCCTTGGGATGCCAAATAGAAGACCCTAGAAATAGAAGCCAGAACACACTGTCTCACACCTCCTAGTGCCTCGGCTCAAGTCTTCATTTCTCTCCATTGATTGCAGTTTGATTCTGTTTTAATGTTTGAAAACAAACTTAATTTGTTTACAAGTCAAATCAATGAAGTTTTTCTTCACCTAACTTCTCCAGTTCTAGGAACTGGAGCTTGGTTATTATTTACTTAATGGTTAATATCAATTTATAAATACAGCCATATTTATCTTTCTGATTTGGGGATGATTGCATTTATATCCATTTACTTGGCTGCAAAATTAATGATTTTAGTTATTTTAACAGTTGAGTAATACTCCATTGTGTAAATGTACCATATTTTTCCTATTCCTTTGTTGATAGACATCTAAGTTGTTTCTAATAAAGCAGGAATGAACATGGTTGAGCAAGTGTCCTTGTGGTTGGATACAGCATCCTATGGTTATATGGCCAAGACTGGTAGAGCTGGATCTTGAGGTAGATTGATTCCCATTTTTTAAGGAACTGCCATATTGTATTCCATAGTGGCTGCAAAAGTTTGCATTTTCACCAGCTCTGAGGAGTGTTCCTCTTTTTCCACATCCTTGCCAGCATTAACTGTCATTTGTGTTATCAATATTAGGCATTCTGACAGCTGTAAAGTTGAATTTCAAGATAGTTTTGATTTGCATTTCCCTGACAGATAAGGGTGTTGATCATTTCTTTAAGTGTTTCTCAGCCAATTGAGTTTCTGTATTGAGAATTGTCTGTTTAGATCTGTACCACATTTTGATTAGATTGTTTAGTTTTTGACATCTGGTTTCTTGAGTTCTTAACATAGTTTGGGTATAGTTTGGATATTAGAACATCATTGGATATTGAGTTGGTAAAAATTATTTCCCATTTGGTAGGTAACTACTTTGTCCAAATGACCATGTTCTTTGTTTTATAGAAGTTTCCCAGTTTAATAAGTTCCCATTCCTTAGTTGTTGATCTTAGTACCTGAACTATCAGTGGTCTGCTCAAAATTTGTCTCATTTTAATGTGTTCAAAGCTATTTCCCATATTTCCTTCTATCAGGTTCAGCGAATCTTGTTTTATGTTGAGAACTTTGATCCACTTGGACTTGAGTGTTATTCAGCTTAATAGGTACAGACCTACTTCTGTTGTTCTACATGCAGACATCTAGATTGAACAGTACATTTGTTGAAGATGTTGTCTCTTTTTCCACTGTGCACTTTTGCTTTCTTTATCAAAAACCAGATGACTATCTGTGTGTGGGTTATGTTTTCATATTCTTTTTTTTTTTCTTGGTTTTTTGAGACAGGGTTTCTCTGTATAGCCCTGGCTGTCCTGGAACTCACTCTGTAGACCAGGCTGGCCTCGAACTCAGAAATCCACCTGCCTCTGCCTCCCAAGTGCTGGGATTAAAGGCGTGCGCCACCACCGCCTGGCTATGTTTTCATATTCAATTAGATTTTATTAATCAGTGAGTCTGTATTTATGCCAATGGCATGTGGCTTTTATTGCTGCCACCTTGAATCAGTAACGGTGAAACATTATCAGGTGTTATCATTCAGTACGGTTTTAGCTATCATGTAAATTTTGTTTACTATATAAAGTTGAAAATTTTCCTTTCAAAATTTATAGCTAATTCTGTTGGACTCTTGATGGGGATTGAATTGAGTCTGTAGATTGCTTTTGATAGGATGGGCATGTTTACTATGTTAATCCTATTGACCCAAGAGTATGGGAATTCTTTGCATCTTCTGATATCATCTTCAATTTATTTCTTCAAAACTTGAAGTTTTTATCATACAAGGCTGTCATTTCTTCGTCAGAGTTGCCCCAAGACATTATATATTATCTGATGCTATAGTGAAAGTTCTTATTTCCCTGCTTACTTCTTATACCATTTCTCATTTGTATTCTAGATGGCTACAACTTTTTGTGAGGTATTTTTGTATCCAGCTACTTTGATAAAATTATTAATCCTGGATAGAGGTTCCCAGTTGAAAGTTTAGAATTCTTTATGTATACTATCATATCATTTGCAAATAACAATACACTTACTTCTTCCTTTCATATTTATGTTATCTTCATCTCATTTGATTTTTTCAATGTTCTAGCTAAAACATCAGGAACTATATTGTGTAGATATGGAGGAAACAATATGTTTTGAATTACTTTTCATTTAATTTAAAGTAGGGTATAGGCTTTCTGTAAACTCCTTTATTGTGTTCAGGTATATCACTTGTATACCCAAGCTCTCCAGAACTTGTATCATAAAAAAGTGTTGGATTTTGTCAAAGCTATTTTCTGCATCTACTAAGATGATCAGGTAGATTTTTATTTGTTTATTTTTATGGCAGATTGTATTGATTTTCTATATTGAACCACCTTTGTTTCTTTGGGATGAGGCTGACTTGGTCATGATGAATAATGTTTTTGATGTATTTTTGGAGTCTGTTTGCAGGCTATTTGCTGAGTATTTTCCATCTAAGTCCATAGGGGAAACTGGTCTGTAATTTTTTTCTTTGTTTGGATGTTACATGTTTTGTATATCAGGCTCATGTAACTGTGGCCTCATGAAATGATTGGGTATTGTTCTTTCCTATTTCTGTTTGTGGAATAATTTGAAGAGTATCAGTATTACTCCTTTGGTAATCTAGTATAATTCTGCACTAAAACCAATTGGCAGTGGGCTTCTTTTCTTTAGGAGACCTTTTTTTTTTAGATATTTTCTTTATTTACATGTAATTTCTCCTTTCACAGTTTCCCCTCCAAAAAACAAAGAAGCAAACAGAAACAACAAAAACAAACCCCTGTTGCCTCCCCATGCCTGCCACTCCACCCTCTCCCACTTATTGACCCTGGCATTTCCCTACACTGGGGCACGGAACCTTCATAGAGCCGAGGTCCTCTCCTCCTATTGATGATCGAATTTGAAATCCTCTACTATACACATGCTGCCAGAACAATCAGACCCCTCTATGTGCAGTCCTTGGTTGGTGGTTGAGACCCTGGGAGCTCTGTTGTTGTTCATCCTAAGGGGCTGCAAACCCCTCAGCTCCATTGCTCCTTTCTCTAACTCCTTCACTGCGGACCCTGTACTCAGTTCAATGGATGGCTGTGAGCCTCTACATCTGTATAAGTCAGGTACTGTCAGAGCCTCTTAAGAGATAGCTATATTTAGGCTGGCTTGCCCTTATTCAGTCTCTGCTCCATAGTTAATCTCTGCAACTCCTTCCATGGATATTTGGTTCCCCCTTTTAAAAAGGAATGCAATGTCCACCTTTTGGTCTTCCTTGTTCTTGAGTTCCTTGTGGTTTGTGGGTAGTTCTTCCTGTATTCCAAACTTCTGGGCTAATAACCAATATCAGAGAGTGCACACCATGTTTATTCTTTTGTGATTAGGTTACCTCACTCAGGATGATATTCTCCAGATCCATCCATTTACCTAAGAAATTCATAAATTTATTGTTTTTAATAGCTGAGTAGTACTCCATGGTGTAGATATACCACAATTTCTATATCCACTACTCTGTTGAGGGACATCTGGGTTGTTTCCAGGTTCTGGCTATTATAAATCAGGCTGCTATGAACATGATGGAGCATGTGTCCTTATTACAAATTGGAGCATCTTTTGGGTATATGCCCAGGAGTGGTATAGCTGGGTCCTCCAGTAGAACTATGTCCAATTTCCAGAGGAACTGCCAAACTGATTTCCAGATTGGTTGCACCAGCTTGCAATACCACCAGCAATGAAGCAATGTTCCTCTTTCTCCACAACTTCTCCAGCATCTGCTGTCACCTGAGTTTTTTATCCTAGCCATTCTGACTGGTGTGAGGTGGAATCTCAGGGTTGGTTTGATTTGCATTTCCCTGAAGACTAAGGATGGTGAACATTTCTTTAGGTGCTTCTCAGCCATTCGGGGTTCATCAATTGAGAATTCTTTGTTTAGCTCTGTACCCCATTTTGTAATAGGGTTATTTGGTTCTCTGGAGTCTAACTTCTTGAGTTCTTTGTATACATTGGACATTAGCCCTCTATCAGATATAGGGTTGGTAAAGATCTTTTCCCAATTTGTTGGTTGCCGTTTTGTCCTATTGACAGTGTCTTTTGCCTTACAGAAGCTTTGCAACTTTATGAGGTCCCATTTGTCAATTCTTGATCTTAGAGCAGAAGCTATTGGCATTCTCTTCAGGAAATTTTCCCCTGTGCCTATTTGCTCGAGGTTCTTCCCCACTTTCTCTTCTATTAGTTTTAATGTATCTGCTTTGATGTGGAGGTCCCTGATCCACTTGGACTTGAGCTTTGTACAAGAAGAAAAGAAGGGATCGATTTGCATTTTTCTACATGTTAACCTCCAGTTGAGCCAGCACCATCTGTTGAAAATGCTGTCTTTTTTCCACTGGATGGTTTTAGCTCTTTTGTCAAAGATTAAGTGACCATAGGTGCATGGGTTCATTTCTGGGTCTTTAATTCGGTTCCATTGATCTACCTGCTCCAATACCATGAAGTTTTTATCACAATTGCTCTGTAGTACAGCTTAAGGTCCGGGATTGTGATTCCACCAGAGGTTCCTTTATTGTTGAGAATAGTTTTGGCTATCCTGGGTCTTTTGTTTTTCCAGATGAATCTGCCAATTGCTCTTTCTAAGTCTGTGAAGAATTGAGTTGGAATTTTGATGGGGATTGCATTGAATCTGTAGATTGCCTTCGGTAAGATGGCCATTTTTACTATATTAATCCTGCCAATTCATGAGCATGGGAGATCTTTCCATCTTCTGAGATTCTTCAATTTCTTTCTTCAGAGACTTGAAGTTCTTGTCAAAGAGATCTTTTAATTGCTTAGTTAGAGTCACATCAAGGTATTTACAATATTTGTGACTATTGTGAAGGGTGTTATTTCCCTAATTTCTTTCTCATCCTGTTTATCCTTTGTGTAGAGGAAGTCCTCTGATTTGCTTGAGTTAATTTTATATCCAGTTATGTTGCTGAAGTTGTTTATTGGGTTTAGGAGCTCTCTGGTGGAATTTTTGGGGTCACTTAATTATACTAACATATCATCAGCAAATAGTGATAATTTGACTTCTTCCTTTCCAACTCATATCCCTTTGAT
>NW_022196904.1:53068072-53081663 GCF_008632895.1 Mastomys coucha
TCCTGCCTTTGACTCCTCTTGGGTGAATTTGCTTCTTTTTGTTCTAGTGCCTTAAGGTGTGCTGTCAAGTTGCTGATGTATGCTCTATCCAGTTTCTTTTTGTAGGCATTTAAAGCTATGGGTTCTCCTCTTAGGACTGCCTTCATTGTGTCCTATAAGTTTGGATATGTTGTGACTTCATTTTCATTAAACTCTACAAAGACTTTAATTTCTTTCTTTATTCCTTCCTTGACCAAATTATCATTGAGTATAGTGTTGTTATGCTTCCACCTGTATGTGGGCATTCTATTGTTTATGTTGTTATTGAGGAGCATCCCTTAGTCCATGGTGATCTGATAGGATACAAGGAATTATTTCAATCTTCTTGTATCTGTTGAGGCCTGATTTGTGACCAAATATATGGTCAGTTTTGGAGAAGGTACCATGAGGTGCTGAGAAGAAGGTATATCCTTTTGTTTTAGGATAAAAAGTTCTATAGATATCTATTAAATCCATCTGTTTCATAGTTTCTGTTAGTCTCACTGTGTCCTTGGTTAGTTTCTGTTTCCATGATCTGTCCATTGCAGAGAGTGGGGTATTGAAATCTCCCACTAATATTGTGTGTTGTGTAATGTGTGCTTTGAGCTTTCGTAACGTTTCTTTTATGAATGTAGATGCCCTTTGATTTGGAGAATAAAGGTTCAGAATTGAGAGTTCATCTTGGTAGATCATTTTGATGAATATGAAGTGTTCCTTCTTTTTTGATCACTTTAGGGTGAAGTCGATTTTGTTCGATATTAGAATGGCTACTCCAGCTTTTTTCTTCGGACCATTGTCTTGGAGGATTGTTTTCCAGCCTTTTATTCTGAGGTAGTGTCTGTCTTTGTCACTGAGGTGGGTTTCCTGTACGCAACATAATGTTGGGACTTGTTTACATACCAAGTCTGATAGTCTATGTCTTTTTATTGGGGAATTGAGTCCATTGATATTAATAGATACTAAGGAAAAGTAATTGTTGGTTCCTGTTATTTTTGTTGTTAGAGTTGGAATTCTGTTCTAGAAAGTCTTTAATTTCTTTCTTTATTCCTTCCTTGACCAGATTATCATTGAGTAGAGTGTTGTTAAGCTTCCACGTGTATGTGGGCATTCTATTGTTTATATTGTTATTGAGGAGCAGCCTTAGTCCATGGTGATCTGATAGGATACAAGGAATTATTTCAATCTCCTTGTATTTGTTGAGGCCTGATGTGTGACCACTTATATGGTCAATTTTGGAGAAGGTACCAATAGGTGCTGAGAAGAAAGTATATCCTTTTGTTTTAGGATAAAAAGTTCTATAGATATCTCTTAATTCCATCTGTTTCATAAAATCTGTTAGTCTAACTGTGTCCTTCTTATTTTCTGTTTCCATAATCTGTCCATTGCAGAGAGTGGGGTATTTAAATCTCTCAGTACTATTGTGTGCTGTGTAATGTGTGCTTTCAGCTTTAGTAAGGTTTCTTTTATGAATGTAGTTGCCCTTGCATTTGGAGCATGGAGGTTCATCTTGGTAGATCATACCTTTGATGAATATGAAGTGTCCCTCCTTATCTTTTTTGATCACTTTAGGGTGAAAGTCGATTTTATTCGATATTAGAATGGCTACTCCAGCTTTTTTCTTGGGGCCATTGGCTTAGAGAATTGTTTTCCAGCCTTTTATTCTGAGGTAGTTTCTCTCTTTGTCACTGAGGTGCATTTCCTGTAGGCAGCAAAATGTTGGGTCCTGTTTATGTACCCAATCTGATAGTCTATGTCTTTTTATTGGAGAATTGAGTCCATTGATATTAATAAATATTAAGGAAAAGTAATTGTTGCTTCCTGTTATTTTTGTAGTTAGAGCTGGCATTCCGTTCATGTGTCTATCTTCTTTTAGTTTTGTTGGAAGATTACATTTTTGCTTTTTCAGGTATGTAGTTCCCCTTCTTGTGTTGGAGTTTTCCATTTATTACTCTTTGAAGGGCTGTATTTGTGGAAATATATTGTGTGAATTTGGTTTTTCGTGGAATACTTTGGTTTCTCCCTCTGTGGTGATTGAGAGTTTTGCTGGGTATAGTAGTCTGGGCTGGCATTTGTGTTCTCTTAGGGTCTGTATGACTTCTGTCCAGGATCTTCTAGCTTTCACAGTCTCTGGTGAGAAGTCTGCTGTAATTCTGATAGTCCTGCCTTTATATGTTACTTGACCTTTTTCCTTTACTGCTTTTAGTATTCTTTCTTTGTTTTGTGCATTTGGTGCTTTGACTATTATGTGGTGGGAAGAATTTCTTTTCTGGTCCAGTCGATTTGGGGTTCTATAGGCATTATGTATGATCATTGGCATCTCTTTCTTTAGGTTAGGGAAGTTTTCTTCTATAATTTTGTTGAAGATATTTACTGGCCCTTTAAGTTGGAGGTCTTCACTCTCTTCTATACCTATTATCCTTAGATTTTGTCTTCTCATTGTGTCCTGGATTTCCTGGATGTTTTGGGTTAGGGTCTTTTTGCTTTTTGCATTTTCTTTGACTATTCTCTCAATGTTGTCGATGTTTTCTTCTGCCCCTGAGATTCTCTCTTCTATCTCTTGTATTCTGTTATTGATGCTTGCATCTATGTTTCCTCACTTCTTTCCTAAGATTTCTAATTCCAGAGTTGTCTCTTTTTCTGATTTCTTTATTGTTTCAACTTCCATTTTTAGGTCCTGGATGGTTTTACTCAAATTCTTTCACCTGTTTGTTTGTGTTTTCCTACAATTCCTTAAGGGATTTTTGAGTTTGCTCTTTAATTGCTTCTATTTGTTTACTTGTGATCTCCTGTAATTCTTTATGGGATTTTTTTGTTTCCTCTTTAAGGGCTTGTACCTCTTTACCTGTATTCTCTTGTATTTCTTTAAGGGAGTTATTTATGTCCTTCTTAAGTTCCTCTATCAGCATTGTGAGATATGATTTTAGGTCCAATTCTTGCTTTTCCAGTGTTTTGGTATACCCAGGACTTGCTGCAGTGGGAGTACTAGGTTCTGATGAAGCCAAGTAGTCTTGGTTTCTGTTGGTAGGATTCTTGCGTTTGCCTTTTGCTATCTTTTGAGTTTTGGTGTTAGATGTTCTTAGTGTTTCTGACTAGAGCTTGTCCTGTCCCTGCTGCCCTGCAAGTTCCCTGAGACTTGTTCCCTGACTTGTGGGGCCTGTGCCTTCCAGTTGGCTGCTCATGTCTTAGAAACTTACCGGAGAGAAAATAGCAGCTTTCACCTGAGACTCTGGGTTAAGAAGCTCCCTGGAGGTTGGCCCTCCACTTGCAGGGAAGGAGCAGAGAAGGTCGCTGATGCACCTTTGTCACTCGGAAGCTGAGAGGATCCTGTCCCTGCCACCCTGCAAGTTCCCTGTGACACATGGGTCCTGTGCCTCCCAGCTGGCTGCTCCAGTATTAGAAACTTACTGGAGAGAAAATGGCGGCTCTCACCCGAGTCTCTAGGTTAAGGCTCTTTGGGAGACTTTTAGTGAGAGTTTCTATTATGCTAGCAGTTATAGGTCTGTTTAAATTGCTTATCTGATCTTGATTTAACTTTGATAAGTGCTAACAATTGTGAAAATACCTACTTCATTTAGATTCTGTAGTTTGTTGACTTTTTTCTTTTTTTATTATTTTATTTATTTACATTTCTGATGTTGTCCCTCTTCCCAATACTGCTTCATAAAGACCCCCACCTCATTTCTACTCCCCTCCCCCCTAAAAGGATGCTCCTCCACCCACCCACCCACCCACCTCAGACTTCTAGCATTGCCTTTCTGTGGGGCATCAAGCCTCCACAGAACAAAGTGCATTTCTTCCCACTGAGGCTAGACAATGTAGTCCTGTGTGACATACATAGCATGGGCCACAAACCAGTGCATGTATGCTATTTGGTTGGTGGTTTAGTTCCAGGGAGAACTAAGGGGTCCAGTTAGTTGATACTGCTGTTCTTCCTATGGGGTTGCAATCACTTCAGCACCTTCAATCCTTCACCTAACTCTTCAGTAAGAGTCCTAGGGCTCAGTCCAATGGTTGGCTGTAAATATTTGCATCAGTCTCAGTCAGGAGCTGGTAGACCCTCGCAGAGAACAGCCATGCCAGACTCCTGTCTGCAAGTGTACCTTGGGGTTTGGAGTCTGCACATGAAATGGATGCCAAATTCGAGCAGTCCCTGGATGGTCTTTCCTCGTCTATGCTCCATTTTTTATTAGATATTTTCTTTATTTACACATCATATGATTTCTCCTTTCCCAGTTTACCCTTCAAAAAAAATTGTCGCTGTATTTCCTTTAGATAAGAACAATTGTTGACAAAAATCAACAAAATAGATGAACCCTTATCTAGACTAACTAGAGGGCACATAGACAGTACACTAATTAACAAAATCTGGAGACATAACAACAGAAACTGAGGAAATCCAAAATATCATGAGATCCTACTACAAAAGCCTATACCTAACAAAACTGGAAAACCTGGATGAAATGGACAATTTTCTAGACAGATACCAGGTACCAAAGTTAAATCAAGATCAGATAAACGATCTAAACAGTCCCATATCCCCTAAAGAAAGAGAAACAGTCATTAATAGTCTCCCAACCAAAAAAAAGCCCAGGACCAGATAGGTTTAGTGCAGAGTTTTCTCAGGCCTTCAAAGAAGACCTAATACCAATACTCCTCAAACTATTCCACAAAATAGAAACAGAAGGTACTTTATGCAATTCATTCTATGAAGCCACAATTACTCTAATACCTAAACCTCATGAAGACTTAACAAAGAAAGAAAACTTCAGACCAGTTTTCCTTATGAATATCGATGCAAAACTGCTCAATAAAAGGAGGCACAGGCCTCATAAGTGGAAGGGCAGCTGGCACAGGATCCTTTCTACCTCCCTCTTAACCTAGGAGGAGGTTCTGCAGATCCACAGCCCTCTCTGCACCTTCCCTGAAAGTGGAGAGCCTGTCTCCAGGGAGTTTTCTGACCCCAGGACTCAGGAGGGATGACTGATCCACAGCCCACTGCACACAGGTCTTACCTGAGGAGAGCTGATCTCCCAGAATTGCTGACACAGGCTTACATACCCACAAGAGGAACAAGTTCCAGTCAGAGAGAGTAAGAACATCTAACACCAGAGATCAACAGATGGCAAAAGGCAAATGTAAGAATCTTACCAACAGAAACCAAGACTACTGGGCTTCATCAGAACCTAGTACTCCCACCACAGCAAGTCCTGGATATCCCAAAACACAAGAAAAGCAAAATTTGGATTTAAAATCATATCTCATGCTGGTGATACAGGAATTTAAGAAGAGCATGAATAACTCCCTTACAGAAATACAGGAGAGCACAGGTAAACAGGTTCAAGCCCTTAAAGAGGAAATACAAAAATCCCTTAAAGAATTACAGGAAAACACAATCAAACAGGTGAAGGATCTGAACAAAACCATCCAGGATCTAAAAATGGAAGTAGAAACAGTTAAGAAATCACAAAGAGAGACAACTCTGGAGAAAGAAAGCCTTGGAAAGAAATCAAGAGTCATAGATGCAAGTTTCACCAACAGAATACAAGAGATAGAAGAGAGAATCTCATGTGCGGAAGACACCATAAAAAACATTGACACAACAGTGAAAGAAAACACAAAATGCAAAATGCTCGTAACCCAAAACATCCAGGGAATCCAGGACACAATGAGAAGACCAAACCTAAGGATAATAGGTATAGAAGAGACTGAAGATCTCCAACTTAAAGGGCCAGTAAATATCTTCAACAAAGTTATAGAAGAAAATTTCCATAACCTAAAGAAAGAGATGCCCATGAACATACAAGAAGCCTACAGAACTCCAAATAGATTGGACCAGAAAAGAAATTCCTCCTGTCACATAATAATCAAAACATCAAATGCACAAAACAGAGAAAGAATTTTTAAAACAGTGAGGGAAAATGGTCAAATAAAGGCAGATCTACCAGAAATACACATGATTTCTCACCAGAGACTATGAAAGCCAGAAGATCCTGAGTTGATGTCATACACACCTTAAGAGAACACACATACCAGTCCAGGCTACAATACCCAGCAAAACTCTCAATTACCATAGATGGAGAAACCAAAGTATTCCATGACAAAACCAAATTTACACAATATGTTTCCACAAATCCAGCCCTTCAAAGTGTAATAAATGGAAAACTTCAACACAAGGAGGGAAACTACATCCTAGAAAAAGCAAAAAGTAATTTCCTAACAAAATTAAAAGAAGATAGCCACATGAATAGATTTCCAACCCTAACAACAAAAATAACAGGAAGCAACAATTACTTTTCCTTAATATCTATTAATAACAATGGACTCAATCCCCCCAAAAAAACATAGACTATCAGACTGGGTACAAAAACAGGACCCAATATTTTGTTGCTTACAGGAAACACACCTGAGTGACAAAGGTGGACACTACTTCAGAATGAAAGGATGGAAAAAAATTCTCCAAGCAAATGGTCCCAATAAAAAAGCTGGAGTAGCCATTCTAATATCGAATAAAATCAACTTTCACCCTAAAGTGATCAAAAAAGATAAGAAGGGACAGTTCATATTCATCAAAGGTATGATCTACCAAGAGGAACTTTCAATTCTGAACCTCTATGCTACAAATCAAAAGGCATCTACATTCATAAAAGAAACTTTACTAAAGCTCAAAGCATACATTGCACCACACACAATGATAGTGGGAGATTTCAACACCCCACTCTCTGCAATGGACAGATCATAGAAACCGAAACTAAACAAAGACCCAATGAGACTAACAGAAGTTATGAAACAGGTGGATTTAAGAGATATCTATAGAACTTTTTATCCTAAAACATAAGAATATACCTTCTTCTCAACACCTCATGGTACCTTCTTCAAAATTGACCATGTAATTGGTCACAGATCAGGACTCAACAGATCCAAGAAGATTGAAACAATTCCTTGAATCCTATCAGATCACCATGGACTAAGGATGCTCCTCAATAACAACATAACAATGGAATGCCCACACACACGTGGAAGCTCAACAACACTCAACTCAATGATAACTTGGTCAAGGAAGGAATAAAGAAAGAAATTAAAGACTTTCTAGAGTTTAATGAAAATGAAGCCACAACATACCCAAACTTTTGGGACACAATAAAAATAGTCCTAAGAGTAAAACCCAGAGCTTTATATGCCTACAAAAAGAAACTGGAGAGAGCATATACCAGCAATTTGACAGCACATCTGAAAGCTCTAGAACAAAAAGAAGATAATTCACCCAAGAGGAGTCAAAAGCAGGAAATAATCAAACTCAGGGCTGAAATCAACCAAATAGAAACAAAAAGAACTATACAAAGAATCAACCAAAACAAGAGCTTGTACTTGGAGAAAATCAACAAAAAAGATAAACACTTGCAAGTAACTAGAGGGCACAAAAACAATATCCTAACTAACAAGATCAGAAATGAAAAGGGAAACATGACAACAGACACTGAGGAAATCCAAAAAAAATCATAAGAGCCTACTAAAAAAGCCTATACTCAACAAAACTGGAAAACCTGGATGAAATAGACAATTTTCTAGACAGATGTCAGGTACCAAAGATAAATCAAGATTAGATCAATGACCTAAACAGTCCCATATCTGCTAATGAAGTAGAAACAGTCATTAATATTATCTCAACCAAAAAAGCCCAGGACCATATGGGTTTACTGCAGAGTTTTATCAGACCTTCAAAGAAGATCTAATACCAAAACTCCTCAAACTATTCCATGAAATAGAAATGGAAGGTACTCTATACAATTAGTTCTATTAAGCCACAATTACTCTGATACTAAACCACACAAAGACTTAACAAAGAAAGAAAACTTCAGACCAATTTCCCTTATGAATATCAATGCAAAAATACTCAATAAAATTCTTGCAAACCGAATCCAAGAACACATCAAAACAATCACCCATCATGATCAAGTAGGCTTCATCCCAGGGATGCAGGGATGGTTCAATACTCAGAAATCCATCAACATTATTCACTATATAAAGAAACTCAAAGAAAAGAAAAACATATAATTATTTCATTAGATGGTGAGAAATCATTTGATACAATCCAACATCTCTTCATGATAAAAGTCTTGGAAAGATCAGGAATTCAAGGCCCATACTTAAACATAGTAAAAGCAATATACAGAAAACCAGTAGCCAACATCGAACTAAATGGAGAGAAACTTGAAACAATTAAAATCAGGGAGTAGACAAGGCTGCCCACTCTCTCCCTACCTATTCAATATTGTACTTGAAGTCCTAGCCAGAGCAATTAGACAACAAAATGAGGCCAAAGGGATAAGAATTGGAAAGGAAGAAGTCAAATTATCACTATTTGCTGATGATATGATAGTATACTTAAGTGACCCCAAAAATTCCACCAGAGAGCTCCTAAACCTGATAAACAACTTCATCAAAGTAACTGGATATAAAATTAACTCAAGCGAATCAGTGGCCTTCCTCTACACAAAGGATAAACAGGCTGAGAAAGAAATTAGGGAAACAACACCCTTCACAATAGTCACAAATATTGTAGATACCTTGATGTGACTCTAACTAAGCAATTAAAAGATTTGTTTGACAAAAACTTCAAGTCTTTGGAAAAATCTCCCATGCTCATGGATTGGCAGGATTAATATAGTAAAAATGGCCATCTTGCCAAAAGCAATCTACAGATTCAAAGCAATCCCCATCAAAATAACAACTCAATTCTTCACAGACTTAGAAAGATCAATTTGCAAATTCATCTGGAACAACAAAAAACCCAGGATAGCCAGAACTATTCTCAACAATAAAGGAACCTCTGGTGGATTCACCACCCCAGACCTTAAGTTGTACTACAAAGTAATTGTGATAAAAACTGCATGGTATTGGTACAGTGACAGGCAGGTAGATCATTGGAATAGAATCAAAGATCCAGAAATGAACCCACAAACCTAGGGCCAATTGATCTTTGACAAAGAAGTTAAAACCATCTAGTGGAAAGAGGACAGCATTTTCAACAAATGGTGCTGGCTCAACTGGCAGGTTAGCATGTAGTAGAAGGCAAATTGATCCATTCTTATCTCCTTGGATAAAGCTCAAGTCCAAGAGGATCAAGAACCTCCACATAAAACCAGATATACTCAAACTAACAGAAAAGAAAGTGTTGAAGAGCCTTGAGCAAATAGTCACAGGGGAAAATTTCCTGAAAAGGACACCAACAGATCAAGAATCGACAAATGGGACTTCATAAAATTGCAAAGCTTCTGTAAGGCAAAAGACACTGTCCATAGGACAAAATGGCAACCAACAAATTGTGAAAAGATTTTTACCAACCCTATATGTGATAGAGGGCTAATATCCAATATATACAAAAACCTCAAGAAGTTAGACTCAAGGGAACCAAATAACTCTGTTAAAAATCAAGTACAGAGCTAAACAAGGAATTCCCAAGTGACAAATACCGAATGGCTGAGAAGCACCTAAAGAAATGTTTAACGTCCTTAGTCATCAGGGAACTGCAAATCAAAATAAACCTGAATTCCACCTCACACCAGTCAGATGGCTAGGATAAAAAACTCAGGTGACAGCAGATGCTGGTGAAGTTGTGGTGAAAGTGGAACACTCCTTCATTGCTGGTGGAATTGCAAGCTGGTACAACCACTCTGGAAAACATTTTGGCAGTTCCTCTAGAAATGGGACATAGTACTACTGGAGTACCCAGCTATACCACTCCAGGACATATACCCAGAAGATGTTCCAACATGTAATAAGGACACATGCTATGTTCATAGCAGCCTTAATTATAATAGCCAGAAACAGGAAACAGCCTGCATGTTCCTCAACAGAGGAATGGATACAGAAAATATGGTATATCTACATAATGGAGTACTATTCAGCTATTAAAAACAATGAATTTATGAAATTCTTGGGGAAATGGATGGACCTGGAGAATATCATGCTAAGTGAGGTAACCCAATCACAAAAGAGCACATGGTATACATTCTCTGATAATTGTATATTAGCCCAGAAGATCAGAATACACAAAGTACAAACCACAAACCATAATAAACTCAAGAAGGAGGACCAAAGTGTAGATACTTTGTTCCTTCTTAAAACAGGAAACAAAATACCCATGGAAGGAGTTGTAGAGACTATGGAGCAGAGACTAAAGGAAGGACAATTCAGAGACTGCTCCACCTGGGCATCCATCCCATAATTAATCATCAATCTAGACACTATTATGGATGCCAGCAAGTGCTGGATGACAGGAGCCTGATATAGCTGTCTCCTGAGACACTCTGACAGTACCCGACCAATATAGAAGTAGAAGCTCAGCTATCCATTGGACTAAGTAAGGGTCCCCAATGAAGGAGTTAGAGAAAGGACCCAAGGAGCTGAAGGGTTTGCAGCCCCTTAGGACGAACAACAATATGAACTAACTAGTACCCTCAGAGCTCCCAGGGACTAAACCACCAACCAAAGAATACAAATGGGGGGAATCATGGCTCCAGCAGCATGAGTATAGCAGAGGATGGCCTAGTCGGTCATCAATGCGAGGAGAGGACCTTGGCCCTGTGAAGGTTCTATGCCCCAGTATAGGGAAATGCCAGGGCCAGTAAGCAGAAGAGGGTGGGATGTTGGGCAAGGGGAGGGGGAGAGAACAGGGGATTGTTTTAGTTTTGGGGTGTTTTTCTTTCTTTCTTTTTTTTTTTGGAGGGTAACCTGGGAAAGGAGATATTGTAAATAAAGAAAACATCCAATAAAAAAAATGCTCAATAAAATTCTTGCAAAATGAATCCAAGAACACATGAAAATGATCATCCACCTTGACCAAGCAGACTTCATCCTTGGGATACAGGTTCAATATATGGAAATCCATCAACGTAATTCACTACATAACCAAGCTCAAAGAAAAAATCTTTAATCAACTCATTAGATGCTGACAAATCATTTGACACAATCCAATACCTCTTGATGAAAAAGTTTTGGAAAGATCAGGGATTTAAGGCCCATACATAAACATAGTAAAAGCAATGTACAGAAAACCAGTAGCCAACATCAAACTAAATGGAGAGAAACTTGAAGCAATCCCACTAAAATCAGGGACTAGACAAGGCTGCCTACTCTCACCCTACCTATTCAATATCATACTTGAAGACCTAGCCAGAACATTTAGACAATGAAAGGAGATCAAAAGGATACGAATTGAAAAGGAAGAAGTCAAATTATTACTATTTGCTAATGATATGATAGTATACTTAAGTGACCCCAAAGATTTCACCAGAGAAATCCTAAACCTGATAAACAACTTCAGCAAAGTAGCTGGATATAAAATTAACTCAACCAAATCATGTGGCCTTCTTCTTCACAAAAGATAAACAGGCTGAGAAAGAAATTGGAGAAACAATATCCTTCACAATACTAACAAATAATATAAAATACTTTGGTGTGATTCTAACTAAGCAAGTAAAAGAGCTGTTTGACAAAAACTTCAAGTGTCTGAAGAAAGAAATTGAAGAAGATCTCAGAAGATGGAAAGATCTCCAATGGTCATGGATTGGCAGGATTAATATAGTAAAAATAGCCATCTTGCCAAAAGCAATCTACAGATTCAATGCAATCCCCATCAAAATTCCCACTCAATTCTTCAAAGACTTGGAAAGAGCAATTTTCAAATTCTTCTGGAATACCAAAAAAAAACTAGGACAGCAAAAACTATTCTCAACAATAAAAGAACCTCTGATGGAATCACCATCCCAGAAATTAAGCTGTACTACAGAGAAATTGTGATAAAAACTGCATGGTATTAGTACAATGACAGGCAGATTGATCAATGGAATAGAATTAAAGGCCCAGAAATGAACTCACACACCTATGGTCAATTGATTTTTGACAAAGGAACTAAAACCATCCAGTGGGAAAAAGAAAGAATATTTTCAATAAATGGTGTTGTCTCAACTGGCAGTTAGCATGTAGAAGAATGAATATTGATCCATTTCTACCTCCTTGTACAAAGCTAAAACCCAAGTTGATCAAGGACCTCCACATAAAAACCGATACACTGAAACTAATAGAAAAGAAAGCAAGGGAACCAGCGGGACCAGGCACACAGGAACTCCACCAGCCCAGTGACTCCAGTTCCTTCTGGTCTGTCTGGGTTGGTGTCCTGAGCAGACTTTGGGCACAAGCTCCACAGCCAGTCCCACAACACACAGAGAAAGCCCCACTCCCAGGTGATCCAACAAGCCCAGGATCACAGGATGACAGAGACAGCTTGACTCTGTGGAGTTCTGACAGAATCAAGATCACAGGAAGGACAGGCTCCAATTAGATTTAGCAAAGGCAGGTAGCACTAGAGATAACCGGATGGTGGGGGACAAGCATAAGAAAATAAACAACCCAAACCAAGGTCACTTGGCATCATCAGAATCCAACTTTCCCACCATAGCAAGTCCTGGATACACCATTACACTGGAAAAGCAAGATCCAGATATAAAATCACTTCTCATGGTGATGATGCAGGACTTTAAGAAAGACATAAATAGCACCCTCAAAGAAATATAAGAGAACACAGGTAAACAGCTAGAAGCCCTTCAAGAAGAAACACAAAAATCCCTTAAAGAACTAGAGGAAAACACAATCAAACAGGTGAAGGAAATGATCAAAATCATCCAGAATCTAAAAATGGAAATAGAAACAATAAAGAAAACAGAAAGAGAGACAACCCTGGTTATACAAAACCTAGGAAACAAATCAGGAGTCATAGATGCAAACACCACCAACAGAATAAAAGATAGAAGAGAGAATCTCAGGGGCAGAAGACACCATAGAAAACATTGACACAACAGTCAAAGAAAATGCAAAAAGCAAAAAGCTCCTAACCCAAAATATCCAGGAAATCCAGGATGGAATGAGAAAACCAAAACTAAGGATAATAGGTATAGAAGAGAGTGGAGACTCCCAATGTAATGGACCAGTAAATATCTTCAACAAAATTATAGAAGAAAACTTCCCTAACCTAAAGAAAGAGATGCCCATGAACATACAAGAAGCCTACAGAACTCCAAATATACTGGACCAGAAAAGAAATTCCTCCCGACACATAATAATCAAAACACCAAATGCACTAAACAAAGAAAGAATTTTAAAAGCAGTAAGGGAAAAAGGTCAAGTAACATATAAAGGCAGGCCTATCAGAATTACATCAGACTTCTCATCAGACACTATGAAAGCTAGACGATCCTGGGTAGATATCATACAGACCTTACAAGAACACAAATACCAGCCCAGGCTACAATATCCAGCAAAACTCTCAATTACCATAGATGGATAAAACAAGATATTCCATGACAAAACCAAATTCACACAATATATTTCCACAAATCCAGCCCTACAAAGGATAATAGATGGAAAACATCAACATAAGAAGCAAAACTACACCCTAGAAGAAGCAAGATGGTAATCTTTAAACAAATCCACACAAACCTAATTTTACCTCTTACAACAAAAATGACAGGAAGTGACAATTACTTTTTCTTACTATATTAATATGAAAATTAATATT
>NW_022196904.1:53082215-53124823 GCF_008632895.1 Mastomys coucha
TTGTTCATTGAAACAGTTGGTGAATGACTTTATAGATAGACCATCTTAATACCTACACCATTTCTTAAGTGAATGTAACCCGTTCTCTGTGGCCTGGGAATGAAGTCACTCACTCAAGTCAAATAGCTTTGACCATAGCAGGAAGTCTGTATCCAAAAAGCCTACGATTCATTTCTTGGTGCAGCAGAACTATCAACTCTCAGCCTAGCTCTGATGGAGGTAAAATCTTTGGTGATGTGAGGGTCATTGAAGTACAGCCTTATTACAATGAAATCCAATGTCTAAAAATTGTTCTTATTTTTGGCTTGTACCACAATAAGAGCCAAGATTTTAAACTCTACTAAATACAAAACAAACAAAAAGACTTTATATATTTATGTTCATTTAAGAAAATACTAGTAGTGATGTATTATTTTGAAGTATACAATTAATATGTTTGGAGTTATTTAAAATTTATATTGAGAAAAATGTATCTTCTGCAGACGAGCATCTATCTAAGTCTGTCAAATTGATTGTTGTTTTATATCAAATGCTTATAATACTTATTTTTATTGTTGTAATATTTTGTAAATTTTAAGGAATATAACAAAAAAGATATTATGGGTATTTAAGGGTGTCTCTAGGAGGAGTGGGGGTACACAAAGGAAACAAGAATGTGATTTAATTCTATTTACTTAAAATATGTTTTTAAATGTTAACAAATTCAGATAAATTGAAATCATGTAATTTTTCTCATCATAATGCAATAAAAGTTTTAAAAAAAAGAAAGAAAAGAAAAGAAAGAGGGAAGAGCCTTGAGCACATGGGCACAGGGGAAATTTTCCTGAACAGAACACTAATCGCTTATGCTCTAAGATCAAGAATTGACAAATGACACCTCATAAAATTGCAATGCCTCTGAAAGGCAAAAGACACTGTCAATAGCACAAAATGCCAACCAATAGTTTGGGAAGAGATCTTTACCAATCCTATATCTGGATAAAGGGCTAATATCCAATATATACAAAAACCTCAAGAAGTTAGACTCCAGGGAACCAAATAACTCTATTAAAAATCGAGTACAGAGCTAAACAAAGAATTCCCAAGTGAAAAATACCGAATGGCTGAGAAGCACCTAAAGAAATGTTCAATGTTCTTAGTCATCAGGGAACTGCAAATCAAAACAAACCTGAAATTCCACCTCACACCAGTCAGATGGCTAGGATAAAAAACTCAGGTGACAGCAGATGCTGGTGAGGTGGTGGAGAAAGTGGAACACTCCTTCATTGCTGGTGGGATTGCAAGCTGCTACAACCACTCTGGAAAACAGTTTGGTGGTTCCTCTAGAAATTGCACATAGTACTAACAGAAGACCCAGCTATACCACTCCTGGACATATACCCAGAAAATGTTCCCACACGTAATAAGGACACATGCTCCACTATGTTCATAGCAGCCTTATTTATAATAGTCAGAAACTGGAAACAACCCACATGTCCCTCAACAGAGGAATGGATACAGAAAATGTGGTACATCTCCACAATGGAGTACTACTCAGCTATTAAAGACAATGAATTTATTGAATTATTAGGCAAATAGATGGATCTGGAGGATATCATACTGAGTGAGGTAACACAATCACAAAAGAACACACATGGTATGCACTCACTGGTAAGAGGATATTAGCTTAGAAGCTCAGAATACTCAAAATACAACCCACAAACCACCAAAAAACTCAAGAAGAAGGAAGAAGTTTGGATACTTCGAGCCTTCTTAGAAGGGGAACAAAATACCCATGGAAAGAGTTGCAGAGACAAACTATGGAGCACAGATTGAAGGAATGACAGTCCAGAGACTGCTCCACCTCATAATCCTTAACATATTCAATCACCAAACCCAAACACTATTGTGGATGCCAACAAGTGGTGGCTGTCAGAAGCCTGATATTGCTGTCTCCTGAAAGGTTCTGACAGTGCCCAACTAACATTGAAGTAGAGACTCACAGTCATCCATTGGACTGAGCATAGCATCCCCATTGAAGGAGCCAGATAAAGGACTCAAGGAGCTGAAGGGTTTGCATCCACTTAGGATGAACAACAATATGAACTAACTAGTACTCTCAGAGCTTCCAGGGACTAAACCACCAACCAAAGTGTACTCATGGTGGGATTCATGGCTCTAGCTACATATGTAACAGAGGATGACCTAGTCGGTCATCAATGGCAGGAGAAGTCCTCTGTCCTGTGAAGGTTCTATGCCCCAGTGTAGTGGAATGCCATGGCCAGGAATTGGGAGTGGGTGGGTTGGTGAGCAGTGGGAGGGGGCGGGAACAGGATTTTTTTTTTTCCGGAGAGGAAACCTGTAAAGGAGATATAATTTGAAATTTAAATAAAGAAAATATCTAAGAAAAAAGAAAATAATAAAAAATAATTTTGGATCAAAATTTTTGAGATGTGTAAGTGGCCCCATCCCTCAACTTGGGAGGCAGCATGTCTATCTACTGAAGGTGGTCTCTTCAGGTTTCCTCTCCACACTTTTGAGTGTTTTAGCTAAGGTCATCTCCACTGAGTCCTAAAAGTCTCTCACATTCCTGGTTTCTGGGACTTTCTAATGAATTCCCCATCCACCTTCCACCACAGTTGCATATTTCCATTCATTTTCCTCTGGACTTCTCTGCTGTCTCCCCACCATCCAGAACCTACCCTCCCTTTTCCTCTCCTGCTCTACCCAGGTCCCTCCCTCTGATTATTTTGTTCCCCCTTCTAAGTGGGATTGAAACATCCACAATTGAGTTGTATTATGGGTATTCTGAACTTCATGGCTAATAATATTCACTTATCAGTGTATGACCTTTTCGGTCTGTGTTTCTCACTCAGGGTGATATTTTCTAGTCCCACCCATTTGCTTTGCTTTGTGATGTCCTCATTTTAAATAGTTGAGTAGGTATATACAATTGTGTAAATGTATCACATTTTCTGTATCCATTCTTCAGTTGAAGGACATCTAGATTGTTTCAAGCTCCTATAAATAAGGCTTTTCTTGTGATATGGTGGAGCATCTCCAGGGTATGTGCTATGCCTTCAGGTAGAACTATTTCCAACTTTCTGAGGAATGGCCAGATTGATTTCCAGTGTGGTTGTACCAGTTTGCAATCCCACCAGCAATGGAAGAATGTTCCTTTTTCTCCACATCCTCACCAGCATCTGCTGTAACCTGAGTTTTTGATCTTTTCCATTCTGACTGGTGTGAGGTGGAATCTCAGGGTTGTTTTGATTTGCATTTCCCTGATGACTAAGGATGTTGAACATTTCTTTAGGTGTTTCTTGGACATTGGAGATTCCTCAGTTAAGCAGAGCCAGCACTTCAGAATCCCTCCCACATGTATAGATAGCCTGACTCCCAGGAGCTCTGTCATACATAACAAGGTTCACAGGCTCAAAGGAGGAACCAGATCCAGTCAGAGACAGCAAGGCCATTAACATCTGAGATAACCAGATTGTGAAAGGCAAGCACAAGAACAAATGCAACAGAAACCATTGCCACTTGTCATAATTGGATCCCAGTTCTCCAATCACAGCAAGTCCTGGATACCCTAACGTACCTGAAAAGAATGGCTCCGACCGAAAATCCCATCTCAAGAACATGATAGAAGACCTTAAGGAGGACATAAATAACTCCTTAAAGAAATACAGGAGAACACAAATAAATAGGTAGTAGCCCTCAAAGAGTAAACACATAAACCCCTTAAAGAAACACAATAAAATGGGTGAAGTAATTGAATAAAAACATCCAGGATCTAAAAATGGAAATAGAAAAAAGTAAAGTAATTACAAAGGAAGGCAACCGTGGAGTTAGAAAAGCTAGGAAAGAGATCAGGAGCTAGGTTTGTGAGCATCATCAACAGAATACAAAAGATAGAAGAGAGAAACTCAAGAGTAGAAAAAACCATAGAAGTTACTGGCACAACGTTCAAAGAAAATACAGAGTACAAAAAGCTCCTAACGCAAAATATTCAGGACATTCAGGACACAATGAAAAAACTCTAAGAATAATAGGAATAGAAGAGAAAGAATATTCTCAATTCAAAGGGCCAGAAATTATCTTCAATAAAATTGTAAAAGAAAACTTCCTTAACCTAAAGAAAGACAAGAAGCCTACAAAATAACAAATAGATTTGACAAGAAAAGAAATTCCTCTTATCACATAATAATCAAAACACTAAGTGCACAGAAACAAGAAATATTGTTAAAAGGTGTAAGGGAAAAGGCCAAGTAACATACATAAAGTCAAAACTATAAGGATTATGCCAGACTTCTCAACAGAGACACTAAAACCAGAAGATCTTGGGTAGATGTCATACAGACACTAAAAGAACACAAATGCCAGTGCAGGCTACTATATCCAGCAAAATTCTCAATCACCACTGGTGGAGAAACGAAGATAGTCCATAAAAAACAAATTTAAACATCTTTCAACTAATCCAATCCTACATAGAATAATAGAAGTAAAATGCCAACACAAGGAGGGAAACTATACCCACAGAAAACAAAGAAATCATCACACAGCAAACCCAAAACAAGAGACTCACATAAATATAATACCACCACTAACAAAATATTACAGGAACCAATAATCATTGATCTTGAATATCTTTCAACATCAATGGACTCAATTATCCAATAAAATGACATAGGCTAGCAGACTGGATATATAAACAGAACACAGCAATTTGTTGGATTCAGGAAACACACATCAGTGCCAAAGAAAGACACTACCTCAAACTAAAATGCAGGAAAAAATTGTCCAAGCAAATGGTCCCAAGAAACAGGTTAGAGTTGCTATTCTAATATCCTATAAAATAGACTTGCAACCAAAAGTTATCAAGCAAGATGGGAAGGATATTCTGCATCCATCAAAGGAAAAATCCACCAAGAGAAAGTGTCAGTTCTGAATACCTATGCCCCAAATGCAAGGGCATGTACATTCATAAAATAAATTTTAATAAAGCTCAAAATAAACACTGACCACCACATAATAATAGTGGAAAACTTCAACACCCCACTCTTACCAATAGACGGGTAATTGAAAAAGAAACTAAACAGACACACAGTTAAACTAATGGAGGTTATGAACCAAATGGATTTAACAGATAACAGCAGAAAATTTTACTCTAAAATAAAAGAAGATACCTTCTTCTCAGCACTTCATGGTGCCTTCTCCAAAACTGGTCATATAATTGGTCAAAAAACAAGCTGCAACCCAGCAATTGATACAATCCCATTCATCCTATCAGATCAAAACAGACTAAGGCTAGATTTCAATAACAACAAAAAACCCACATACCCATGGAAACTGAACAACTCTCTTATCAATGATAACTTGGTCATAGAAGAAATAAAGGCAGAAATTAATGACTTCCTAGAATTCAAAGAAAATGATGATACATCATCCCAAACTTATAGAACACAATGAAAGGAGTACTAAGAGGAAAATTCATAGCACTGTGTCCTCCTAATGAAACTGGAGAGATCCTATACTAGCAACTTACCAAAAGCACATGTGAAAGTCCTAGAATAAAAATAAGCAAACACACTCAAGAGGAGTAGAAGACAGGAAATAGTCAAACTCAATGCAGAAGACAAGAAGAAAATGCTGGAGGAGTGGAAGAGAAGAGGAGTAGAAGACAGAATCAACAAAAAACAAATGCTGGTTCTTTGTGGAAATCAACAAAACAGATAAACCCTTAGCCAAAATAACTCAATAGGACAGATATAGTATCCAAACTATGAAAATCAGAAATGAAAAGGGAAACATAACAACAGAAACTGAGGAAATTTAAAATAATAGATCCTACTACAAAAGCCTATACTCAACAAAACTGGAAAATCTAGATGAAATGGATAATTTTCTAGACAGATACAACATGCCAAAGTTAAATCAAGAGAAGATAAACTATCTAAACAGTCCTATATGCCCTAAGGAAATAGAAGAAATCATTAAATAACCTACCGGTCACAAAGCCCAGGACCAGATGGATGTAATGCATAATTCTACCAGACCTTCAAAGCAGAGCTAATACCAATACTTCCCAAACTATACCATAAACTTTAAACAGAAGGAGCATTACTTAATTTATTCTATCAAGCCACAGTTACCCTTATACCAAAATCACAGAGACCCAACAAAGAAAAAACTTTAGACCAAATTCTCTTATGAATATTGATGCAAAAATACTCAATAAAATTCTAGAAAACTGAATCCAAAATGCATCCAAACCATCATTCAGCATGATCAAGTCAGTTTCATCCTAGAGATGCAAGGTTGGTTCATTATAGGACAATCAGTTAATGTAATGAACTATGCAGACAAACTCAAAGGAAAAAATCACATACTTATCTCATTAGATGCTGGAAAAGGTTTCTTCAAAATACAACATCCCTTCACATTAAAAGTATTTGAGAGAACATGAATTCAAGGACCATACCTAAACATAACAAAAGCAATATAGAACAAACCAATGGTTGATATCAAATTAAATTGAGAGAAACTTGAAGCATTCCCACTAAAAACAGGGACAAGACAAGACAACCCCACTCTCTCTATCTATTCAATATAGTACTCAAAATTCTAGCTAATGCAATAAGACAATAAAAGAATAAGTCAAAATATCACTATTTGAAGATATGATAGTATATAGAAGCAACCCAAAAAATTCTACCAGAGAACTACTACTACTAATAAACAATGTCAGCAAAGTGGCTAGATATAGAATTAACTCAACACCCCTGAGCTGAGACTGATCCACAGCCCGCTGTGCACAGGTCCCCCAAGGAGAAACCTGTTCTCCCAGGAGAGCTTTCACTCCAGATCTCAGAGTTGAGATGGCCACTTTCTCTCCAATAACTGTCTGGAGTTGGGCATTGAGGAACACACAGCAGGGTGTCAGAGGGAACAGAACAGTGGAGTAGCTGGACAGGATCCATCCAGTTGCCATCTGCACTCCGAGCTTAGGCTGTTTCAGAGAAATCTGTATACAAGTTCCACCATAAAAGAGCTGGTCTCCCAGGAGTGCTGAGACAGGCTAATACACCTACAGGAAGAACAATCTGCAGCCAGAGACAGCAAGAACATCTAACAACAGAGATAACCAGATATCCAAAGGAAAATGCAACAGAAACCAAGACTACTTGGCATCATTAGAACGCAGTTCTTCCACCACAGCAAGTCCCGGATACCCTAACACACTGGAATTTAAAATCACATCTCATGATAGTGGTAGAAAATTTTAATAAGGACATACATAACTCCCTTAAAGAAATACAGGAGAATACAGCCAAACAGGTAGAAGCCCTTAAAGAAGAAACACAAAACTCCCTTAAAGAATTACAGGAGAACACAGGTAAACAGGTAGAAGCCTTTTAAAAGGAAACACAAAAATAGCTTAAAGAATTAAGGGAAAACAAAACCAAACAGGTGAAGGAATTGAACAAAATATCCAGGATCTATAAATGGAAATAGAAACAATAAAGAAATCACAAAGGAATACAACTCTGGAGATAGAAAACCTAGGAAAGAGATCAGGAGACATAGATACAAGTATCACTGACTGAGTACAAGAAATAGAAGAGAGAATCTCAGGGGCAGAATACACCATAGAAAACATTGACACAATAGTCAAAGAAAAATGCAAAATGCAAAAATATCCTAGCCCAAAACATTCAGGAAATCCAGGAAACAATGAGAAGACTAAACCTAAGGATAATACATAAAGAAGAAAGCAAAGATTCCCAACTTAAAGAGCCAGTAAATATCTTCAACAAAATTATAGAATAAAACTTACTTAACCTAAAGAAACAGATGCCCATGAACATATAAGAAGCCTCCAAAACACCAAATAGACTGGACCAGAAAACAAATTACTCCAGTCACATAATAATAATCAAAACACAAAATGCACAAGACAAAAAAAGAATATTAAATGCAGTAAAGGAAAAAGGTCAAGTAACATATACACACAGACCTATTAGAATTACACTGGAATTCTCACCAAAGACTATGAAAGCTAGAAGATCCTAGGCAGACATCATACAGACCCTAAGGGGACACAAATCCCAGCCAAGGCTACCATACCCAAGAAAACTCTCAATAACCATATATAGAGAAACCAAGATATTCCATGACAAAAACAAATTTACAAAATATCTCTCCACAAATCCAGCCCTTCAAAGTATTGTAAATGGAAAATTCCAACACAAGGAGGGAAAAAGCAAGAAAAAAAAAACTTCTTTTAACAAACCAAAAAGAAGTTAGCCAGAAAAAAAACATAATCCAACATCTAAGGAAAATAACATGAAGCAACAATCTTTTTTCCCTAATATCTCTTAATATCAATGGACTCAATTCCCCAATAAAAAGACATAGACTAAGACTGGATATGTAAACAGTCATTTTGTTGCATATAGGAAGCCAACCTCAGTGACAAAGAGAGACACTATCTCAGGGTAAAAGGCTGGAAAACAATTCTCCAAGCAAATGGTCCCTAGAAACAAGCTGGAGTAGCTATTCCAATATCAAATAAAATCAACTTTCAACCTGAATTTATCAAAAAGGATAAGGAAGGACACTTCATACTCATCAAAGAAAAAACAATCAAGAAGGGTTCTCTATGCTCCAAGAAGAACATCTATGCTCCTAATACAAGGACAACCAAATTCATAAAAGAAACTTTACTAAAGCTCAAAGCATACATTGCCACTCAAATAAGAGTGGGAGACTTCAACACCCCACTCTCAGCAATGACCAGATCATGGAAACAGAAATTAAACACAGATACAGTCAAAGTAACAGAAATTATGAACCAAATGGATTTAACAGATATCTTTAGAACATTTCATCCTAAAACAAAGGAATATAACTGCTGGTTAGCACCTGATGGTACCTTCTCCAAAACTGACCATATAATCTGTCATATAACAGACCTCAACAGATACAAGAAGACTAAAATAATCTCAGGTACTCTAACAGATCACTGCAGATGAAAGCTGGTCTTAAATCCCAACAAAAACAATGGAAAGCACACATTCACATGGAAAATGAACATTGCTCAATACCATGATAACTTGGTTAAAGAAGAGATAAAGAAATTACAGACTTTTTTAGAATTTAATGAAAATTAAGACACATCATACCCAAAATTATGGGACACAATGAAAGCAGTCTTAAGAGGAAAACTCATAGCTCTGAGTACCTCCAAAAAGAAACTGGAGAGAGCATACATGAGCAGTTTGACAGCAAATCTGAAAGCTCTAGAACAAAAAGAAGCAAATTCACTCAAGAGGAGTCAACGGCAGAAAACAATCAAATTCAGGGCTGAAATCAACCGTGTGGAAACTAAAAGAACTGTTCAAAGAATCAACCAAACCAGGAGCTGGTTCTTTGAGAAAATCAACAAAATAAACTCTTAGCCAGACTAACTAGAGGGCACAGAGATAGTTTCCTAATTAACAAAATCAGAAATAAAAAGAGAGACATAACAGAAACCGAGGAAATCCAAAAAATCCTCAAATGCTAACTCAAAAGCCTGTATTCAAAAAAACTGGAAAACCTGGATGAAATGGACAATTTTCTAGACAGATACCAGGTACCAAAGTTAAATCAAGATCAAATCAACGATCTAAACAGTCCCATATCTGTTCATGAAATATAAACAATCATTAATAGTCTCCCAACCAAAAAAAAAAAAAAAAAAAAAAAGCCCTGGACCAGATGGGTTTAGTGCAGAGTTTTATCAGACCTTCAAAGAAGACCTAATTCCAGTACTCCTCAAACTATTCCACAAAATAGAAACTGAAGGCACTCTACCCAATTCATTCTATGAAGCCACAATTACTCTGATACCTAAACCACACAAAGACCTAACAAAGAAAGAAAACTTCAGACCAATTTCCCTTATGAATATAGATGCAAAAATAATAAAATTCTTGCAAAGTGAATCAAAGAACACATCAAAACGATCATCCACCATGATTAAGTAGGCTTCATCCCAGGAATGCAGGGATGGTTCAATATATGGAAATCCATCAACGTAATTCACTACATAAACAAACTCAAAGGAAAAAAAAAACATATGATCATCTCATTAGATGCCAAGAAAGCATTGACAAAATCTAACATCCCTTCATGATAAAAGTCTTGGAATGATAGGAATTCAAGGCCCATACATAAACATAGTAAAAGCAGTATACAGCAAGCAAGTGGCCAACATCAAACTAAAGGGAGAGAAAGTTGAAACAATACCACTAAAATTTAGAAACTAGACAAGGCTGCCCACTCCCTCCCTACCCATTCAACATAGTGCTTGAAGTCCCAGCCAGAACAATTAGACAACAAAAGGCGATCAAAGGGATACAAATTGGAAAGGAAGAAGTCAAATTATCACTTTTTGCAGATGATATGACAGAATAATTCAGTGACCCAAAAATTCTACCAGAGAACTCCTAAACCTAATAAACAACTTCAGCAAAGTAGCTGGATACAAAATTAGCTCAGACAAATCTGTGGCCTTTCTCTACACAAATGATAAAAAAGCTGAGAAAGAAATTGAGGAAATAATACCCTTCACAATAGTCACACATAATATAAAATACCTTGATGTGAAAGATATGTATGACAAGAAATTCAAGTCTCTGAAGAAAGAAATTGAAGATCTCAGAAGATGGAAAGATCTCCCATGCTCATGAATTGGCAGGATAAATATAGTAAAAATGGCCATCTTGCCAAAAGCAATGTACAGATTCAATGAAATCCCCATCAAAATTCTAACTCAATTCTTTACAGAATTAGAAAGAACAATTTGCAAATTCATCTGGAATGACAAAAAACCTATGATAGAGAAAAATATTCTCAACAATAAAAGAACTTCTGTTGGAATCACCATCCCTGACCTTAAGCTGCACTACAGAACAATTGTGATAAAAACTGCATTGGTACAATGACAGGAAGGTAGATCAATGGAATAGAAATGAAGACCCAAAAATGAACCCACTCACCTATGGTCATTTAACCATTGACAAAGGAGCTAAAATCATCCAGTGGAAAAAAAGGCAGCATTTTCAACAAATGGCACTGTCTCAACTGGTAGTTAGCATGTAGAAGAATGCAAATAGATTCATTTTTATCTCCTTATACAAAGCTCAAGTCCATGTGGATCAAGGACCTCCACATAAAACCAGATATACTGAAACTTATAGAAAAGAAAGTCGGGGAGAGCCTCAAGCACGTGGGCACAGGGGAAATTTTCCTGAGCAAAACACCTATAGCTTATGCTCTAAGATCAAAAATTGACAAATTGGACCTCATAAAATTGCAAATCTTCTGTAAGGCAAAGGACACTGTCAATAGGGCAAAAGGGCAACCAATAGATTGGGAAAAGATCTTTACCAATCTTACATCCGATAGAGGGTTAATATCCAATATATACAAAGAACTCAAGAAATTAGACTCCAGGGAACCAAATAACCCTATTTTAAAAATGTGGTGCAGAACTAAACAAAGAATTAGCTGAAGAATACCAAATTGCTGTGAAGCACTTAAAGAAATGTTCAGCATCCTTAGTCATCAAAGAAATGGAAATCAAAACAACCCTGAGGTTCCACCTCACACCAGTCAGAATGGCTAAGATGAAAAACTCAGGTGACAGCAGATGCAGGCAAGGTGGTGGAGAAATAGGAACACTCCTTCATTGCTGGTGGGATTGCAAGCTGCTACAACCACTCTGCAAATTAGTGTGGCAATTCCTCAGTAAATTGGACATAGTACTACATGAGAACCCAGCAATACCACTTCTGGGCATATACCCAGAAGATATTCCAATATGTAATAAGGACACATGCTCCACTATGCTCATAACAGCCTTATTTATAATATGCAGAGGCTGGAAAGAACCCAGATGCCCCTCAAAAGAGGAATGGATACAGAAAATGTGGTACATTTATACACCGGAGTACTACTCAGCTATTAAAAACAATGAATTTATAAAATTCTTAGGCAAATGGATAGATCTGGAGGATATCATGCTGAGTGAGGTAACCCAATCACAAAAGAACACACATGGTATGCTCTCACTGGTAAGTGGATATTAGTCCAGAAGCTCAGAATACCCAACATACAATTCACATGCCACATGAAATTCAAGAAGGAAGACAAAAGTGTGGATACTTTGGTCCTTCTTAGAAGGGGGAATAAAATAGCCATGGAAAAAGTTACAGAGACAAAGTATGGAGCAGAGACTAAAGGAATGACTATTTACAGACTCCCCCACCTGGGGATTCATCCCATATACAGTCACCAGACTCAAACACTATTTTTGATACCAACAAGTACTTGCTGACTGAAACCTGTTATAGCTGTCTCCTGAGAGGCTTGACCAATGTCTGACAAAGACTGAGGTGGATGCCCACAACCAACCATTGGACTGAACACAGGGCCCCCATTGGAGGAACCAGAGAAAGGACACAAGGAGCTTAAGGGGTTTGCAGCTCCATAGGAGGAACAACAATATGTACTAACCAGACCCCCAGAACTCCCAGGGACTAAACCACCATCCAAAGAGTACACATGGTGAGACACATGACTCCAGCTACATATGTAACAGAGGATTGCCTTGTTGGTTATCAATGGGAGGAGAGTCCCTTGGTTCTGTGAAAGTTTATGCCCCAGGGTAGGGGAATGCCAGGGCGAGGAAGTGGGAGAGGGTAGGTTGTTGAGCAGGGGGAGGAGGGAGGAAATAGGGTTAGTTTTTTGTTTTTGGTTTTGGTTTTTGTTTTTGTTTTTGTTTTTTTTGTTTTTTTGTTTTTATTTTTTTCGGAGGGGTAACTAGGAGAGGAGATATCATTTGAAATGTAAATAAAGAAAATATGTAATAAAAAAAGAAAGAAAAAAATAGAAAAAAGGAATTAATGCAAACAAATCAGTAGCTTTTATTTATACAGATGATAAATGGGCTGAAAAAGAAAATAAGAAAACAATATTCTACAGTAGTCACAAACAATACAAAATATCTTGGTAACTCTAACCAAACATGACAAATATCTATGTGATAAGAACTTCAAGTCTCTCAAGAAAGAAATCAAAGAATATTTCAAAAAATGAAGAGATCTACCATGTTCATGGATTGATAGGATTAACATAGTAAAAATGACCATTCTACAGAGTCAATACAATCCCCACCATGATTCCAACACAATTTTCACAGACATGGAAAGACTAATTCTCAGTTTCATATGGAAAAACAAAATTCCAAGGGAATGTAAACAATTCTTAACAATATAAGAACTCTAGGGGAATTGCCATCCCTGAACTCAAGCTGTAGTACAGAGCAATAATGATAAAAACTGCATGGTATTGATATAGAGACAATTCAATCAATGGAATTGAATTGGAGACCCAGTAGTAAACCCACACACTTATGGACACTTGATCTTTGACATAGATGCCAAAAATATGTAATGGGAAAAAAAGAAAACATCTTCAATAAGTGGTACTCTTTTAACTGGCAGTCTGTATGTAGAAAAAATGAAACTAGATCCATGTTTGTCACCTTGAACAAATCTTAAGTCCAGGTGTATCAAGAACTTCATCATAAAACCAGATAAACTAAATCTAGTATAAGAAAAAGTGAGAAATAGCTTTGAACTCATTGGCATGGGAGTGGGGGTGGGGATTTCCTGAACAGAATGCCAATGTTTCAGGCTCTAAGACCAAGAACTTAAAAACTGAAAAGCTTCTGTATGGCAAAAGACAGTCAATAGTACAATTCAGCAATGTACAGATTGGGAACAAAATCTTCCCTAACCCCATATTTGATAGAGGGTCAATAGCAAAAATATATAGAAAACTCAAGAAGCTAACCTCCAAAAAAATAAACAACCCAATCAAAACATGGACTATAGAGCGTACTTAAAGAAATGTTCAACATCCTTAGTCAACAGGGAAATACAAACCAAAACAACCCTGAGACTCCACCTTACCCCAATCAGAATGGCTAAGATCAAAAACTCAGGTGACAGCACACATTGGAGAGAATATGAAGAAAGAAGAACACTTCTCCATTGCTTGTAGGATTGCAAACTAGTACAACAACTCTGGAAATCAATTTGAATGTTCCTCAGAAAACTGTAAATAGATCTACCTGAGACACAGATATACCACTCTTGGGCATACACCTAAAAGATGCCCCACCATACCACAGGGACACATGCTCTATTGTGTTCATATAGCCTTATTTGTGATAGCCAAAGCTAGAAGCAACCCAGATGTACCACAAAGGAAGAATAGATACAGAAAGTGTGGTTAATTTACACAATGGTATATTATTCAGCTATTAAGAGGGAGGACATCATAGTTTTACAGGCAAATGGATGGAACTAGAAAATAATCTGAGTGAGGATATGCATTGTATGTACACTAATAAGTGGATATTAGCCCAAAAAGTACATAATATCTAGGATACAATCCATAGAAATCATGGTTAACAAGCAGACGGGCCCAAGTGAAGGTGCTTCAATCTCACTTAGGAAGGAGAGGAAAATAATCACAGGAGGCAAAAGGAAGGTGGGAGCTGGGTGTAAGAGGGGACCAAAGGGAGAAGGGGGGAACATGGTCAGGTATTAGGGGGACAGAAGAGAAGAACTTAGGGCCAGCAGAAAGAATTGAAATATGCAAATTAGTGGGGTGGAATGTGGCAGGACCCTCTAGAAAGTACCAGAGACCTAGGAGGTGAGACACTCTCAGAACTCAAAGGAAGGAACCTTAGATGAAATGCCCTACAGTGGGGACAGGCAACTCGTAGCTAGAAGAAAAGCAGGACATCAACTGGAAGGATTCAGTTGATATCCCACAGTCAAAAATTCTTACCCAGAATTGTCCCTATCTAAAAGAACTGCAGGGACAAAAGTGGAGAGGATACTGAGGGAAAGGCAGTCCAGTGACTGGCCCAACTTGGGATCCATCTCAAGGGGAGGCTCCAAGGCCTAACACTATTACTGATTCTGTGTTGTGTTTCCAGACAGAAACTTTGCATATTAGTCCTCTGAAAGGCCCAAAAACCAGCTGACTGAGACAGACACATACTTACACCCAACCATTGGACTAAAGTCGAGAAGGACCCCTGTGGTTGAATTAGGGAAAGGTTGGAAGAAGCTGAGGAGGAGGGTGACCCCATAGAAAGACCAGCAGTCTTAACTAACCCAGACCCCTGCAACTTCTCAGAAACTGAGCCACCACCCAGGCAGCATACATGAGGTAGTCTAAGGCACCCAACACATATATAGCAGAGGACTGCCTGGTCTGGCCTCAGTGAGAAAAGGTGTGCCTAATCCTCGAGAGACTTGAGGTCCCAGGGAGTGGGGAGGCCTGAGGGTGGGAACATCCTTTTGGAGACAGGGGGAGGATGAATGGAATGAGGAACTCTGGGAAGGGGACCAGGAGAAGGGCAATGGCTGAACTGTAAAAAATATAAAAGTAAAGAAAGTGCAAAAGAAAAGATTTCTTTATTTTATTTTATTTGTATGAGTGCTTTGTCTGCATGTATGTCTGTGTGCAGTGTGCATGCCCTGTGCCCACAGAGTTAGAAGTAGGATTAGGATCCCCCGGAAGTGCTGTTGCAGATAGTTGTGAATGTTGTAGGTGCTAAGAATTGCCCCATCCACTGTAAGAGCAGTAAATGCTCATAACCACTGAGCTATCTCTCCAGCTCCTCACTCACTGTTTTTTAAATTGTTACATTTATTTACATTTCAAAATATCTCCTCTTTCCGGTCCTCTTTCCAAGACTTCTTCACCCCATCCCCACTCCTGTTTCCCCCTGAAAGTGTGCTCCCCCACCTATTTCCTTACACCCCACCAGCATCCCCCTTCCCTGAGATATCAAGTCTCTATAGGATTAGGTACATCCTGTCCCACTGAGGCCAGACAACTAAGTCCTCTGCTGCATATTTATCCAATGGAGCGAGCTGTGGACCAGCTCATGAATGCCCTTTGGTTGGTGGCGTGGTCTCTGGGGGCCTAGTCTCTTCTTAATCACCACTAATTTGTCAGCTCCAGCTGACCAACACTGATCAGCAAACTGATACTTTAAATATGCAATTCAGGTGCCAACTATGTGGCAGCATCTTGCAGCCTGGTGGTGGATTGTCTGGAAGGATGTTTATGCTACTAACATCAAATATGTAGTACTATAACTCATATCTATGACTCATTCTAGGAAATACAGTGTGAAAATGGGAGAGGTACAATCAGTTCTATTGACTAATTAGGAAATATTTTTTGCTAACTTCTCTCTTTCCCATGACAGATCTTCATAGGTTAATATGTTAAAACTCTGAACTTTAAAATCTTAACATCCTGTTTCACCTTTAACCTCATTTTTCAAATACTTTAAAATAATTTCCCCAGACATCCACAAATACATAAACTTTTTTTCTTCTCTCATCTGGAAACATTCAGCCATTTACCATGAGTTACAGGTAATTGATTACTGAGATCAGTCATTGAAAAGCAAGCTCTTTAAATAAAGAAATACTTTTTAAAAGTTTCCTTTTTAAAATTTAGATTGAAGCTTCTTTTCTGAGTTTACCTTTCTCTGCATGAAGGCTGTCAGCAAAGTAAACCTGCCTGTAAGTTTGCCTTTCTCAGCATGAAGCCTGTCAGCAATGTAAACCTGTTTGTGAATTTGCATTTCTCAGCAAGACACCTAGTAGCCCTAAGAAAAACCAAGGACTAGTTTTTTAACATCTGAAATGGCTGACTAAGCAGCTGCAAAGTTGGTGGGAAAAGCTGTCTGAGATAGGCCTTCTGTTAGTAAACTGTCTGCCGCAACCTCCATCACCAGGACGCTAGGAGAATAAATATGAGAAAAAAAAGTATACACCCAATGGCCTCCATTATCAATTAAAATGACAGGGATTTGCCTGCTCCAGTAGCAGCTATCCTGGATGCTCCATGGTAATCCTATGGCATTTGGAGGACAATCTACTATTCTCTCAAGCCAGCTGTTCTACAACAGGGAGAATATAGGAATAGATGGGAATTTCATGAGCACAGTGAGTGCTGCTACAATTTTTGGGTCTGAATTTCCAGATTAGAATAGTAATGTTGCCTAGTATACCATTGAAGGTACTGAGGCAGCAGAATAAACTCTATTTTGTCCTTTTTTTATTAGATATTTTCATTATTTACATTTCAAAAGTTCTCCCTTTTCCTGGCTTCCACTCCAAAAAACCCCCTATTCTCTCCCACATCCCACTGCTCACCAACCCACCCTCTCCCACTTCCTGGCATTCCCCTACACTGGAGCATAAAGTCTCACAGGACCAAGGGCTTCTCTTCCCAAAGATGATCAACTAGGCCACCCTCTCCTACATATGCAGCTGGAGCCATGAGTCCCACCATGTGTGCTCTTTGGTTGGTGGTTTAGTCCTGGGAGCTCTGGGGGTACTAGTTAGTTCATATTGTTGTTCATCCTAAGAGGCTGCAAACCCCTCCAGCTCTTTGGATCCTTTCTCTAGCTCCTTCATTGGGGACCCTGTGCTCAGCCAAATGGACAGCTGTAAACATCCACTTCTGTATTTGTCAGGCACTGTCAGAGCCTCCCAGGAGACAGCTATATCAGGCTCCTGGCAGGAAGCACTTGTGAGAATCCACAATAGTGTCTGGGTTTGGTGATTGTATATGGGATGGATCCCCAAGTGGGTTAGTCTCTGGATGGTCATTCCTTCAGTCTCTCCTCAGCACTTTGTCTCTGTTACTCCTTCCATGTCTATTTTGTTCCCCCTTCTAAGGATAGTATCCACACTTTGGTCACCCATCTTCTTGAGTTTCATGTGTTTTGTGGATTGTATCGTGGGTATTCCAAGCTTCTGGGCTAATGTCCACTTATCAGTGAGTGCATACCATGTGTGTTCTTTTGTGATTGGGTTACCTCACTCAGGATGATATCCTCCAGATCCATCCATTTGCCTGAGAATTTCATAAATTCATTGTTTTTAATAGCTGAGTAGTACTCCATTATATAAATGTACCATATTTTCTGTATCCATTCCTCTTTTGAGAGACATCTGGGTTGTTTCCAGCTTCTGCATATTATAAATATGGCTGCTATGAACATAGTGCAGTATGTGTCCTTGTTACATGTTGGAGCATCTTCTGGGTATATGCCAGGAGTGGTATAGCTGGGTCTTTCAGTAGTACTATGTCCAATTTTCTGAGGAACCGCCAAACTGATTTCTAGGGTGATTGTACCACCTTGCAATCCCACCAGCAATGAAAGAGTGTTCCTCTTTCTCCACAACCTTGCCAGCATCTGCTGTTACCTGAGATTTTAATCTTAGCCATTCTGACTGGTGTGAGGTGGAATCTCAGGATTGTTTTGATTTGCATTTCCCTGATGACTAAGGATGTTGAACATTTCTTTAGGTATCCTCAGCCATTCAGTATTTGTCAGTTGAGAATTCTTTGTTTATCTCTGTACCCAATTTTTAGTAGGTTTATTTGTTTCTCTGGAGTCTAACTTCTTGAGATATTATCCCTTTATAGGATGTAAGATTGGTAGTGATCTTTTCCCAATTTTTTGGATGCCTTTTTGTCTTATTGATGGTGGTCATTGCCTTACCGAAGCTTTGCAATTTTATGAGGTCCCATTTGTCAATTCTTGATTTTACAACACAAGCCATTGGTGTTCAGGAAAATTTCCCCTGTGCCCACGTGCTCCAGGCTCTCTCCTGCTTTCTTTTCTATTAGTTTCAGTGTATCTGGTTTTATGTGGAAGTTCTTGACCACTTGGACTTGAACTTTGTATAAGGGGATAAGAATTGATCGATTTGCATACTTCTACTGAAAGACCCCGAGAAGGGGACCCTTACTCAAGTCCCAGGAGACATGCACCCAGTGAAACACGAGAGGCTGCCTTGATGCAAAGCGCATGAGGTTTTTATTCAGAGTGCTCTGGGCCAACCCCCAATCTCACGCAGGAGACAAGGAATCATGCCCAGGCTAAGGGGTTAGGGGTTATATATAGGAAAAAAGGTCTGAGGGAACAAAGGAATCAGGGGGGCTATACATGATTGGTTATTTTAAATGTAGTTGGTGCAAATTAGAGTTGAAAATTCCTAAAAAGGAGAGTGAAAAAGGAGTGCTTATTTAAGGTTCCTAATTGACCTTTAGCTAATACCTAAAAAAGACAGATGGCCCATGGTCCATCACTCAATGTCTGCTCGGGCATGTCCCAGGCGCCTGGGCTCCAGACACGTCCTTGCATTATTGCCCTATCTCTGTGGTTTATGTCTCCCTGACCTGTCAGCCCTCCTAACAGCTTACTTTGGTCTGTATTCACAGGCCTGGCCCCTTTGGTTTTCGGTAATCCTCTCTAACACCGGTCTCAAAGTTAACTCTTTCAATCCCAGGCTTACATGGGCAAGTTTGTGCTGAATTTTTTCTTTTCATTCCCCCCTTCTTTTTTCTATAGTTCTAATCATAGAACTATATGTCTGTCTCAATTTCTTCATCTGGAGGCAAGGTATTATATTGATGGCGTAATACCATAAGTTGCACAGCCCCAATCCTCTCTTTCATGAAAACTTAATAAGTTTATTAAGAATGCAAGGACCAATGGTAAGCAATAACAAAAGTATGATTAGCGGTCAGAGAGACAGAGTGCAGAGATCAGAGATGTTAACCAAGGGGATGAATTAAACCAAGTTTCAAACCATCTCTTGCCTTGGGCTCTCTCCCTTTTTCTCTGTTCTAAACCTTCTCTAATTTTGGCTAAATTATCTTTGACTCTTCCTGAGTGGTCTATGTAAAAACAACACTCTTCCTTTAATGCTGCACATAGGCCCCCCTTCCTTAAGAAATAACAGGTCTAATTCTCTTCTATTTTGGAGAACCATTTCTGAGAGGGAGGTGAGTGATTCTTGTAAGTCAGCCAGAGTTTTTTCTATAAGTTCGATATCTGAGTCAATGGCCTCTCTCAGTTCTCCATAAGCCTTATGCTGTAAAGCCATCGCCGCTGATCCAGTGGTGGCCCCTGCAGCCCCTAAGCTTACCCCCAAAATAACTGCCAGGGTAATTCCTAATTCTCTTTTGTGTCTAACTAGGTCTTTGGTCTCAGGGTCCCAGTAATTCAGCACATCTTCATAGGAATGGTATCATAGTCTAGGCACTATTTGTACTAGCAAACAGAAATCATGGTTGTGATTAAGAATCTCCAAACTTATACAAGTTGTAATCTCTGAAGCACAGGCCCACCAGCTGTCTGAGGATGGGAGGAGGTACCCGGTTAGATCACCTAATAGGGGATATGAACTATTACACAGATGCTGATGAGTCTGTGAAACCTGACCCACACAAAGGCCTTTCCCAGTAACAGTAGATAGGGTGAGGCAGCCTTGTTGGTGACTCCACCTACAATTGGAGGCTTGAAAAGTTACTGTTGGGGTGTTAACCCATGGGATACCCTCATAGTAAGGCGGTGCCACATCATAACACATCCAACACTTTCTGGTCATTTCAGGATTTGTAGCATTAAGCACTTTAAAGGCACTAGTTACCATGTTTAAGAGAGGGCTAGCATCCGGATTAAACTCGGGGGAGTGGGGCAGGCAGGGTTTTTGAGGAGAGCATCGTAGTCCCTATTGTAGTGGCAGATGGTGTGGCTGTTCCTATCTTGGGAACAGTCTGGGGTTGAGACCACAGAGGATCTAGAGGCATCCGGGATTGGGGATGGTATAGGGCTGGGTTTGGGCCAAGCAATGTATAAGGGGTTTCCATCTTAAGCTTAATGGTGAATAACAGTCCATTGTCATACCTTTCTTTGTAAAATCTAAGACCCCATGTATAGCCAGTTGTCTACCCAGTTGCCCTTTTTCCTGCCATAGTGAAAACAATATGAAGTGGGTGGCACCAGTCTTCACACTCTGGGCGGTATGTCCACCCTGGTTCTCCTGCCTTATGATGGCTATAATTTACAGTTACTTTGATATAGTCCCAACTGGAGGTTGGCTTCCAGTATGTATCTCCCGAGGTCTCACAACTCCAATTTCCACAGAAGAAATGGTCTCGCCGCCCCCCCCCCCAAAGGTCCTAAGGGAACATTTTTTGTGGAATCCAGGCAGACGTAAAAGGTCAAAACTCAGAGCTGGCTCCTCTGGCTCGCGTGTCCACAACCCTCAAATGGGTCAAGCCCATGCCAGCCAGGGGGAGAGGATACTTTGGGAGCTGGCATATTGGGGTCATGATATCCTTCCATATCCCAGTTAGCTGGTGCCCCAAAAGCCAGTTTGCAGACATCGAGGAACATGTCTAGCCACCAAAGGCCTGGTGTAGTAAGTTTAGACCTGCTCCATATTATGTCCCCATGCCCAACAATTACCATCCAAGTCAGGTTACATGGCTGGTGGGGGTCAGGGAGCTTACTCAGGACTGGATTTGCGATGCAGGCGCAACTTAAGAGGATTATCAGTTTTTTCCACAGTCCACTGATCTTGGTTAAGTTCAGGGGGTGCCTTTTTGACGTGAGACGCATTGATCCAAGCAGGAATCTCATCTACCTTAACAGTAGTGGGGGTAGTTAGTAACACTAGGTATGGTCCCTTCCACCATGGCTCAAGGTTCCCAGCTCGATGTCTTCATATCAAAACAGGGTCTCCCACTTCAAATTGATGTGGCACTCTCAGATCACCTGCTGCATAGATGCCTTTTAACTGCTCCCAGGCTTCTTTTCTCATTGTTTCAAGAGCTTTTAGCTGGGCTAGAAGGTGGGATGAGGGAATAGAAGAATCATCAGGGCATGCATTTGCTTTCAGGGTTATATAGATAGGTGGCGGCGTCCCAAACATTAATTCAAAGGGTGTCAATCCGGTAATACTGGGGGGAGGGAGGGAAGGGGTGTTCTGAACCCAGAACAGTGCATAAGGAAGGAGAGCTGTCCAATCATATCCTCTGGTCTCTAAGGACAATTTAGTCAAGGTCTCTTTAGGGTTCTATTCATCCTCTCTACCTGTCCTGAGCACTGTGGTCCGTAAGCGCAATGTAGTTTCCAATCTATCCCCAGTTGTTTGGCCATACCCTGAGTTACCTGGGTGACGAAAGCAGGACCGTTTTCTGACCCAATTACCTTAGGTATTCCGAATCGGGGAAATATTTCTTCCAATATCTTCTTAGCCACCACGTTAGCTGTTTCTTTCTTGGTGGGGAAAGCCTCAACCCACTCTGAAAAGGTGTCTATAAACACTAAGAGATATTTATTTCCATATCGGGATGTCTTGACCTCAGTAAAATATGTTTCCCAGTACATCCCTGGCCGGTCTCCTCTCAACCGTCTTCCCTCCTGGAGCCTGCTAACACCAGCATTAGTTAAAGCACAGGCCTTACAGTTCTTTACTAATTCTTCCGCTGCTTCTTTTACCTGAGGTATGTCGTAAGGAGATCTTTTTACCAATTCAATCATTTTCTTCGGCCCCCGGTGGGTAAGGGTGTGAATCTTAGTCAGATAGATGAGCCCTTCTTCCGGGGAGAGGAAGGTCTCACCCGGAGGAGCCTCCCATCCTTTCCTGGCCACTGTGAGGATCATAGGTCCTTGTGCCACCTCCTTGGCAGCCTGGTCTGCCATTTGGTTTCCCTTTTCTATGTGTCCTTCTCCCTTCTGGAGCCCTGGGCAATGAATGATGGCTACTTTGCTTGGCAAGTGAACAGCTTCTAAAAGGCTGAGGATTTCTTGTTTTTAATATCTCTGCCTGCAGAGGTCAATAGCCAACGCTGTCTGTAGAGCGCTCCATGTACATGAGCCATTGTAAGCGCATACCAGCTATCTGTATAGATATTGACAGCTTTTCCCTCTGCTAGTTTTAAAGCTTGGACCAAAGGAATAAGCTCTGCTTTTTGGGCTGACGTTCCTTCTGGCAAGCTGCTGGCCCATATAACTGATTTCCCATCCACCACTGCTGCCCCAGCCTTTCGTTTACCTTCTACCATGAAACTGCTTCCATCGGTGAACTAGGTTAGTATCCCAGGCCATGGTTTATCAGTCAGATCTGATCAAGTCCTGGTCTCTTCTGCCAATATTTCTTCACATATATGTACTGGAGTTTCAGCAGTTTCAGGGAGTAGAGTAGCTGGGTTGAGGATGGCAGGTGGGGCAAAAGCTACTTGTTCAGTCAACAGCAAATTCTGATAATGCGTCATCCGGGCATTCGTCATCCAGCAATCGGGTGGTTGTCTCAAGTGCGTGGGGAGCTATTACTGCCACGTTCTGGCTCATAGTCAGTTTGTCAGCATCTTTTACCAAAAGGGCCGTGGCTGCTATTGCTTGCAGGCAGGAGGGCCAGCCACTGGCCACAGGGTCCATTTTTTTTTTTTTTGATAGGTAAGCTACTGGTCATTTCCAGGGTCCCAAAGTTTGAGTTAGGACCCACCTAGCCATTCCTCCTTGTTCATCAACATAGAGGATGAAAGGTTTATTTAAATCTGGCAAAGCCAAGGCAGGGGCCTGTAGCAATGCCTTCTTGAGGGCTTTGAAAGCCGACTGGTGTTCTTCAGTCCAAATGAACTCCCCTTTTTCCTTTGTCAGGGGGTATAATAGAGCTGCTAAGGTAGCAAAACCCGGGATCCAGAGTCTACAGAACCCAGCCATCCCCAGGAATTCTCTTACTTGGCGAGGGGTGGTTGGGGTTGGGATCTGCATCACTGTCTGCTTACTGGCTTCTGTAAGCCAATGCTGTCCGTCTTTCAGGGCATATCCCAAATAAGTCACTTCCGTCTGGCATAATTGTGCCTTTTTGGCTGAAACCCGGTACCCCAACTCACCTAACTCAGCCAGGAGCTTCTGTGTCCCAAGTTTGCATTCTTCATATGTTGCTGCGGCTAGAAGAAGGTCATCTACATATTCCAAAAGAGTTACCTGGGGGTTATCAGTTCGGAAGGATGCAAGGTCTCGATGCAGGGCCTCGTCAAACAAGGTGGGTGAATTCTTAAACCCTTGAGGAAGTCTTGTCCAGGTGAGCTGCCCTGTTCTTCCGTTCTCTGGGTCTCTCCATTCAAAGGCAAACAGGGGCTGGCTATTAGGGTGTAGCCTCAGACAAAAGAAAGCCTCTTTGAGGTCTAGGACCATATACCACACTTGTCTGGGTGGTAAAGTACTAAGTAGGTTGTAAGGGTTTGGCACCGTGGAATGTGTGTCTTGCACTCTCTTATTGACTTCTCTAAGGTCCTGTACTGGACGATAGTCATTTGTCCCTTGCTTCCTCACTGGGAGTAATGGAGTGTTCCATGGAGAGTTGCAGGGAATTAGAATTCCCTGTTGGAGTAACCTGTCGATGTGTGGGCGTATGCCCTCCCGAGCTTCTCTGCTCATGGGATATTGTCGAACTCTTATATGCGTGGCCCCAGATTTGAGTTCGACTACTATTGAGGGGGGGCCTGTTTTGCCATTCCCATCCCCCCTGTTTTGGCCCATGCTTGAGGGAATTGTTCAAGCCAATTTTCCAACCCCTCGATGGGTTTTTTTGGTGGGCTTTGATATAGCCGATATTCTTCTCCTAATCATGGAGAAAGTGCTAAGGTTTGGGGCACTTTAGTTCACCAGGACAATTCTGGTCCAGAGGGGGCAAATGTAATTTGAGCTTTTAATTTTGTCAATAAGTCTCTTCCCAGTAAATGTGTAGGGCATTTGGGGATAACCAAAAATGAGTGAGCTACTTGGTTCTTTCCGAGATCCACAACCCTAGAAGTAGTCCATGGGTATAGTTTTTGTCCTGTAGCCCCAATCACAAGCGTCTTTTTATCTTTCACTTTTCCCAAAGGAGTTTTTAGCACTGAGTATTCTGCTCCTGTATCAAACAGGAAGCTTACAGGGGTCCCCTCCACCTTCAAGTTTACCCTAGGCTCAGGGAGGGGTGCCGAGCCCCATTCCTCCTAGTCTTCATCACCCCTGAGTGTCAGTACTTTGGTCTTTTGCTTTTTCTTTAGGCATTCTCTGGCCCAATGGCCCCTATCCTTGCAATAGGAGCATTGGTCTGGTTCGAGGAATCATCGGGGTTGCCCTCTTCCGGGTCTCCTTGGTCCCTGCCTTCTCTCGCCACCCAGGTCCCCTGTCTGTCTGGTCTTCTCTACTTTATTCCTATCCCTATCCACTACCACGGCCAGTATTCTAGTCAAATTCTCGTCCTGTCTCTTATCCCTCCTGTCCTCTTCTCTTCTTTCTCGCTTTTCCCTTTCCTTTTTCTCCTCTTCTGTCTCTCGCTTATGATATACTTTCTCAGCCTCTTTAACTACATCTCGCAGGGTAAAATCATGCAACCCTTCTATCCTTTGCAACTTCTTTCTGATGTCAGGGGCTGATTGGTGTATAAAACTCATGATCACAGATCCCCACTGTCCTTCAGACAAGGGATCAAAAGGATTGTATCTCCTATAGGCCTCCATGAGCCTTTCTAGAAACACTGATGGGGGCTCTGTCATCCCCTGCATGACTTCTCTTACCTTAGCCAAATTGGTGGGCCATCTAGCGGCTCCTCTGAGACCAGCCAAGAGTGCCCGTCTATAATTGGACAGCTTCTCCCTACCTTGTGCTGTATTATAATCCTACTGAGGATGAGTCAGAGGAACTCCCTCCTCCATTTCAGCGGGAGTCTGGACTGGGCGTCCGGCTACATCTCGGACATTTTTCTGAGCCTCTTGGAGTATACTTTCCTTTTCTTCAGTAGTAAACAGGGTCTGTAAGAGCTGTTGACAGTCATCCCAGGTGGGCTGGTGCGAGAACATCAATGACTCTATCAAGCCTGTAAGGACGGTGGGGTTTTCTGAGAAAGGAGGATGGTTAGTTTTCCAGTTGTAAAGATCAGAGGACAAAAAAGGCCAGTACTGTAAAAACTGTAAGCCATCGTGATCCCCTGGGGGGGCCCAACGGCTCTAAGGGGTAGGGCTACCGTGGAGTCCACTGGCACCACAGTAGAGGGGACTCTTTGTGGGCTCCAGGTTCCTGCCAAAGGTCCGCCTCCTCCCTCAATCGGTGCGGAAGGCGCGGAGGGGCCTGGGGAGGCGGATGGCTGAGGCTCAGGCTCTACTAACTCTAATGGGGGAGGATAAGGAGGGGAAATAGGCCATTCAGGAGGTTCCTCTATGGCTGGATATACACTTGGGGGAGGGAGGAGATGGCAGAACGTTGTGTGCTCCCTCCCTCACTGGTTGTGGCTTTGGTTTCTATTTTGCCTCACCTTTCTGAATGGTCAAAACCTTAGGACCTGGACGGCAGGGTAAGAAAAAAAGGGGAATCCATTGGGGAGGGAACCGCACTAAGTCTTCCCACACCACAAAGTACGGCTGTTGGTCCGGGTGTGATCGTGGTCCATCCTGAAAATAACAGACTTTATGGCTTGAATAGTAAGCAGATCGAAATTTCCCTCTGGTGGCCATCCTACCCCAATGGCAGGGCCACTCCGAGGTACAGAAAGTTTGCCAGGTCCCCTTCTTTATCACTACGGATAGATTCTGTCCTCTCTCCCTAATGTCTTTCCAATGGTCCGCTGTCAGGGATAAGGGAGATGTTATAGTCTGACCCATGACTAGAATTAGGAAAAACAGAAATGTCACAAGAGCAAGAGAAGCTAGCACGTCCAAGCACAATCGTCCCTTCCTGGTTCTGAACAACCAGCTAAATGCAAACTCAGAAAACCAACAGTCAAGCTCGCCTGACTTTCCACTACCCCAGGCTCAACATCTAGGGTCCCTATTCCCCCAGACTCAACTTCTGGGGTCCCTGACACCCCAGGCTCAACATGTAGGGTCCCTGCTCCCCCAGGTTCAACTTCTTGGGTCCCTGTTCCCCCAGACTCAACTTCCAGGGTTGCAATATTTGTTTTTACTGCCTCCGGCTGAAAACCAAAAATAAAACACAACTCAAAGGTGCTGAACTTCAAACACACCACACGCACACTACACACACATACCTCCAAGTGGTCTTCAGGATTCCTGGGTGTCACGTGATCCCGGACGAGCCCCCAACTGAAAGAGCCCACTAAGGGGACCCTTACTCAAGTCCCAGGAGACATGCACCCAGTGAAACACGAGAGGCCGCCTTGACGCAAAGCACATGAGGTTTTTATTTGGAGCACTCCGGGCCGACCCCCAATCTCATGCAGAAGACAAGGAATCACGCCCAGGCTAAGGGGTTAGGGGTTATATATAGGAAAAAAGGTCTGAGGGAACAAAGGAATCAGGGGGGCTATACATGATTGGTTATGTTAAATGTAGTTGGTGCAGATTAGAGTTGAAAATTCCTAAAAAGGAGAGTGAAAAAGGAGTGCTTATTCAAGGTTCCTAATTGACCTTTAGCTAATACCTAAAAAAGACAGATGGCCCATGGTCCATCACTCAATGTCTGCTCGGGCATGTCCCAGGCGCCTGGGCTCCAGACACGTCCTTGCATTATTGCCCTATCTCCTTGGTTTATGTCTCCCTGACCTGTCAGCCCTCCTAACAACTTACTTTGGTCTGTATTCACAGGCCTGGCCCCTTTGGTTTTCGGTAATCCTCTCTAACACCAGTCTCAAAGTTAACTCTTTCCATCCCAGGATTACATGGGCAAGTTCGTGCTGAATTTTTTCTTTTCACTACATGCTGAGTACCAGTTGAACCAGCAGCATTGTTAAAAATGCTGTTTTTTTTTCCACTGGATAGTTTTAGCTCCTTTGTCAAAGATCAAATGACCATATGTGTGTGGGTTCATTTCTGGATCTTCAATTCTATTCCATTGATCTACCTGCCTTTCACTGTCCCATACCATGTAGTTTTTATCACATTTGCTTAAAGTCGGTGATGGAGATTCTACCAGAGGTTCTATTATTGTTGAGAATAGTTTTTGCTATCTTAGGTTTTTTGTTATTCAAGATGAATTTGCAAATTTTTCTTTCTAATTCTGTTAAGAATTGAGTTGGAATTTTGATGGGAATTGCATTGAATCTGTAGATTGCTTTTGACATGATGGCCATTTTTACTATATTAATCCTGCCAATCCATAAGCATGGGAGATCTTTCCATCTCATGAAGTCAAATTATCACTATTTGCAGATGATATGATAGTATACTTAAGTGCCCCCCCCAAATTCCACCAGAGAACTCTTAAACCTGATAAACAACTTCAGCAAAGTAGCTTGATATAAAATTAACTCAAACAAGTCAGTAGCCTTCCTCTACACAAAGGTTAAACAGGCAGAGAAAGAAATTAGAGAGACAACACCCTTCACAATAGTCACACATAATATAAAATATGTTGGTGTGAAAAATCTGTATGACTAGAACTTCAAGCCTCTGAAGAAAGAAATTGAAGAAGATCACTGAAGATGGAAAGATCTCCCATGCTCATGGGTTAGCAGGATTAATAAAGTAAAAATGGCCATCTGGCTAAAAGCCATCCATTTTGTTCTTAAGACTTCATTCTAAGTTAACTTGCTCTGAAAGAGGCATGGCCCCATCCCTGGAGGGCTGAGAAAAATCATAAAATGTTCCTGGCTGTTGCAAAATAAACACAGCAGCTACCACTCCCTGATGACAACAGAGTAGGGAAGACATAAGTCTTTCCCAGGCCAAGGTGTTCCTTTTTGATGTATGCTCCCTCCTTGTGGTTTTCGAGGTGCAGTAAATCAATTAGCTTAACAATCAACATTCCTGCCAGGCAGTAGTGGCACACACCATTAACCCCAGCACTTGGAATGACAGCTTAGTCTACAGAGTGAATTCCAGGATAAACAGGGCTGTCTTGAAAAACTAGAAAAAAAAAAGCCCAGAATTCCTTTACCCTCTCATGTAATGCCAAGATGTGGAAACCCCCACTTGCAGTTTTTCCTTTATAAACCACCTTCTTTCGTTTCTTCTCCATAGTTAGTCTCTACAAAACCTTCCACAGGTATTTTGTTCCCCCTTTTAAGAAGGAATGAAGTATCCACACTTTGGTCTTCCTTCTTGAGTTTCTTATGGTTTGTGGTTTGTACTTTGTGTATTCCGAAGCAGAGACTCAAGGAAGAACAATTCAAAGACTGTTCCATCTGGGAACCCTTCCCATATTCAATCATCCAGTCCAGACACTATTGTTGATGCCAACAAGTGTTGGATGACAGGAGCCTGATATAGCTGTCTCCTGAGAGGCTCTGACAGTACCTGACTAATACAGAAGCAGAGGCTAACAGCCATCCATTGGACTGAGTACAGGGTCCCCAATGAAGGAGCTAGAGAAAGGACCCAAGAGGCTGAAAGGTTTGCAGCCCCTTACGACGAACAACAATATGAACTAACTAGTACCCTCAGAGCTCCAGGGACTAAACCACCAACCAAAGAGTACACATAGTGGGACTCATGGCTCCAGCAGCATGTGTATAGCAGAGGATGGCCAAGTTGGTCATCAGTGGGAGGAGAGGACCTTGGTCTTGTGACGGTTCTATGCCCCAGTGTAGGGGAATGCCAGGGCCAGTAAGCAGGAGGGAGTGGGATGGTGAGCAGGGGGAAGGGAGAGGGAACAGCGGATTTTTTTAGTTTTGGGGGTTTTTTTATTTTATTTTATTTTTATTTTTCTTTGGAAGGGAACCTGGGAAAGGAGATATTGTAAATAAAGAAAACATCTAATAAAAAAAATAAACCACCTTCTTGCAGAACTGGGGATTCACTTTCCTTCCTGTTCCATCAGGTAGGTTGGTGGCCCAAATTCAAGCTTGAATAAAGACCCTCATGTGTTTACATCAGAGTTATGGTGCCTGGTGCTCTCATCGGGGTTTTTACACCATAATGGTAGGTAAGACATCCTGTAGGCCCATGTGTGGTACTTTTAATAGAATAATTATACATAGGAGAGCTAATTAATACTCAGGAAAACTATTTATATCCTAGTAGTAATTATACATTGTTGTTTTTTCCCCAAGATATAAGTCATCCAAAATATTTGAACTGAGACCTGGTCAGTGGCTGGTTACCTAAGGAATGGTGTCATATTGTGGGCTAAGCATTATATCAGTTAATGCTCTGGTCCACCTTCAATATAAATGACTCAGACTCAGGTATGTTCTGACCTTGTAAGTACAAAGAGGATATTGAAACACCCAGATTATTGCAGCAGTTAATGCAAGCCACAGAACTAGTCTCTACTAATGTAAAACCAATGTCTAATTCCAGTTCCTCATTGATCTCTTTTAATCAAAATGAGTAAAGCTGCAGATCTATCGCCCATTTCTATCTTGGGAGAATTTCTGTTAGTAAATAATCAAGCTTCCATCTTTCCTGGCCACCAATGTCTACTAGACACCCTCTTCATCTTTAAATGATGGTTCTCTTTATCATTGCCCTTTTCCTGGCAAAGTGACTTTCTAAAGAATGAAATAACATTTCTTAAACTTCACACACACACACACACACACACACACACACACACACACACACAAAACATACTACAATGATGACAGCAGGCAGTGTCATTCAGAAATACCAAACTGTATACTTCACAAAATATCTGGACAAATTGTGGAAATGTTTGTTTATGAAAGTAGTATTCCTTTATATGTCCTCTAGATATAAAGTATATATTTTGTGATATTTAGTGCTAACTTATAAAAGGTATCTATGAATTATTGAAATCTTAATTCTACTTGATTGTCCAATTTCCATATTTTCCTAATCATCTTTATGTTGTTAGCTGATGTTTCACAATGGAAATTCTCTATTGATGTTCAGAGAGAAGAAGTACCCCACTACAATATCTGGACCATAATGGTGCTGATATAATGTCTCTTGCTCTTTATTTCCAGTGAGTGGTGAAAGAATGCATCCTAAGAAGCAAGAGAAAATAGCCCAGTACTAAAAGGAAGTGGTCTTTAAAAAGTAACATGGATGGAGCAGAGACTCCCAATATATAGTGAATTTATAACCTTTCTTTGTATTTGAACTTTGCCTCTGGTGTTAAGCTCAAAAACAGGAAGATAAAGGCCACTGGCACAAATCATTTTGGCCAAATTAATTAAACCAAGTAATTAATTAAAAGAAGCTTTTTAATTTATGTACTCAGTCTGCCTCCCCATAAGCTCAGAGACAGGAGGTTTCCAAAAGGGAGATTTGGCAGGCAAAATATGTAGGCTCACAGGAGCATAACAGAAGAATGAATAGTCAGGTTAGGTCTAGAGACCGTCTGAAGCAAAAGCATGGTTGCAAGGTTGGTATAACAATATGTAGTCATATCAAGAGAGCACAACAACTTTTTCTTTTTTATTGGATATTTTATTTATTTACATTTCAAATGTTATCCCCTTCCTGGTTTCCCTCTCTCCCAAAAACACCTTATCACATCCTCCCTCCCCCTGCTTCTATGAGGGTATTCCTCCACCCACCCACCCACTCCCACCTCCCCACCCTTGATTCCCCTACACTGGAGCATCTATTGAGCCTTCAAAGGACCAAGGACCTCTCCTTCCATTGGTGCATAACAAGGCCCTCCTCTCCTACATATGCAGCTGGAGCCATGTGTACTCCTTTGTTGATAGCTCAGTCCTTGGGAGTTCTGGGGGATCTGGTTGGTTGATATTGTTGTTCTTCCCAAGGGATTACAAACCCCTTCAACTCCTTCAGTCCTTTCTCTAACTCTTCTATTGGGGACCCCACGCTCAGTCCAATGGTTAGCTGTGAATATCTGCCTTTGTATTTGTTAGGCTCTGGCAGGGCCTCTCAGGAGACAACCATATCAGGCTCCTTTCAGCATGCACTTCTTGAGATCCACAATAGTGTCAGGGTTTGGTAACTGTATATGGGATGAATCTCCAAGTGGGACAGTCTCTGGGTGGCCTTTCCTTCAGTCTCTGCTCTACACTTTATCTCCATATGTGCTCCTGTGAGTATTTTGTTCTCCTTCTAAGAAGGTCAGAAGCACCCACATTTTGGTCTTTCTTCTTATTGAGCTTCATGTGGTCTGTGAATTGTATCCTGGTTGTTGGGATATTTTAGGCTAATATCTATTTATCAGTGAGTGCATACCATGCATGTTCCTTGTGATTGGGTTACCTCACTCAGGATGATATTTTCTACTTCTATCCATTTGCCTAAGAATTTCATGAATTCATTGTTTTTAATAGCTGAGTAATACTCCATTATATAAATGTACCACATTTTCTGTATCCATTCCTCTGTTGAGGGACATCTGGGTTCTTTCTAACTCCTGGCTATTATCAATAAGGCTGCTATGAACATAGTAGAGCATGTGTCCTTATTACATGTTGGAGCATCTTCTGGGCATATTCCCAGGAGTGGTATAGCTGGGTCCTCAGGAAATACAATGTCCAACTTTCTGAGGAACTGCCAAACTGATTTCCAGAGTGGTTGTACCAGCTTGCAATCCCACCAGCAATGAAGGTGTGTTCCTATTTGTACACACCTCTCAAGCATCTACTGTCACCTGAGTTTTTCATCTTAACCATTCTGACTGGTGTGAGGTATAATTTCAGGGTTGTTTTGATTTGCATTTCCCTGATGACTAAGGATGTTGAACATTTCTTTAGGTGCTTCTCAACCATTTGGTATTCCTTAGCTGAGAATTCTTTGTTTAGCAATGTGCCCCATTTTTAATAGGGTTATTTGGTTCTCTGGAGTCTAACTTCTCGAGTTTTATACATATACATATATGTATGTATATGTACAATATATATGTATATATATTGTGTATATATATATGTATATATACAACATATATATATACATATATATTATATATATATATATATATATATATATATATATATAGGCTATTAGCTCTCTATCAGATGTAGGATTGGTAAAGATCTTTTCTCAATTTTTTGGATGCCTTTTTGTCTTATTGAGAGTGTCCTTTGCCTTACAGAAGCTTTGTAATTTTATGAGGTGCCATTTTTCAATTCTTAATCTTAGAGCATAAGCTATTGATGTTCTGTTCAGGAACTTTTCCAGTGTGCCCATATGTTCAAGGCTTTTCTCCACTTTCTCTCAGGTGAGACAGTCTATGGATGGCCTTTCCTTCAGTCTCTACTCTACTTTTTGTCCCTGTATTTCCCTCAGACAGTAACAATTTTGAGTTAAAATTATTGAGATGGGTGAGTGGTTCCATTCCTCATCCAGAGCTTGTGCCTAACCTCTGGTTATGGTCTCTGCAGGTTCTCTCTACCCTTTATTGGACATTTCAGTTAGTGTCATCCCCATTGGGTCCTGGGAGCCTCTTATTTTCCTGGTGTCTGGGACTTTCTGGTGGCTACCCCCAGTTCCCAAACCCCCTTTTCCACACACCTCTATTCAATTTCTTGACCCTCTGTACATCTCTTCTATATCCTCCTACACTTGATCCTGTCCCCCTTGTTTTCCTCTCCCCCTCCTTTTTTCCTCCCAAGTCCCTTCCATCCTCTAACTCCCATTAATATTTTGTTCCCCCTTCAAAGTAGGACTGAAGTATCCACAATTTGGTCTTCCTTCTTCTTGCCATATATATTGTCTGTAAATTTTATCATGGGTATTCTGAGTAATTTTTCCTAATATCCACTTATCAGTGAGTACAAACCATGTGTTTTTTTTTTTATGACTGTGTTACCTTACTCACAATGATATTTTCTAGTTCCATACATTTGCCTGCAAATTTCATGGTGTCATTTTCATGGCTGTTTAGTATTCCATTGTAAATGTACAACATTTTCTGTATCCACTCCTCTTTTGAGGGACGTCTGGGTTGTTTCCAGCTCTGACCATTATAAATAAAGCTGCTATGAACAAAATGAAGCATATGTCCTTATTATATGTTGGAAAATCTTTTGGGTATATGCCATGGAGTGTTATAGCTGTGACCTCAGGTAGTACTATGTCCAATTTTCTGAGGAACCGCCAACCTGATTTCCAGAGTGGTTGTACCAGCTTGCAATCCCACCAGCAATGAAGGAGTGTTCCTCTTTCTCCACAACCTTGCCTGCATCTGCTAACACCTGAGTTTTTGATTTTAGTTATTCTGACTGGTGTGAGGTGGAATCTCAGGGTCGTTTTGATTTGCATTTCTCTGATGACTAAGAATGTTGAACATTTATTTAGGTGCTTCTCGGGAATTCAGTATTTGTCAGTTGAGAATTCTTTGTTTAGCTCTGTACCCTATTTTTAATAGGGTTATTTGGTTCTCTGGAGTCTAACTTATTGATTTCTTTGTATATATTAGATACTAGCCCTCTATTAGATATAAGATTGGTAAAGATCTTTCCCAAGATTTGGGTTGCCATTTTGTCTTATTGACAGTGTCTTTGCCTTACAGAAGCTTTGCAGTTTTATGAGGTCCCATTTGTCTATTGTTGATCTTAGATCATAAGCCATTAGTATTCTGTTCAGGAAATTTTCTCCTGTGCCCATGTATCCAAAGCTTTTCCCCAATTTCTCTTTTATTGGATTCTGTGTATCTGTTGGTTTTTTGTGGTGGTCCTTGATCCACTGGGACTTTAGCTTTGTAGGAGATAAGAATGTGTCAATGTGCATTCTTCTACATGCAAACCTCCTCTTATGCCAGCACCTTTTGTCAAATATGCTGTCTTTTATTCCACTAGAAGGTTTTGCTTCTTTGTTAAAGATTGAGTAACCATAGGTATATGGATTCAATTCTAGGTCTTCAATTTTATTCCATAGATCTGTATGCCTGTCTCTGTACCAATACTATTCAGTTTTTATCACTATTGCTCTGAAGTAGAGGAGGGGATGGTATTTCCCCAAGATCTTCTCTTATTGATGAGGATAGTTTTTTATATTCTGGGTTTGTTTGTTTGTTTGTTTGTTTTTGTTTGGGTTTTGCTTTTTTTTGTTGTTGTTCCAAATAAATTTAAGAATTGCTCTTTCTTTCTTTGTGAAGAATTGAGTTGGAATTTTGATGAGGATGGCATTGAATCTGCAAATTGCTTTTGGTAAGATGGTTAGTCTTGCCAATCCATGAGCATGGGACATCTTTATACCTGCTGAGGTCTTCTTCCATTTCTTTCTTCAGAGACTTGATGTTCTTGTCATACAGATCTTTCACTTCCTTGTTTAGAGTACACCAAGATATTTTAATTATTTTGGATATTGTGAAGCATGTCATTTCCTTAATTTCTTTCTCAGTCTGTTTCTCCTTTGAGTGGAGGAAGGCTACTGATTTGTTAGAGTTAATTGTATAATCAGCTACTTTGTTGAAGGTGTTTGTCGGCTGAAGGAGTTCTCTGGTGGAATTTTGGGGGTTACTTAAGTATAATATCATATAATCTGCAAATAGTGATACTGACCCCTTCCTTTCCAATTTTTTATCCCTGTGACCTCTGTTTGTTGTCTAATTGCTCTGGCTAGGACTTCAAGTATTATATTGAATAGGTAGGGAGAGAGTGGGCAGCCTTGTCTAGTCACCAATTTTAGTGGATTGCTTCAAGTTTCTATCCATTTAGTTTGATGCTGGCTACTGGTTTGCTGTATATTGCTTTTACTATGATTAGGAATAGGCCTTGAATCCTGTTCTTACCAAGACTTTTAACATGAAAGAGTGTTGAATTTTGTCAATTCCTTTTCAGCATCTAATGAGATGATCATATGGTTTTCTTTCTTTGAGTATGTTTATATAGTACATTACACTGATGGATTTCCATATATTGAACCATAGTGCACCCTAGAATGAAGCCTACTTGATCATGGTGAATGATCCTTTTGATGTGTTCTTAGATTCAGTTTGTGAGAATATGATTGAGTATTTTTGCATTAATATTTTAAGGTAAATTGGTCAGAAGTTCTCTCTTTTTGTTGTGTCTTTGTAGGGTTTTGGTATCAGCATGACTGTGGCTTCATGGAATGAATTATATAGGATTCTTTCTGCTTTTATTTTGTGAAATATTTTGAAGAATATTACAATTAGGTCTTCTTTGAAGGTCTGATAAAACTTTACACAAAAACCATCTGCTCCTAGGCTTTTTTGCTTGGGAGACCTTTAATGACTGCTTCTATTTCTTTAGATGGTTTATCTGATCATGTTTTAAGTTTGGTACCTGATATTTGTCTAGAAAATTGCCCATTTCACCCAGATTTTCAACTTTTGTTGAGTATAGGCTTTTGTAGTAGGATCTCATGATTTTTTTTTAATTTCTTCAGTTTCTCTTGCTATATCTCCTTTTTCATTTCTGATTTTGTTTATTTGGATACTGTCTCTGTGCCCCTTGTTAGTCTAAGAGTTTATCTAAATTGCTGATTTTCTCAAAGAACAAGCTCATTGTTTTGTTGATTCTTTGTATAGTTCTCTTTGTTTCTACTTAGTTGATTTGAGCCATGAGTTTGATTATTTCCTGCCATCTACTACTCTTGGGTATATTTACTTCTTTTGCTTCTAGAGCTTTCAGGTGTGCTGTCAAGCTGCCAGTGTTTGCTCTCTCCAATTTCTTTATAGAAGCACTCAGAGTTATAAGTTTTCCTCTTAGAACTGCTTCCATCGTGTTCCATAGGTTTGAGAAACTTGTGCCTTCATTTTCATTAAGTTCTAAAAAGTCTTTAATTTTTTTCCTTATTTCTTCCCTGGCCCAGTTATCATTAAGTAGAGAGTTGTTCAGCTTCCATGTGTACATGGGCTTTCTGTTATGTTTGTTGTTATTGAAGACCAACTTTAGTCCATGGTGATTTTATAGAATGCATGGAATTATTTCAACCTTCTTCTATCAGTTGAGGTCTGTTCTGTGACTGAATATATGGTGAGTTTTGGAAAAGGTACGATGAGGTGCTAAGAAGAAGTTATATTATTTTGCTTTGGAATGAAATGTTCTATAGATATTTGTTAAATCCACTTGGTTCATAACTTCTGTTAGTTTCACTGTGTCTCTGTTTAGCTTCTGTTACCATGATCTGTCCATTAATGATAGTTGGGGGTTTAACTCTCTCATTATTATTATGTGACTTTCAATGTGTGCTTTGTGCTTTAGCAAAGTCTCTTTTATGAATGTGGATGCCCTAACATTTTGGACATAGATGTTGAGTATTGAGAGCTCATCTTGATAATTATTTTATGTGTATGAAATGTTCTTCCTTATCTTATTTGATAACTTTTGGTTGAATGTAGATTTTATTGGATATTAGATTTGCTACTCTAGCCTGTTTCTTGGGATCATTTCCTTAAAAAATTTTCCAATCTTTTTCTCTCGGGTAGTGTCTGCCTTGGTCACTGAAGTGTGTTTTCTGTATGTAGCAAAATTCTAAATCCTGTTTATCTATGCAGTCTGTTAGTCTATGTCTTTTTTTAATTAAATATTTTCTTTATTAACATGTCATATGATATCTCCTTTCCCAGTTTCCCCTCCAAACAAAAGAAAACCTGTTCCCTTCCCCCCACCCCCCCACCCCGTCTCAGGCTCACCAACCCACATTCTCCCACTTCCTTGACCTGGATCTTTCATTGGGAACCCTGTGCTCAGTCCAATGGATGGCTGTGAACCTCTACTTCTGTATTAGTCAAGTACTGTCAGAGCCTCTCAGGAGACAGCTCTATCAGGTTCCTGTCAGTCAGTACTTGCTGGAATCCACAATAGTGTCTGGATTTGATAATCAAATATGGGAAGAATTCTCAGGTGGAGAACTCTCTGGATTGTCCTTCCTTCAGTTTCTGCTCCATACTTTGTCTCTGAAACACTTTCCATGGATATTTTGTTCCCCCTTTTAGAAGGAACGAAGAATCCACACTTTGGTCTTCCTTCTTTATGAGTTTCATGTGACTTGTGGATTGTACTTTGTGTATTCCGATCTTCTGGGCTAAATCCACTTATCAGAGAGTGCATACCATGTGTGTTTTTTTGTGATTGGGTTACCTCACTAAGGATGATATTCTCTAGATCCATCCATTTCCCTAAGAATTTCATTAATTCATTGTTTTTAATAGCTGAGTAATATTTCATTGTGTAGATGTACCACAATTTCTGTATCCACTCCTCTGTTGAGGGACATCTGGGTTGTTTCAAACTTCTGGCTATTATAAATAAAGCTGCTATGAACATGGTGGACCATGTGTCCTTATTACATGTGGAAACATCTTCTTGATATATATACCCAGGAGAGGTATAGCTGGGTTGTCTGATTGTACTATCTCCAATTTCTGGAGTAACCACCAACCAACAATGAAGGAATATTCCTCTTTCTCCACAACCTTGCCACCATGTACTGTCACCTGAGCTTTTTATCCTAGCCATTCTGACTGGTATGAGGTGGAACTCAGGGTTGTTTTGATTTCCATTTCCCTGATGACTAAGGATGTTGAACATTTCTTTAGGTGCTTCTCAGTCTTTCAGTATTCATCAATTGAGAATTCTTTGTTTAGCTCTGTACCCCATTTTTAATAAGTTATTTGGTTCTCTGGTGTCTAATTTCTTGAGTTCTTTGTATATATTGGATATTTGCCTGCTATCAGATATAATATTGGCAAAGATCTTTTCCTAATTTGTTGATTGTCATTTTGTCCTATTGACAGTGTCTTTTGCCTTACAGAAGCTTTGTAATTTTATGAGGTCCCATTTGTCAATTCTTGATCTTAGAGCATAAGCTACTGGTATTCTGTTCAGGAATTTTTCCCCATGTGTCCATGTGCTCAGTGCTCTTCCACATTTTCTTTTCAATTAGTTTCAGTGTATCTGGCTTTATGTGGAGGTCCTTGATCTACTTAGATTTGAGCTTTGGACAAGGAGATAGGAATGGATCGATTTGCTTTCTTCTACATGCTAAACATCAGTTGAGCCAGCACCATTTCTTGAAAATGCTGTCTTTTTTCCACTGAATGGTTTTTAGCTCCTTTGTCAAATATCAAGTGACCATAGGTGTGTGGGTTCATTTCTGGGTCTCCAATTCTGTTCCATTGATCTACCTGCCTGTCACTGTACCAGTACCATGCAGTTTTTATCACTATTGCTCTGTAATACAGCTTGAGGTCGGGTATGGTGGTTCCCCCAGAAGTTCTTTTATTGTTATTCCAGATGAATTTGCAAATTGCTTTTTCTAAGTCTGTGAAGAATTGAGTTGAAATTCTGATGGAGATTGCATTGAATCTATAGATTGCTTTTTGCAAGATGGCTTTTTACTACATTAATCTTGCCAATCCAGGAGCATGGGAACTCTTTCCATCTTCTGAGATATTTTTCAATTTCCTTCTTCAGAAACTTGAAGTTTTTGTTATATTGATCTTTTACTTGCTTAGTTAGAGTTACACCAAGGTATTTTATATTATTTGTAACTATTGTGAAGGGTGTTGTTTCCCTAATTTTTTTCTCAGCCTCTTTATCCTTTGTGTAGAGGAAGGCCTCTGATTTGCTTGAGTTAATTTTATATCCAGCTACTTTGCTGAAGTTGTTTATCAGGTTTAGGAGCTCTCTGGTGAAATTTTGGAGGTCACTTAAGTATACTATCATATCATCAGCAAATAGTGATAATTTGACTTCTTCCTTTCCAATTATATCCCTTTCATATCCTTTTGTTGTCTAACTGCTCTGGCTAGGACTTTAACTACTATATTGAATTGGTATTATAGAGTGGGCAGCCTTGTCTAGTCCCTGATTTTAGTGGGATTGCTTCAAGTTTCTCTCCATTTAGTTTGATGTTGGCTACTGGTTTACTGTATACTGCTTTTTCTATGTTTAGGTATATGCCTTGAATTCCTGATCTTTCCAAAACTTTTATCATGGAGGGGTGTTGGATTTTGTCAAAAGCTTTCTCAGCATCTAATGAGATAATCATATTGGTTTTTTTTCCTTTGAGTTTGTTTATATAGCAAATTACATTGATGGATTTCCAAATATTGAACCATCCCTGCATTCCTGGCATGAAGCCTACTTGATCATGATGGATGATCATTTTGATGTGTTCTTGGATTCAATTTGCAAGAATTTTATTGAGTATTTTTGCATCGATATTCATAAAGGAAATTGGTCTGAAGTTCTCTTTCTTCATTGGATCTTTGTGTGGTTTAGGTATCAGAATAATTGTGGCTTCATAGAATGAATTGAGTGGAGTACCTTCTGTTTCTATTTTGTGAAACAGTTTGAGGAGTATTGGTATTAGATCTTCTTTGAAGGTCTGATAAAACTCTGCACTAAACCCATCTGGTCCTGTGTTTTTGTTGGTTGGGAGACTATTAATGACTGTTTCTATTTCATTAGCAGATATGGGACTGTTTAGATCATTTATCTGATTTTGATTTAACTTTGGTACCTGGTATCTGTTTAGAAAATTGTCCATTTTATCCAGGTTTTCCAGTTTTGTTGAGTATAGGCTTTTGTAGTAAGATCTAATGATTTTTTGGATTTTCTAAGTTTCTGTTGTTATGTCTCCCTTTTCATTTCTAATCTTGTTAATCAGTGTACTATCTCTGTGCCCTCTAGTTAGTCGTGCTAAGGATTTATCTATTTTGTTGATTTTCTCAAAGAACCAGCTCCTTGTTTGGTTAATTCTTTGTATAGTTCTTTTTGTTTCTTCTTGGTTAATTTCACCCCTAACATTCATTATTCCCTGCCATCTACTCTTCTTGGGTGAATTTGTTTCTTTTTGTTCTAGAGCTTTCAAATGTGCTGTCAAACTGCTAGTGTATGCTCTTTCCAGTTTCTTTTTGGAGGCACTTAAAGTTTTCCTCTTAGGACTGCTTTCATTTTGTCCCATAAGTTTGGGTATGCTGTGGCTTCATTTTCATTAAAGTCTAGAAAGTCTTTAATTTCTTTCTTTATTTTTTGCTTGACCAAGTTATCATTGAGTAGAGTGTTGTTGAGGTTCCACGTGTATGTGGGCTTTCTAATGTTTATGTTGCTATTAAGGAGCAGACTTAGTCCATGATGATCTGGTAGGATACAAGGAATTATTTCCATCTTCTTGTATCTGTTGAGGCCTGTTTTGTGATCAATTATATGGTCAATTTTGGAGAAGGTACCATGAGGTACCTTTTGGAGGTACTAAGAAGAAGGTGTATTCTTTTAGGATAAAATATTCTATAGATATCTGTTAAATCCATCTGTTTCATATCTTCTGTTAGTCTCACTGTGTCTTTGTTTAGTTTCTGTTTCCATGATCTATCCTTTGCAGAGAGTGGGGTATTGAAATCTCCCACTTTTAGTTTTGTTGGAAGATTACTTTCTTGCTTTTTCTAGGATGTACTTTCCCTCCTTGTGCTGGAGTTTTCCATCTATTATTCTTTGAAGGCCTGGATTTGTGGAAAGATATTATATAAATTTGGTTTTCTCATGGAATAGCTTGGTATTAGCATCTATGGTAATTGAGAGTTTTGCTGGGTATAGTAACCTTAGGATGACATTTTTGTTCTCTTAGCATCTGTATGTCATCTGCCTAGGACCTTATAGCTTTTAGAATCTCTGTTGAGAAGTCTATAATTCTAATAGGTCTACCTTTATATGTTACTTGACCTTTTTCCTTTACTGCTTTTAATATTATTTCTTTGTTTTGTGCATTAGATGTTTTGATTTTTATGTGAAGGGAGGAATTTCTTTTCTGGTCCAATCTATTTAGAGTTCTTTAGGCCTCTTGTATGTTCATAGGCATCTTTCTTTAGGTTAGGGAAGTTTTCTTCTATAATTTTGTTGAAGATGTTTACTGACACTTTGAGTTTGGAATCTTCATTCTTTTCTATACCTATTATCCTTTGGTTTGGTCTTTTCATTGCATCCTAGGTTTCTTGGATGTTTTGGGTTAGGAGTTTTTTGTACTTTGCATTTTCTTTGGCTGTTGTGTCATTGTTTTCTATGGTATCTCCTGTACCTCAGATTCTCTCTTCTATCTCTTGTATTCTGTTTTTGATGTTTGCATCTATGACTCCTGATCTCTTCCCTAGGTTTTCTATCTCCAAGTTGTCTCCCTTTGCCTCCATTTATGATTCTTTATTGTTCTATTTCTATTTTTATATCCTGAATGGTTTTTTTTTTAATTCTTTCACCTTTTGGCTGTATTTTTCTGTATGTCTTTAAGGGGCTTATGTGTTTCCTTTTTAAGAGCTTCTACTTATTTACCTGTGTTCTCTTCTATTTCTTTAAGGGAGTTATTTATTTCCTCCTTAATGTCCTCTATCATCATCATGAGATGTGATTTTAAATCAGTATCTTGCTTTTCAGTTGTGTTGGGGTATCCAGGCCTTGCTCTCTTGGGAGATGCAAGTTCTCATGTTGCCAGGTATTCTTGGTTTCTATTGCTTAGGTTCTTGTGCTTGCCTCTTGCCATCATGTTATCTCTGGTGAAAGCTAGTTTTGTTTGTCCCTCCTATGATCCTGTGAGCCTGTGGTCTTAGGTATGTCAGCACTCCTGTGATCTTTGCTGTGTTAGCTTTCCTGGGAGACCTGCACTCTCTGGACAGGACTGGGGTGCCAGGTGGGACTAGGGTCCACAATGCTGTGGCACATGGTCAGCCCTGGCAAAGATGGAAGCCAGAAGATTTAATAAGCATTTATTTCAAACCCAGTATCTTACAATTACACAGATTTTTGTGATGTTCAAATCCACTGAGAAAGACCAAGATTCAACCTCAATTTAAATTTATATTAAATGAATGTATTCTTTTTTTTTTTTTTTTTTTTTTTTTTTTTTTTTTT
>NW_022196904.1:53124989-53126016 GCF_008632895.1 Mastomys coucha
AGAAATCCGCCTGCCTCTGCCTCCCAAGTGCTGGGATTAAAGGCGTGCGCCACCACCGCCCAGCTTGAATGTATTCTTACTGCTAGCAAAATGAAAGCATTGTTGAAGGTGTTTAAAAGCTGGATATCAAAGGGGTGCATTACAATTATCTGTGGAATCCACAGTTAGGCAAGAGAATTCTTTTGCACCCCTCAGTTGTTTCTCTTCCCCTGTATATGGTAATAAAAAGAATAGTTATGAAAAACAAACAAACAAATAAACAGAATACAAGTGGTTAAATACCTCATAGAAAGGTCACCATTATCCTATTCTTATCTTACCTCCAGGATACTAGGTTCCCACAGGCATTTCAGTGCAAAAGAGGTCAACAGTCCTAAAGGGATGACTTATGCCATATTAAGTCAGTTTAGCCACCACAAGGGAGTTATATGTATTACACAGTTCTGGGCACTCTGGTGGAATGGCTCTAAAGACTGAGGGCAGTTTAGTTATGGGCAGGCAAATACACAGTGTGATCAGTTTAGGTGTGGATATCACATCTCCACAAAATCCTTACACTCCTTCACTGAATGTCTTTCTGACCAATTTTCCATCATACTCCTTGAAAGTTCTCAACCATAAGGACAAATCATTGGCTGCAGCTCATTAAGCAGTATATAATCACATATCTGACCATTTTTTTCTTAGAAATAAAATTCACAGCTGGGTTCACTGCACAAAGCTCTCCTGACTGTAAAGATGGAAGTTCACAGTTGTTCAAGAACTGTTGCCACTGTCCACTTATGAGTAGTACCTGAATAGAATGCAAGACTAGGAATTAAAACACTTGCAGCCAACTTTAATGAACTAAGTAATTATGATTAGAATTTCTATCCATTGATTTTGATATCATAAACTTTCATCCATTGTGATCCATAGATTTTTCTATACTGGTACATTTGGAGAGTTAAAGCAAAATGTGAGAATCACTACCTGTATCTTTCATGAGTTGATGATGGCATACTTTGTGTAACCTCTCCAGGGATGT
>NW_022196904.1:53126026-53127944 GCF_008632895.1 Mastomys coucha
ATATTTCTCCTGGTAGAGGCAGTTCTAATTTTCATTTTCAAAATGAAAATGATTTTTCATTTTCAAATTCTGATTTCTCTCACTTCGTTGGTCAGCGAAGAAATGTGGTGATTCTAACAAATAATAAGTAACAATAGCCGTTATATACTCTCAGACTGGAAAAACGCACACAGGACATTGTAAACAAACTACAACCAATATATGTCAGACTGTTAGGCCCAAGTCACAGGAGCCCAAAGATAACTGAACAGAAAATTGTAGCCAACTCTGATGCAAAAACATAGAGGTCTTTATTACAAGCTTGCAAGCAAGGTCTCTCACCCTCCTGTCACAGTGGGTCAGAGTGAGAGCTCCAAGTCTACGGGTACATGGTATTTATTGTAGTTACAGCAAGCTTGGGTAATTTCTGTATGGGTCAGTAAGTTAATATTTTAAAAATTGCATTTATAGTGCACTATACAGGAAACAAAAACAGGGGCAAAACCACCTGACAAACAGGATGCCAAGTTATCTATTCTCTGAAGAATGTCTTTGGTTATCTATATTTACCTTGACCCTGGTATTGTAACCTGCCTGGATGTTGCCAAGGGAGGAGAGGTATTATGCAATGTGTATGAAGACTTTATGTTTTTTTTTTCCTGGAACTGCAGTTTAACCCCTGGTTTCCTAAAAATCAAGTTTCTGTGTTGGTTGGGCTTTACAGGATTCTAGTTAAAACTAGAGGATATGTGTTTCATTTAATTCTCAAAGTCAACATGGTGGATCACAACCATCTTTCACTTCTCTCCTAGGGAATATAAGATTTATATCTGCCATTCAAGGGCACTGCATGTTCATGGTACATAGAAATACATGCAAAACGCCACAACAAAACACGTGTACATGAAAATAAACATTAAATGTAAACGACGAAAAAGAAAAATCAAATCTATTGATCATCTGGCATGTACAGCCCCCACTTTAAGAAGAGGTCACAATGCCACTTGGAGTCTTCAGAAGTCAGTGTCTATTCAGAAGAAATGTTTAATGAACTCTGAAAGGTCTGCTTAATTCTTTCCCACTAATATAGAGTTAAACTAGAACAAATCCATAGGTTCCTGTGTCAAGAGCAAAAGAAGATTTTAAAATCTTTTGGTATTGTAGCAAGTACCTTCCTTAGGGTCCTTAATTGGGCAAGGTTTTTTTGTTTTGTTTTTTGTTCTTTGTTTTTCTTAAGTGCAAACACCTGCTGTTCTAACCATGGCCACCAGAGGGACTCATATATAGTATATGCTGAATGTCTGATACCAGAAAATCAAAGAAACTGTTGTTTAACTTAGCAGCCACCAGAGGGCAGAAGAGGCTTTATTCAGTACACCACACAATTATAAACAGAACGACAAGCCTGCAGTTTGTATCCAAAACTACAATGGTTTTAAAATGGTATAAACTTTTTTCCCATTTTATTTCAGGGAATGAAAAATAATTCTCAAAAACAAGGTAAATGATCATGTCTCAGACCAGGGGGAATCTGCTGGGATGACCTACAAAACTAGAATGGAAATCTGAGACAGATAAGCACACACTGGAGACATAAAATAATAGCTCATATATGGGGAAAATTATAATCTGACTTTTGAGCTCCAGCTAGATTGTTACATAGCTCTCATTTTCCCCTTTAATAAAAACAAAACAACAAAAAACCCTGCTACATAGTCATTTGTGGATGATGGAAAGAACTTTGGAAAATTAATCTCAAACAAAATTTCTGGCATCTGATTAAAGGACATTCAATAGTTGTAATTGGATTTTTTGTTTGTTTGTTTTGCTATTCCTGTCTTCTGTGAGTTTTCTATTTATTTGGTTGTGTTTTTGAACTTTATTTGTATTCTTTATTGTTATATTTTTGAATATGTATTATCAGGGGCAGAAATATGTC
>NW_022196904.1:53127954-53129046 GCF_008632895.1 Mastomys coucha
AAAGGCATGCGCCACCACCGCCCGGCCAGAAATATGTCTTTATATTCCCTCAATATTGAACTGCAGATAAAGAATATTTTAGAAAAATGTAATTTACTAATGTTTATGTTGCATGAATTAACCTTTTGGTGGCTCTGGCAACTCATCAATAACCTCATGTGCATTTGATTTATTTTGAATACGTGTGCTCTTTCATTATCTAAGTTCACAGTTTTATGTGGGTGCTTTGTGTTTCATTACCATGTTTTTGAATCAATTGCTCTGTGATGATTCTTTTCTTCCATACCTTGTCAGAAATAGGCTGATGGTATGGCTCTCCATCCATCCCCAGGATTTCCATTCTGAGTTACAGATCTCTGCCTACTCTATTACTTATATCATTTTGTTTGGCCTTATAGAAAAATCATTGTGATGATTAGAAACATTGTGATGCTAGCTGAATATGTTTTACATAAGTCTTTTATAAGCTGAAGAAATTCCCTTGTACTTCTAGTTTTGTTTTAGAGCTTGAAACATCAATGAGTGTTGACTTTACATAACTGGAGGTTCTGCTTGTGCTAAGATGCCCACTTTCTCTATGGAGGTGTTGAGATGATGAATGGAATGAATCAACATTACAAAGTGTTGAATCAGACTTGTACTTTTGTTGTAAGACTCACTTCATTATTCTATATTACTTCTCTTTGAAAGGTAGTTAGATATTATTTGCTACAACTTAAGAGATTTTGTGTAATAGAAATATTATTTTTCTCTTGCTTAATGTTTCTGGTTTTGGCATTGTGAAAAATGGTAGCCTCATAAAATAAATTTAAATTTGCTTCACCTTCACATTTTCTGGAAACACTATGTGTGTGATCCACACCATTTATTTGTAGGGAAAGATTTGAGACATTTCATTATATGAATGATTTGAAAGATTTCATTATATGAATTAGGCTAACCTTGAGCTCTCCATGCCCAGACCTTGTCACCTGTAATTTCAAAAGCACGTTCTTCTTAAACATTTTATAGAGTCCTTCAGTGAAAGTATTTTTTTTTTATTTTAGATATTTTCTTTATTTACATGCGAATTTCTCCTTTCCCAGTTTCCCC
>NW_022196904.1:53135195-53138273 GCF_008632895.1 Mastomys coucha
GAGGATCATGTCCCTGCTGCCCTGCGTCTCCCCTGGGAGTCGTGGGGCCTGTGGCTCCCGGCTGACTGAAAGTATTTTGATCTCATGATGTAGTTCATAATCATATACACATTATGTAATGTGTATAAGATGAAGAAATGAATCCTCATAAAATTTAATCATTTTCCAGATATAATGGGCTGCCCTTACACAATCCTGGATGATGTGCCTCCATCATTTAGTATATCCCTGTGGAGAAATCCAAACAAAATTAATAGGATCGCAACATGGCATACTAATTCGACACTGAGTTATAATGAGCACAGTATTGTTTTGCTTAGCTTTTCTGTTGTTACAATGAAACAGAATGACTGAAAGCAAGTTGGGGAGGAAAGGGTTTACTTGGCTTATACTCCCACATCCATCACTGAAGGAAGTCAGAACAGGAACCGAGAGCTGGAACCTGGAGGCAGGCACTTAAGCAGAGGTCATGAAGAGGTGCTGCTTGCTCCCTTGTGCCTGGTGGCTTACTCATTAGCACAGGGATGGTACTACAGCAGGTGGGCTGGGCCCTCTCCCGTTAATCACTACTTAAGAAGATCCCTAAAGTTTTGCTTACAACCTAGACTTAAGGAGGCATATTCTTTTTTTCTCCTCTTCTCCTTTGGATTTTATAGTCTTTTTTCCACTTATTTATTTATTTATTTATTTATTTATTTATTTATTTATTTATTTATTTTTTCACTTTACATCCTAATCAAATCCCCCCTCCTCCTCTCAGTCCCTGCCTCACACAACTCCCCTCCACCCTTCTTATTCACCTCTGAGAAGGGGGAGCCTCCCCCAAACCCCGGGATCCAATCCACATTAGGGCCTCAAGTAACTGCAGCACTAGGCACAAACTTTGTGGTGACCTTTTGCTATCTGTGGATGTAAACCTCACCCAAATCTCTCAGAATGTTTATCCCAGACTCTTCTTCCCTAGACCTTTATGTTTATTCTGAAGTCAATAGAACCCATCCTTAGTGGAGATGCCATATGTATTTTATGAGCTGCTGACCTCTATACTATACCAGTTAGAGACTACAATAGATTCTAGACCTGTAAGCTGTGGCCCCTGTGCACATGGTCATATGTACTTTGCAAAGGAATTTTTATGTTGTCTCACCTTAAGCTTTATTGTGTAACTCTAATTGCAGTGATCTTTGCCTATAAACTTTTTCCAAAGTCTATTGCATTTAAGTATGCTTACAATAAACTGCATTAAATCAGACTTCCAAAATTTGATCAACACCAACTAAATCATGCTGGAAAAGGTTTTCATTCTCAGCTCTTCATTGACTCTTTTCCTGCCTGCCATGACTCTTGTGGGGTCCACTGCAATTATTGAACCTTAAAACTAAGTCAAGTTATATTACTATCATTTATACTTTAATGCATAACAAGTAAGGTTATATCAGCATTACTACAAACATGTGGGTATATGTTGCTAGATGATATTACTAAATTTTTGGTAGCTGTGTTTTCATTGTCCTTGATGATGGGGTTTTAGATCTTTTATTTTTTTCAACTATTTTGACACTTTGACTATTTCCACCCATAGCCTCCTTTTAACCCCGCATGCCTTCCAGTACCATTAGACTCCATCAGTCTATCAGTTCAGCTTCTCCATCGATAGATTATAAATGGGATTATTTGTATTCATATCAAATCTAAGATTAATAATGAGGAAAAACATTATGTATTTCAATCTCAATTACTTTACTTAATAATGATAATTTCAACTGCATTTATTTATCTAAGAATGAGATAATTTTATTAATTTTGTTGCTAAATAAAACTCCATAGCATGTGCATGGTTCATTTTCTTTATCCTTTTGTTGATAGAGACCTAGGTTTATTATATAATTTGGCTTTGTGAATAGTATCAAAATGAGCATTGCTGTGTATGTTTGGTGTGGTGGAAAATGCCCCCCTATTTTCATAATCACATTATTGCAGCTGTGAGGAAGTGTGTCATGCGTAGCGGGCTTTTATATTTCAGAAGATCAAGCCAGGTGTGCTGTCACCCTCTCTTCCTGCTGCCTGCTAATCCATATGTAGAACTCTCACCTACTTCTCCAGCACCATGTCTACCTGAGTGCTACCATGTTTCATGCTATAATGATAATAGATTAAACCTCTGAATTTGTAATCCAGCACCAATTCAATGTTTTTCTTTATGAGTTCTTCTGACCATGTAGCATCTTCAGATCAACAGAATATTGACTAAAAATGTTGGATATGGGAGTGCTATTGCTAGAACCTTGTTTATGTGTATATGTCAAAATCTATTCACTGTGTTTGTGTCTGTTTCAGAACTTCAGATGCGAACTCAATTAACCAGAATAAATAGCTGCTGCAACTCTACCAAAGATTTTACAAATTGAAAAAGAAAAGGATGTCATTACATTAAGATTTAATTTTTATCAATTATTTTTGAGTTTATAATAAATTACATTTCTTCCTTCCCTTTCTTCCTTTCAAAACCTTCCATGTACCCTTCCCCACTGTCCTTCAAATTTATGGCCTCATTTTCACTAGTTGTATAAACTGAAATTAGAAATGCTGACATTGTTTATATTACTCAAGATTATCCTGGTGCAGGGCAGTGGTGGTGCACCCTTTTAGTCCCAGCAATTGGAAGGCAGAGGCAGATGGACTTCTGAGTTTGAGGCCAGCCTGGTCTACAGAGTGAGTTCCAGGACAGCCAGGAATATACAGAGTAACCCTGTTTAAAAAATAAAAAATAAAAGATTATCCTGACCATCTGCCAAGAACCAGCTTGTATTGGAGACAGTTGCTTGAGAGCAGCAAAACAAACAACTTGAAGTCAAATTGTGGATCCAAGCTGGCAGCCTATGTTATGTTAAGATAGCTTTCCAGACTGTACTCCCTCTCCCTCTCTCTCTCCCTCTCGCTCTCTCTCTCTCCCTCTCCCTCTCCCTCTCTCTCTCCCTCTCCCTCTCTCTCTCCCTCTTGCTCTCTCTCTCTCCCTCTCCCTCTACCTCTCTCTCTCCCTCTCTCTCTCCCTCTCCTCTCACTCTCCCTCTCCCTCTC
>NW_022196904.1:53138389-53174275 GCF_008632895.1 Mastomys coucha
CTCTCTCTCTCTCTCTCTCTCTCTCTCTCTCTCTCTCTGTCTCTCTCTCTCTGTCTCTCTCTCTCTGTTCTGGTCTGTTCTAAACAGCTTTTTCTTGCTATTCTAAAAACTCTTTGGTTGAGACAGCTAGCTTTCTTCTTGAGACAGCTTTCTCTGCTAGTAAAAATCCTAAAAGCTCTCTGAATAACTCATGGGTTTTTTTGACCAAAGTCAGGAAAGCTACTCTAAAAATTCTTGGATCTTCTGACAAGGTCAGACATCCTGTTAGAAAAAAAAATTGAAGAGCTGTTTTTGCTCTCTGGAGATCTCTAGACAGCTCAGCTCTCACTAGAGAAAACAATTCTAAGGAACTGCTCTCACTTTCTTCTAGCTCATCTCATGGAGACCAGAAGCCCAGTTTTTTATTTATATATCAATTCAGTGATTTATTCCAGATTCCCTCTTGACCATTCTACAAATTAGCATTCCATGGCCTTAGCCCCTTGACTCTTAGGAAGATACAGCAAGTATAAACACAGACAATACATTAGCTACAAGCATAAGCACAGACAATACATTAGCTGGGTGGGACTCTGCACTGGAATTATCATTCTGAACATGCCTTGATCTAAATTTGCTCTGTCCTAGGCTGATCTTAAACTCGGGAATCTGCCTGCATTTCTATCTACCTCTTTGTATCTTTCTGACAAGCTGGCTCATAGTGTAACTGCCTCTGTTACTTTAGATCTGTCAAGTTCCTTATACAATTCAAATTTCATCAAATGTTTGTATAGTTGAGAGATTCTGTATTTTTGAACTCATGATTTTACAGTTCTTTTCCCCAACCTTAAAGGCTGTCCTGAGGGTCCCAGTATTCACCATTTTGCTGAGACATTAGCCATACCTTCAACTCCTGGATTCATGCTGTCTCTGATTATCATGAAATCCCTAAAATTAACAGGAAGGACATTCCTCAGGGGAATGTGAAAATATTCACATTATTATACAAACTAGCCTTAAGCCCACAGCAGTCATTTATACATGCCAGCTGGTCCTGTTCCTGGGGGTAGAAACCATGTCATTCTGTCCCTACCAACGTCATGCCAGTAGCAATCCTGGATTATCTGAGGTTCAACATAAATTTTAATATATTTTTATCAATTTCTGTGAAGAATGCCATTGAAATTTGTTGAGGATTGCAAAGAATACATGGATTTTTTTTGGTGGATGGCCATTTTTATAAAATTATTTCTACCAATCCATGTGTATGGGGATTCTTTTCATCTTCTTGTATACTCCTTCATTTTCTTTCTTCTGTGCCTTATAATTGTTGTTATACAGGTCTTTTACTACCTTGATTAGATTTATTCTAACGTATTTTAAGTTTATGAGGCTTCTGTGTCTGAGATTGTTTCACTATTTTTTCTGATATTTCCAATTAGTATCTAGAAAAGCTAATGATTAATGATTTCTACCTGTTAATTGTGTATCCTACTACTTTGCCTAATGTGTTTATCAGATGGAGGAGTTTTCTGGTAGAGTCATTAGATTATTTTATGTATAGGATCAAGCCAGCTATAAATTATGATTCATTGTCTTCTTTCCTATTTGCATCCTCTTTATCTCCTAGTCTTGTCCCTATTGTTCTAACTAAGTCTAAAGTCACTCTATTGAACAGGAAGGAGATATGTGGACATTGTGTTTTTTGTGTCAATTCTGGTTTTAGTGGAAATTTTTTAAGGTTTTTTACATTCATTATAATACTGGCTATGGCCTTACTATGTATTACCTTTATTATGGATATGGCCTTACTATGTATTACCTTTATTATGTTGATATGTGAGCCATATATTCCTGGAGTCCCTAGGAATATTTTTTTATCATTAATAGGTGCTAAGCTCTATCAAACAGCTTTTCTGTACATAACGAAACAATCATATGGTTTCGGCCCTTCAGTATTTGTATGGTCAGCTACCTTTGCAGATTTATGTATGTAGAATAATCCTTGAAATTCTTTGAATAAAATCAACTTGTTCATAGTAGATGATGATTTTATGTGCTTTACTAACTCATATTTAAAAATAAAATATAATTACAGGGTTGGAGAGATGCCCAGCCATTAAAGGCTAGGCTCATAGCCTAATAGAAATAGGATTTCATTTTTTTCCTACCAATTCTTCTATATCATTTCTGCCACAGGCCGGCCATTAGGATGCTTGAACACTGTGGGGGCCAGGAAATAGCATTTGATCTAGCTTTGCTATTTCTTGGGGGAATTCCTATGCCTGAATAAAAGCACTCAAAACTCTTTATTGACTATCACAGAGACAAATCTGGAACACATCTGAGTTAGGGGACGCCAATGCATTCCAGGAGGCTAGCTTCTCTGAAACTATACACCTCAGATCTGTAGCCAAACTTTCAGGCTTGACACACAGACTTCACTGGAGTAGCATGGAACACTTCCATTTATTTTTCTCTCTAATTCATGTCTCTTTTTATTTGTTATTGCTATTTAAATATGTGTGTACAATACATAAATATATAAATGCAACATGCTGAGTCTGTTTAGTATTGCTTGAATTTATATGATCTCAAAGGAATTGAGTAACCAATTAGGAATTGTTCCCTCAAAAAGAGTAATTCTCCATCTCAGCACTCGTTAGCCACCTCTAGTTCTCTGTCTAAGGTGGGGCTCACTGAAATTTCCCTTTTCCACATTACCATGAATGTATATTTGTGTTGTACCTGTTAAGGTCCTGTTGGATTAGCTATATTTCTTAAGTGTTATGGATATAGCCTCCCAGTCATTTCTTGGAGAAAGAATCTTACAACAGATGTCCCAGTACCCTGGATTTTACAACTTTTCCAATTCCTCTTCTGTGATATCCCTCCAGTGTTTGTATCTCAACACCCAGTTTCCACACTATTATCTGTTGAAGATGCTATCTTTTCTCTAACATAGGTTTTTGGTTTCTTTATCAAATATCAGATTGCTGTGGTTACTTGTACTCATGTCTGAGTCTTCTACTTTGTTCCATTGGTATACATGTCAGTTTAAGGGACAATAACATAATTTTATTATTATAAAATATATCATTACTATAGTTATATAATATATTTTGCAACTTGCAGTAGTAATCTCTTCAGGTTTTGTTGTGGTGGTTGTTTTTGTTATTTGATTTGTTTTGTTTTGCTCAGGACATCTTTGGTTATCTGGGATCTAAACCAGGTACATATTTTTTCATAAGGCTGTGAATAATGTTGTGTGTGGTTTGTTTGGGATTTTATTGAACCTGTAAATTGCCTTTGGTAGAAAGTCATTTTATAATATTAAATTATTGATCTATAAATGTGGCAGATCATTCTATTTAATGTCTTCCTCAATCTCATACAGCAGTATGAAGGATTCACTCTAGAGAGACATCACCTTCTCAGGTATATTACAAGACATTTGTTGTCTTTGAGGCTATTAAAAATGAGTATGAATCGATAATTTCTTTTCATAGCATGTTTGTTGTTGGTTTATAGAAAGGTTTCTGAATTTTATAAGTTGAAAAAATATATTCAACTTTTAATTACATATTTCTATATATTAAACTTATAAAATATATTCAAATGGTAAATATATAAATATATATTCAAATTGCACACACACACACATATATATGTAGTAACTAGCATTACTAAATATATATGTATGTGTGTATGTGCAATTTGAATATGTATGTATATATGTATATATATTTATACATATTTATACATATATATACACATATATATATATATAGAGAGAGAGAGAGAGAGAGAGAGAGAGGAGACTATATGTATAAACTGCTCAGTAAATTTATTGTTGTCTATACTTATGTTTTCATGTTTAACTATCTGACATTGGATAACCAATTGTTATTTTATACTCTGGGGAAGGCTCTTTCTCAGCATTCCATAATTGTCCATGGTTCTTTATGTAGTAGTGAGGACTTCTGGGATTGCTACTGTCAATGTGAACATGTCTATTGTTGTTTGTCCTTGTTCACCTCCTATTAAGGTAGTCACCTTGGTAAGACTTTATTGTTGTGGCTTTTGACACTCTCCATTAGCAAATGGCCTGATCCTTGAGCTCTTATACACACACACATATGGTCTCTAAAGGTTCTGTCATCCCTTTGTTGGGTATTTCAGCTAATGGCATCCCCACCAGGTCCCTGGAACCTACTGCTTTCCTAGTATATGGCATTTTCTAGTGGCTATCCCTAGTTTCCCATCCTCAAGTGCTACACACCTCCATTCAATTTCCCAACCTTCTGAACTTTTTCCAGTCTCCTCCCACACCTGTTCCTGCCCCTTTCTAAGTGCTTCTCAGCCATTTCAATTCCTCTGTTCAGAATTATGTTTAGCTTTGTACCCAATTTTTAAATTGGGTTATTTGGTCTTTAGGAGGTTAACTTTTTGTATTTTTATATATTTTGGATATTAGCTCTCTCTTTCCACCCTTCTTTCACAATAATCCTTAAGTCTTAATTGTAAAAGATGTATTGTAGATGTATTCCTTGCACTAGAAACCACCAACTATCGATTTTGATCAGTTGCAGTTTAATGTTCATCTGCATTTATCCTTATGGGTCTAGCTTCTCTCACTCTGGATGATTTTTTCACTCTAGCTCCATTTATTCATCTGTGAACTGGATAACTTAGGGCAAGGACTGAAGGTACTGAAGGGGTTTGCAATCCCATAGGAAGAAAAACAATATCAGCCAATCAGACCCCTTAAAGCTCCCAGGGACTAAACCACCAACCAAAGAACCAAACCAAAGAGTACATATCAGGGAGTCCATGGCTCTAGCTGGATATGTGGCAGAGGATTGCCTTATTTGGCATTACTGGGAGGGGAGCCCCTTGGTCCTGTAGAGGTTAGATGGCTCAGGGTAGAGGAATGCTCAGGCACTGAGGCAGGAGTGAGTGGGCAGGTAGAGGAGCACCCTCAGATAAACAGTGGGGTATAGGAGGTTTGTGGAGGGGAAACTGTGGACAGGAATAACATTTTAAGTGTCAAATAAAATAACCAATAAAATAATTAAAAAATAGGTAAGAAAAAAAAAGAATTAGGACACCATAAGTTTTGTAGACAAATGTATTGAACTAGAAAATAGGGTGAAGTAACTCAGACCCAAAAGTACATGCATGGTATATACTCACTAATAAGTGAATATTAGCCAAAAATATAGAGAATACTGAGGATACAATCCACAGGATTCAAGAAGGTTACCAAGCAGGAGGGCCCAAGTGAGGATGCCTCAATCCCACTTGGAAGGGAGAAGAGAGCAATCATGGGTGGCAGCAGGAGGGAGGGATGTGGGTGGGAGAAGGACCAGGGAGGGGAAAGGAGGAACATAATCAGGTATTGGGGGACGAATAAGAATGAAGCTTTGAGGGCCAGCAGAAAGAATGAAAACAGGCAACCTTATGAGGTAGGAGGTGCGGGGAACCTTCTAGAATGTACCCGAAACCTGGGAAGTGAGACACTATTATGACTCAAAGGGAGCGACCTTAGAGAAAATAACAGTGGAGGAAGGGAATGTGTACAGTCCACCTCTAGTAGAAAGGGCATCAAGTGGAGGGATGGAATTGGCATCCCACAGTTAAAAATTCTGACCCAGATTTGTTCCTGTCTAAAAGAACTATAGGGACTCAGAGAAGAACCTGAGAGAAAGGCCCAAATTGGGATCTAGCTCAAGGGAAGGCTCCAAGGCCTGACATTATTTTTTTTTTTTATTTTAGATATTTTCTTTATTTACATGTAAATTTCTCCTTTCCCAGTTTCCCCTCCAAAAAACAAAGAAACAAACAAAAACAACAAAAACAAACCCCTGTTGCCTCCCACTTCCCCATGTCTGCCACCCCGCCCTCTCCCACTTTCTGGCCCTCGAATTCCCCTACACTGGGGCACCGAACCCTCACAGGGCCGAGAGAACTAACTAGTACCCTCAGAGCTCCCAGGGTCTCAACCACCAACCAAGGCCTGACATTATTACTGATACTATGGTGAGCTTACAGAGAGGAGCTTAGCATGGCTGCCCTCTGAGAGGCACAACAAGCTGCAGAATGACTCAGACAGATTCTTACACTCAACCACTGTATAGAAGCTGGAGACTCCTGTGGTTGAATTAGGGAAAGACTGGAAGAAGCTGAGCAGGAGGGCTACCCCATAGGAAGACCAGCAGTCCCAATCAACATGGACTCCTGAGATCTCTCAGAAACTGAGCCAACAAACCAAGCAGCATACACTACCTAATATAGGAAGAACAACCAGTACCCCCAGAGCTCCCAGGGACTAAACCAGCAACCAAAGAGTACATATGGAAGGACTCATGGCTCTAGCCACATATGTAGCAGAGGATGGCCTTGTGGGACATCAATGAGAGGAGAGGCCTTGGTCCTGTGAAGGCTCAATACCCCAGTATAGAGGAATGCCAGGACAGGGAAGCAGGAGTAGGAAGGTTAGTGAACAGTGGGAGAGGGTAGGGGATAGAGGGGGTTTTGGAGGGGAAACGAGGAAAGGGATAACATTTGAAATGTAAATAAAGAAAATATCTAAAAAAAAAAAAATTCCCAAGATATATATACAGCAGAGGACTGCGTGGTCTGGCCTCAGAGAGAGAAGACCACACCTATACCTCACTGGCCAACAGCCTCACTTGTCAAGGAGATAAGTGGCCAGTCAGGAGCTGCAGCCAGTGAATCTCTCTTCATCTCTAACCATGCCTACCAACCAGAGCTGATCCAAGGCTGCTCCATCAATACTCCAGGCCCCTACCTAACACTTTCTATTGAAGAGTATCCTTCAGGCTCTTTACCATCACTTTGACTGCCCTTGTGTGTGTGGTGTTGACTGTAGATGCTAAATCTGCCATCCCTTCCATCCCACTGCCAATAAACAACTATTTGGGGGGGGGTGGAGAATATGTACACCAAAAAGAATTTCTTTTTATAAATGTCCTTGATTTCTTATTAAAAAAAACTCTATAGTGTCCTGTAGAAAAAAGAAGAAAGAGAAAAAGAAAAAAGAAAAAGGAAAAGTTATCAGAAGATGTAAAGATCTCCATGGATTTAGTAGGATTAACAATAGTGAAAATAGCCATCTTTTCAAAAGCATTCTACAAATTCAATGTAATGCCCTTCAGAATTCCAACAGACATCTTCACAGACATGGAAAGAGCAATTCTTACTTTCATGTGGAAAAACAAAAGACCTAGGATAGCCAAAACAATTCTCAACAATAAAAGAATTCCCTGACCTCAAGCTGTACTACAGAGTAATAGTGATAAAGACAGAATGGTATTGGTACAGAGACAGACAGGTTGATCAATGAAATAGACCCCAGAAATAAACCCACATACCTATGGACGCTTGATCTTTGACAAATAAGCCAAAACTATACAATAGAAAAAAAGAAGGCATCTTCAATAATTGGTACTGCTCTAACTGGACCTCTGCATGTAGAAGAATGAAAATGGTTCCATACTCGGCACCTTGTACAAAACTCAAGACCAAATGGATCAAGAACCTCAACATAAAATCAGCTACACTGAATTGAACAGAAAAAAAAAGTGGGAAAGAGCCTTGAATGCATTGACACTGGGAAAATTTTCCTAAATAGAACACCAATGGCTCAGGCTCTAAGATCAACAATTGACAAATGGGACTTAGTGAAACTGGAAAGCTTCTGTAAGGCAAAGAAGACTGCCAATAGGACAAAACAGCAACCTACAGATTTGAAAAAGATCTTTACTAACCCTACACCAGATAGAAGCCTAATATCCAAAATATATAAAAATGCAAGAAGTTAACCTCCTAAAGACCAAATAACCCAATTTAAAAATTGGGTACAAAGCTAAACATAATTCTCAACAGAGGAAATTGAAATGACTGAAACACTTAGAAAGGGGCAGGAACGGGTGTGGGAGGAGACTGGGAGAAGTTCAGAAGGTCGGGAAATTGAATGGAGGTGTGTAGCACTTGAGGGATAGCCACCAGAAAGCCCCATATGCTAGGAAAGCAGTAGGTTCCAGTGACCCAGTGGGGATGCCATTAGCTGAAATACTTAACAAAGGGATGATAGAACCTTTAGAGACCATATCCAGTGGATAGGCACAGGCACAGGTTGAGGGATAAGGTCACCCACTCATCTCAAAAATGTTAATGTCAGAAGCCATAATGGGACAAGGTAGTAACTAGCAGGTGATCAGCATGAGATGGCCTGCTTTTGATTATTATATAATTTGCAACAGCAACAGGTTTGCCCTTATTAAGCAAGGCTGTAAGGGATTCATTTCAGGAAAGATTCCTGCTATTAATGTGCTTTTTCTGTTATTACTAAACATATATAACAGTTACTAAGTAGTAGCACACCCCTTTGGAGTAGATCTCTGCAGTTCCAAGAAGATGTACTGTCTTGTAGTGATGCTACATAGACAAATAGATTTCTTTATGATGATCCTATAAGAATTCCTAAAATTATATCAGTGATTATTAAACTCTTTTATAGTGGGACTGCTATTAGGTCCTTTTCGGACAGTCGAAACTGCAATGAGAACTCTGCCAGTCTCCCAAGTGTCGTCAGTTAATTGCCCTTAGATAGTAACCAGACTTTCTCCTACTGGGGCCACATTCCAAGAGATTGTAAAACAATTAACCAAAGGTCATAAAAAGGGAAGTAACAATTCATTATAGGTGCTAGGACAGAAGATAAAATATTGACTGAGTTTATCTGCACAAAACTTCACTAATAACTTAGTTATGGTTTTAAACCTTCAGTGAACCTGTGGAACTGAGACAGATAGATGTTTAGCTAGATAATTACTCTTAATGGATATGCATGTAAACATTCTCTGTCGAAAACTTCTACTTCAATTTATGATTTGATTTTTTGTGTGAATTTGTGATGAACTTTGTAGCATGAGGTCATGTATTCTGAAAGATGTATGAGTACTGAGGACAAAGAGATAAGAGGCAGATAGACAAGAATATTTTCCCTTTCCCCATTTAGGGTCTTTCCACTTTTCCCCTTAGATAGCTTTCCTAAGAAACTTTTGTTTGTTTGTTTTGTTTTTTTCACATGGTTTCTCTGTGTAGCCCTGGCTGTCCTGGAAACTTTTAACAACTTAGTAATAAACGCTATGACCACTTTTCTATGTGCCCTTTTTCTCTTCCTGTGACTTATGACTAGCAGGTAGAAAGTTAAAGCTGCACAGTTCCTGCTGAGATAGTACAAAGGCTATTTACTTAATCCTCTGCTCTTTTTAGGAAATGGTGCTAAGTATCAGAAACTGCAGTTTCTGGCCTGAGAGGATCACAGAAGGCAGGTCAGCTTCAGAAGCATAGTAACTTAGACTTAAATAAGTAAATATTTTATTATACAACAACCCTAAATATCTCCTAAGACAAAGTCTTACCACCAAATCTCACAAGACCAAGTCTTATCCTCTGCCAACATTCTTCACCCTCCACTGCCTCAAGAATAACCAACAAGAAAGAACCCCCACCAGGGCTGGCCCTCAGTATTTTAACACAGAATTGTCCTGGACATATACCCAAAAGATGCTCCAATGTATAACAAGGACACATGCTCTACTATATTCATAGCAGCCTTATTTATAATCATCAGAATATGGAAACAACATATTCAGATGTCCCTCAACAGAAGAATGGATACAGAAAATATGTTACACTTACACAATGGAATACTACTCAGCTATTAAAAACAACGAATTTATGAAATTCTTAGGGAAATGGTTGGATCTGGAGGATATCATCCTGAGGTAACCCAATCACAAAAGAACACACATGGTATGCACTCACTGATAAGTGACTATTAGCCCAGAAGCTCAGAATACCCAAAATACAATCCATAAACCACAAGAACTCAAGAAGATGGAAGGGTGGATACTTCAATCTTTCTTAGAAAGGGGAAAAATACCCATGGAAGGAGTTGCAGAGACAAACTATGGAGCAGAGACTGAGGGAATGACAATCCAAAGACCACCCCACCTGGGAATCCTTCCCATATTCAATATCCAAACCCAGACACTATTGTGGATGTCAGCAAATGTTGGCTGACAGAATTGTCTTCTGAGAGGCTCTGACAGTGCCCAACTAATGCAGAAGTAGAGGTTCATAGCCATCCATTGGAATGAGCACGGGGTCCCCAATGAAGGAGCTAAAGAAAGGACCCAAGGAGCTGAAGGGTTTGCAGCCCCTTAGGACAAATAACAATATGAACTCACTAGTACCCTAAGAGCTCCCAGGGACTAAACCACCAACCAAAGAGTACACATGGTGGGACTCATGGCTCCAGCTGCATATGTATAGCAGAGGATGGCCTAGTCGGTCATCAATGGGAGGAGAGGCCCATAGTCCTGTCAAGGTTCTATGTCCCAGGGGAATGCCAGGGCCAGGAAGCAGGAGAGAGTGGGTGTACTGGTTGGTTTTGTTTGTCAACTTGACACAGGTTGGAGTTATCACAGAGAAGGGAGCTTCAGTTGGGGAAGTGCCTCCATGAGATCCAGCTGTGGGGCATTTTCTCAATTAGTGATCAAGGGGGTAGGGCCTCTTTTGGGTGGTGCCATCCCTGGGCTGGAAGTCTTGGGTTCTATAAGAGAGCAGGCTGAGCAAGCCAGTAAGAAACATCTCTCCATGGCCTCTGAGTCAGCTCCTGCTCCCTGACATGCTTGAGTTCCAGTCCTGACTTCCTCTGGTGATCAACAGCAATGTGTAAGTAAGCTAAATAAATCCTTTCCTCCCCAACTTGCTTCTTGGTCATGACATTTGTGCAGGAATAGAAACCCTGACTAAGACAGTGGGTGAGTGAACAGGGGGAGGGGAGAGGGATCAGGGTTTTTTTTCTTTTCCAGAGGGGAATCCAGGAAAGGAGATATCATTTGAAATGTAAATAAATAAAAATCTAATAAAAAAAAGAAAATACAGAGACTAAATAGAGCAGAGACTGAAGGAAAGACCATCCAGAGACTGCCTCACCTAGGGTTCCATCCCATCTGTAAATACTAAACCCAGACACTATTGCTGATGCCAAGAAATACCTGCTGACAGGAGCCTGGTATGGCAGTCTCCTGAGAGAATCTGCCAGAGCCTGACAGATATAGATGCAGATGCTCACAGCCAACTACCAGACTGAGCACAGGGACCACAAAGGAAAAGGTATGGGAAGTAATGAAGGTGCTGAATGTGATTGCAACCCCATAGGAAGAACACAATATCAGCTAACTGTACCTCCACACCCCTGAGCTCCAGGGGACTAAACCACCAACCAAATAATACACATGGAGGGAACTCATGGCTCCAGCTTCAGATGTAGCAGAAGATGGCCTTATCTGGCATCAATGGAAGGGTAGACCTTTGGTCCTGTGGAGGCTTGGTACCCAGCATAGACAATGAGGTAGGAGTGGGTGAGTGGGCAGGAGGAGCACCTTCAGAGAAGCAGGAGAAAGGCATTTGAGATAAGGAGTTTGCAGCAGGGAAACCAAAGGAAGAAGGACATTTGAAATGTAAACAAATAAAACAACCAATAAAAAAGAAAATTTAAAAAGTAATGTTCAATATCCTTATTCATCAGAGGAATGAAATCTTAACAACCCTGAGAATCTTAAAACACCTATCAGAATGGCTAAGATAAAAAAAATCAACTGATAGCACATGCTGGTGAGGATGTGGAGAAAGAGGAATATTCTTTGGACTTCTGGTGGGATTGCAAACTGTTACAACCACTTGGAAAATCAATCTGGTGGTTGCTCTGAAAATTCGAAAGAATTCTACCTGAAGACCCAGCTCTACCACTCTTAGGCATATTCCCAAAAGATACTCCAACATACCACAAAGACACATGCTCCACTATATTCATAACAACCAGAAATTCATATTCATATGAATTCTATTCATAGTAGCCAGAAGACGGAAACAACTAAGCTGCCCCTTAACCAAAGAATGGATATAGAAAATGGGGTTCATTTACACACGGGACTAGTATTCAACTAATAAAAAACAAGGATATCATTAATTTTGCAGACAAATGAATGGAACTTGAAAATATCATCCTGATTGAGGTAACTCAGACCCAAAAGGGCATGAATGGTGTATATTCACTTATAAGTTGATATTAGCAAAATAGTACAGAGTACCCAGGATACAACCCACAAACTGCAAGAAGTTTAACCAGGAAGGAGGCCCAATTGAGGATGCTTCAAGCCCACACAGAAGGGGGAACAAATTAATCCTAAGAGGCAGAGGACAGGAGGAACCTGAGTGGGAGGGGAAACAGAAGCAGGATCATGTATAGGGGAAGACAGGAGAGAAGCCCAGTTGGCCAGGAGAATGAATGGAAATATATAGCTTCTGAGGGTGGGGGGTTTGGGAGACTTCTGATACTTTCACTCTATCAGGAAGGAACAATCACTGTTCCTTACAATCTCTTAACATCAATAGACTCAATTCCCCAATTAAAAGATATAGAGTAACATACTGGATATGTAAAAAGGACCCAGCATTTTTCTACATACAGGAAAAACACCTCAATGACAAAGACAGACACTATCTCAAAGTAAAAGACTGGAAAAAATTTTTCCAAGCAAATGGTCCCAAGAAACAAGCTCGAGTAGCCATTCTAATATCTAGTAAAATAGACCTACAACCAAAAGTTATCAAAAAAGAAAAAAAAAGAAAAGGAAGGACAATTCATATTGATCAAAGGAAAAATCTACCAAGATGAACTTTTAATTCTGAACACCTAGGCTCCAAATGCAAGGGCATCCACATTCATAAGAGAAACTTTACTAAAGCTCAAAGCACACATTACACCTCACAAAATAATAGTGGACAGATCATGGAAACAGAAACAAAACAGAGACACAGTGAAACTAACAGAAGTTATGAAACAAATGGATTTAACAGATATCTATAGAACATTTTATCCTAAAACAAAAGGATATGTCTTCTTCTCAGCATCTCATGGTACCTTCCCCAAAATTGACCGTATAATCAGTCACAAAACAGGCCTCAACAGACACAAGAACATTGAAATAATTCCTTTCATGCTATCAGATCACCATGGACTAAGGCTGGCCTTCAATAACAACATAAACAATAGAAATCCCACATACATGTAGAAGCTTAACAACATTCTACTCAATGATAACTTGATCAAGGAAGAAATTAAAAAATTAAAGGCTTTTTAGAGTTTAATGAAAATGAAGCCACAACATACCCAAACTTATGGGACAAAATGAAAGCAGTCCTAAGAGGAAAACTCACAGCTCTGAGTGCCTCCAAAAAGAAACTGGAGAGAGCATACACTAGCAGTTTGGCAGCACATCTGAAAGCTCTAGAACAAAAAGAAGCAAATTCACCCAACAGGAGTCAAAGGCAGGAAATTATCAAACTCAGGCTTTTTGTTTCAAGTAGAAACAAAAAGAACTATACAAAGAATCAACAAATCAAGGAGCTGGTTCTTTGAGAAAATCAACAAAATAGATAAACCCTTAGCCAGAATAACTAGAGAGCACAGAGACAGTATACTAATTAACAAGATCAGAAATGAAAAGGGAGACATAACAATAGACACTGAGGAAATCCAAAAAATCATGAGATCCTACTAAAAAAGCCTATACTCAACAAACTGGAAAACCTGGATGAAATGGACAATTTTCTAGACAGATACCAGGCACCAAAGCTAAGTCAGGATCAGATAAAGAAGCTAAAAAGTCCCATAAACCCTATAGAAATAGAAACAGTCATTAATTGGCTCCCAACCAAAAAAGGGCCAGGACCAGAGGGTTTATTGTAGAGTTTTATCAGACCTTTAAGGAAGACTTAATACCAATATAACTCAAACTATTCCACAAAATACAAACAGAAGGTACTCTACACAATTTGTTCTATGAAGCCACAATTATTCTGACACCTAAACCACACAAAGACTTAACAAAGAAAGAAAACATCAGACAATTTCCTTTATGAATATTTATGCAAAATTAATTAATAAAATTCTTGCAAACAAATCCAAGAACACATCAAATGATCATCCATCATGATCAAATAGGCTTCATCCCAGAGATGCAGGGATGGTTCAATATAAGGACATCTGTCAACATAATCCACTATATAAACAAACTCAAAGAAAAAAAACATATGATCATCTCACTTGATGCTGAGAAAACATTTGACTAAATCCAATAGTCCTGCATGATAAAAGTCTGGGAAATATCAGGAATTCAAGGCCCATACCTAATCATAGTAAAAGCAATATACAGCAAACCAGTAGCCAACATCAAACTAAATGGAGAGAAACTTGAAGAAATCCCACGAAAATCAGGGCTGAGGCAAGGCTGACCACTCTCTCCCTACCTATTCAATAATGTACTTAAAGTCCTAGCCAGAGCAATTAGACAACAAAAGGAGCTCACCCTTGTGTGGTACAAATGTTTACATGACAAAGGGATACAAGTTGGAAAGGAAGAAGTCAAGTTATCACTATTTGCAGATGATAAAATAGTATACTTAAGTGAACACAAACATTCCACCAGACAACTCCTAAACCTGATAAATAACTTCAGCAAAGTAGCTAGGTATAAAATTAACTTAAGAAAAGCAAGTTGGGTGGTGGTGGCACACGCCTTTAATCCCAGCACTTGGGAGGCAGAAGCAGGCGGATTTCTGAGTTTGAGGTCAGCCTGGTCTACAGAGTGAGTTCCAGGACAGCCAGGGCTACTCAGAGAAACCCAGTCTCGAAAAACCAAAAAATAGATAAATCAATCAATCAATAAGTAAATAAATAAAATACACTTGCCAGGCAGTGGTGGTGCACATCTTTAATCCCAGCACTTGGGAGGCAGAGGCAGGAGGATTTCTAAGTTTGAGGCTAGCCTGGTCTACAGAGTGAATTCCAGGACAGCCAGGGCTATTCAGAGAAACCCTCTCTTGAAAAACAAAAAGGAGAAAAAAGAAAGGATATTTGTCATTATTACCATACAGCCCTGATACTGTGGTGGCCAGGTGGTGGTGTCATATGCCTTTAATCCCAGCACTTGGGAGGCAGAGGCAGGTGGATTTATGAGTTTGAGGCCAGCCTGGTCTACAGGACAGCTAGGGCTATACAGAGAAATCCTGTCTCAAAAACACAACACCAACACCAACACCAACAACAACAACAAAGAAAAGCAATGGCTTTCTTCTACACAAAGGATAAATAGGCTGAGACAGAAATTATGGAATCAACACTTCAGAATAGTCACAAATAATATAAAATACCTTGGAGTGACTCTAACTAAGCAAGTGAAAGATCTGCATGACAAGAACTTCAAGTCTCTGAAGAAAGAATATGAAGAAAATCTCAGAAGATGTAAAGATCTCCTATGCTCATGGATTGTCAGGATTAATATAGTAAAAATGGCCATTTTCCTGAAAGCAATCTACAGATTCAATGCAATCCCTAGCAAAATCCCAACTCAATTCTTCACAGACTTGGAAAGAGCAATGTGCAAATTCATCTGGAATAACAAAAAAATCTAGGATAGACAAAAATATTCTTAACAATAAAAGAACTCCTGATGGAATAATCATCCCTAGCCTTAAGCTGTATTACAGCTTACAACAACAACAACAACAACAAAGAAAAGCAATGGCCTTCCTCTACACAAAGGATATCACAATTGTGATATAAAAAACTGCATGATATTGGTACAGAGACAGGCAGGTTGATCAATGGAATAGAATTGAAGACCCAGAAATGAACCCATACACCTATGGTCACTTGATCTTTGACAAAGGAGCTAAAACCATCCGTGGAAAAAAGGACAGCATTTTCAACAAATGATGTTGGCTTAACTGGTGATCAGTATGTAGAAAAATGAAAATCAATCCATTCTTCTCTCCTTGTACAAAGCTCAAGTCTAAGTGGATCAAGGACCTCCACATAAAACCAGATACACTGAAACTAATAGAAAAGGAATTGGGGAAGATCCCCGAACACATGGGCACATGGTGAAATTTCCTGAACAGAAGAACACCAATAGTTCATGCTCTTAGATCAAGAATTGACCAATGGGACCTCATAAATTACAAAGCTTCTGTAAGGCAAAGGACACTGTCAACAGGACAAAATGGAAACTAACAGATTGGGAAAAGATCTTTACCAATCCTAAATCCAATATAATATCCAATATAAACAAAGAACCCAAGAAGTTAGACTCCAGAAAACCAAATAACCTTACTAAAAAATAGGGTACAGAGCTGAACTGTTGGTCGCCTGCGCCAACGTAAATAAAATAAAGGGTTCTTCTGGTAATAGGAGTAAGAAATAGATAGGAAGAGATTGAAAGAGATTAGAAGAGGTAGGCTAGCCATACTGTACCTTACCCACGTGGGAAGATAAAAATATTAGACAACACAAGTTCTGGCCACTCAGTCATCTTGAATTTAATGAATGTCCTTTGTTCCCGCAACAGGTAAAATACCTGGGGCAAAAACCCTTCCCCCAAAATACGTCAGTGTAACAGTCCAATCAGTGACTTCCTTCTTGCTCTGTGGGGATGGAGCTTCTGAGTGTAACCGGAGCTAGGTTTTGCTCAACGGGCGGACAGTGCTGTGCTGGGGCCCACATGGTTGCTGTTTACTGTCCGGGCTTTGGGGAGGGAGTCCACACTGAACAGAGAATTCTCATCTGAGGAATATTGAATGGCTGAGAAGCACCTAAAGAAATGTTCAACATCCTTAGTCGTCAGGGAAATGCAAATCAAAACAACCCTAAGATTCCACCTCATACCAGTCAGAATGGCTAAGATCAAAACCTCAGGTGACAGCAGATGCTGACGAGGTTGTGGAGAAAGAGGAACACTCCTTCATTGCTGGTGCGATTGCAAGCTGGTACAACCACTCTGGAAATCAGTTTGGCAGTTCCTCTGAAAACTGGACATAGTACTATCAGAGACCCAGCAATACCACTCCTGGGCATATACCCAGAAGATGCTTAACCATGTGATAGGGACACATGCTCCATTATGTTCATAGCAGCCTTATTTATAATAGCCAGAAACTGGAAACAACCCAGATGTCCCTCAACAGAAGAATGGATACGGAAATTGTGGTACATTTACAAAATGGAATACTACTCAGCTATTAAAAACAAGGACTTCATGAAATTCTTAGGCAAATGGATGGATCTGGAGGATATCATCCTGAGTGAGGTAACCCAATCACAAAAGAACACTCATGGTATGTACTCACTGATAAATGGGTATTAGCCCAGAAGCTTGGAATACCCAAGATACAAGCCACAAACCACAAGAAACTCAAGAAGAAGGAAGACCAAAGTGTGGATACTTCGGTCCTTCTTAGAAGTGGGAACAAATTACCCATGGAGGGAGATGCAGAGACAAAATATGGAACAGAGACTGAAGGAAGGACAATCCATAGACAGCCCCACTTGGGAATCCTTCTTATATACTATCACCGAACCCAGACACTATTGTGGTTGTTAGCAAGTATGTGTTGACAGGAAGGAGCCTGATACAGTTGTCTCCAAGAGGCTCTGACAGTTCTCGACTAACACAGAAGTAGAGACTCATAGCCATCCATTGGACTGAGCACAGGGTCCCCAATGAAGGGGCTTGAGAAAGGACCCAAGGAGCTGAATGGTTTTGTAGCCCCATAGTATGAACAACAATATGAACTAACCAGTACCCCCCAGAGTTCCCAGGGACTAAACCACCAACCAAAGAATACAAATGATAGGACTCATGGTCCCAGCTGCATATGTAGCAGAGGATGGACTAGTAGGTCATCAATGGGAGGAGATTCCCTTGGTCCTCTGAAGGCTCTATGCCCTAGTGTAGGGAAATGCCAGGGCCAGGAAGGGGGAGAGGGAGGGTTGGTTAGTAGGGGTGGGGGAGGGAATAGGGTTTTGTTTTTTGTTTGTTTTTTTGAGGGGATACTGGGAATTTGAAATGTAAATAAAGAAAATATCTAATAAATAAAAAAGAGAGAAAGAAAATGCAAAAAAAATTTGATAAATGGGACCTCATGGAACTAAAAAGCTTCTGTAATGTAAAGGACATAGCCAATATGACACATAGGCAACTTACAGCTTGAGGAAAAATATCTTCACTAACCCCACATCAGATAGAGTGCTAATATCCAAAATATATAAAGAACTCAAGAAGCTAACCACCAAAATATCCAAACAACCCAATCAAAAAATGGGATATAGAACTAAACAGAGAATTTACAACAGAGGAATCCCAATGGCTGAGAAGCACCTAAAGAAATGTTCAAAGTACTTTGTAATCAGAGAAACACAAATCAAAACAACCCTGGGATTCCACCTTACACCAATCAGAATGGCTAAGATCAAAAGCTCAGGTGATAGCACACATTGTCAAGGATGTGGAGAAAGAAACACTCATTGCTGGTGGGATTTAAAACTGATACAACCATTCTATTAATCAATCTGGAGGTTACTCAGAAAATTGGAAATAGATCTACCTGAATCACCAGCAACTCCACTCTTGGGAATATATCCAAAAGATACCCCATCATGCCACAGGGGCATGTGTTCCACTATGTTCATAGTGGCCTTGTTTTTGATAGCCAGAAGATGGAAACAACCCAGATGTCCCACAACAGAAAATGTGGTTCATTTACACAATGGAATATTACTCTGCTATTTGGAATGAGAACATCCTGAGTTTTGCAGGCAAATGGATGGAACTAGAAAATATCCTGAGTGAGGTGACTCAGATGCAAAAGGACATGCATGGTGTGTGCACTCACTAATAATTGAATAGTAGCCAAAAAAGTACAGAATACCCAACATACCTTCCACAGAACTCAAAAGGGTCAACAAGTTGAAGTGCCCAAGTGAGGACAATTCAGTCCCACTTCACTTGGGAGGAAGAAGAAAGCAATCACAGGTAAGGAGTGAAGGGGGGACCTGGGAGAGAAAGTAGATAGAGTGGGGTGGGGGATGAAGACGGGAACCTGATCTGGTATTGGTTGAGGGAAAAGGACTGAAGCCCTGAGGGGCAACAGAATGATAAACATGCAACTTTGAGAGGTAGGAGGTTGAGAGGACCCTCCAGAATGTATGAGAGACCTGGGAGATGAGAGACTCTCAGGAATCAAAAGGAGGGGCCTTAGATGAGATGCCCTACAGTGGGGAGAGGGAACTTAGAGAGCCAACCTCCAGCAGGAAGACAGGGCATCAAGTGAGGGACAGTGTTGCCATCCTACAGTCACAATCTCTGATTCATAATTGTTCCTGTCTGAAAGAATTACAGGGATGGAAATGGAGAGGAATCTGAGAAAAAGAAGGTCCAGCAATAGGTCCAAAGTGGAATGCAGCTCAAGGAGAGGCCCCAAGGGCAGACACTGTTACTGAGGCTATGGAGCACTCACAGAAAGGGACCTATCATGACTGTCCTCCAATAGACCCAATAAGCAGCTGAAAGAGTCAGATGCAGATATTTGCACCCAATCAATAGATAGAAGCTGCTGACCCCTGTGGTTGAATTAGAGGAAATCTGAAAGAAGCTGAGGAGGAAGACCACCCTTTAGGACCAGCAGTCTTAGTTAATCTGGTCCCTGAGGTCTCTCAAACACTGGAATACCAAACTGGACTACCAGCTGATATGAGGCCCCCAACACACATACAGGAGAGGACTGATGAATCTGGGTTCAGTCAGAGAAGGTTACCTCAAGAGTCTGGAGGTCCCAGGAAGTTTAGAGGTCTGGTGGGGTGTGGTAGGGATATCATTATGGAGACAGAGGGGTAGGGAGGAGGTATGGTATGTGGAAGAGTCAAAGGTTAGACAGGGAGGAGAATAAAATCTGGAGTTTAAAATAAATAAAAATAAATAAATAAATAAATAAATAAATAAGAATTTTTAAAAATAAAGGAGAGTGGTGTAAGTAGGAAACAGAGATCTTGGAGGAAGGAAAATATGAGGATTTCCCTCAAAGGAGGGAAAATAAAATTGCATTTATGACGAAACTGGGGGCAGGTATAGATAGGAGCAAGGAAGATCAAGATGGAGTCAAGGGAGTGTGAGGAGTGGCCACTGAGATTGGGTAGAGGCATTTGTAGCATGGAAACATAGTACAGTGTAAACTTCCTGGTATTTATGAAGGTAATCCTAATGATAACTCCTAATAATAGGGGAAACAAAGTCTCAATTAGCAATTTCTTATAGCTAGGCGAGGCTTCTAGTGGTAGGACTAAGAAATATTCAATTGAGTTGTTGGCCAAGGGGATTCCATGGCAATACCTAAACAACCCAGGCTGTTACTAAGACAAAAGGATGCTCTTTTTAAACTAACAGTGGGGCCACAATTCCAAAGACGTCATCCATAGAACTCAGTGAACATGAGAAGGCCAATCTGGTGAGTATATGGAGTCATCGCCCCTACATGCTAGTCTCTTTGTTGTGGGAAGGTACTCTGCAGGCTATTGAAAGAGAAAGATGAACTTCAACCCAGCCATAAAACCTTTGACCTACAACTTGTATTGTCTGCAAAAAAAAAAAAAAATGCTAAGGCAATGGTAGCATAGAACTTATGGGAATAGCCAACCAACATGTGATTTGACCAAAGGCCTGCTCCACAAGAAGGCACACTTAGAAAAATTGCTTGTGTATCCAAGAATCACACTCTATATCTCAAAGATCTGGGATAAAACTGAAAACTACTGGTCCAAAAAAAGTCAGTAAAATGATCTCTAATGATATTCTGCTTTACATTAAATCAGTGCCTTATTCATCTTCAATGATGCTTCCTCTGACTGCATATGGGAACGTATGCAGAGACCCATAGGCCATACATTATGCAGAAAGAGAGAGGCTAAAAGGGAGTTCTTCATTAAATCTCTTACCTCAGAGCACAGGGAATCCTGTGGTGAAAAAGCTGTAGAAGCCAATGAGGATGGAGGACACCGGAACAGGATGACAGGATGTCCCTCTGAATCAACTAAGCAAGGCATGTATGAGCTCACAAAGACTGAAACAGCAAGTACAGGACCTAACGGGTCTGCACCAGGTCCTCTGTATGCATATCTATATCTATATCATCTATCTCTATCTCTATCTCTATCTCTATCTCTATCTCTGTCTCTGTCTCTGTCTCTGTCTCTGTCTCTGTCTCTATCTCTATCTCTATCTCTATCTCTATCTCTATCTATATCTATATCTATATCTATATCTATATCTATATCTATTGCCTTTTAGCTTAGTTCTCTGAGACTTGTAAGTGCCTTGGGACTCTTTCTCCTGTTGACTTGCTGTGTCCAACTTTGTTATGATAGTTTTTTGTTGCAACTTTGTTATGATAGATTTTGTTTCATCTTATTTTATTTTACTTTCTCATGTCTGGTTGTTAACCCTTCTAATGTTGTTCTTTTCTAAGGAGAGTCAGAAATGGAATGGAACAGAAGGTGAGTAGGAATTGAGAGTTGTAAAGAGAGGGGACATTGTAATCAGACTATATTGTGTGAGAAAAGAAACTATTTCCAATAAAAAATAAAAGGAAAAAGAACAAAAACTCAAAACAAACAAACCACAAAAGGAGCATGAATATATTTACATATATTATAAGGTCTGCATTTTGGAAACCTAGAATTAGATAAGTGAAAAAAGAAAACAGAACATAGAAAAGAAATATCTGTGGTAATCACTTTTTCTAAGACATGAGCATGTCAACCATCATAAACAAGAAACACTGAAGCCCATGCAGAGTAACAACTGAACTATGACCTTGCATCACAATAAATCATCCAAAATGCAAACACAGCAGAAACTCCAGGAAAAAAAGCATGAAGAAAAATGTCAGGTCATACTTAGAGGCAGCCAGAATAGCAAATGAAAATACACCATGAATAAGTATATATTTTAATCAATTTGCATTATCTCTTACTTTTAAAAACAAAGGAGGAAATGATATATGATAATACTAAAAGGAATTTTTTAATTCAATAATTGTTGATACTAAAATAATTCTAGTTAAATTGAAGTGGTTTATAGCATCATAGAGAGTAACTAATAGCTGAATAAAAACTTGTGAAAAAATGCACATAGTCAACAAATGTTTCAAAAAATGCTCAATAAAAGTAGCCACCAGTAAATGTAAATCAAACTACAACATCCCTTCTCAGCCTTTTTGGGAAGGATATTATCAAAACAATAAGAACACTGCTTCTTGGCTTTGGCTGTGATCAAGTATAAGAGAAAGTAAGAAAACATACCGGTAAGAATGAGAAGAAAAGCTAAGCAGTGGTGGCCCACACTTTTAATCCCAGCACTTGGGAGGCAGAACAGGCGGATTTCTGAGTTTAAGGCCAGCCTGGTCTACAGAGTGAGTTCCAGGGCTACACAGAGAAACCCTGTCTCCAAAACAAAACAAAACAAAACAAAACAAAACAAAACAAAACAGAATGAGGAGAAAAGGGAATCACATGCCCTGTTGATCAGAATACAAATTAATACTTCCAATATAAAACACCAAAGAGCTTCCTAAAAAAGTAAAATGTTGATATACTTTATGGCTCCACTATATCTCTACTAGATATAGAGCCAAAAGCACTGAGGCCAAAAAACAAAGACGTATTTGAACACTCGCGCTTACTGCCTCAGTATTTGTGTTGGTCAAGATATAGAGTAAGCATTCATATGCCTATCAACAAAGGAACAGACATATTTATGTGATATATGACAATTTAGTAAAGAAAAAAATAAACTTTAAAATTTACAACAAAACGAATGAAACTGAAAAAATCGTGATAAGTGAAATGGATTAGACAGAGAAAAATAACTATATGTTCTCTCACATACGTGGAAACTTAAATTTAAAAAAGCCTGACTTAAAGTAGAAAAGTTATTTTTAGGGAATGGAAAGGGAAAACATAAGTATATGAATGTTAAATGAAATGTGAAAATCTTGCATAGTTAGAAAAGGTCCTCAAAGGTTTAAAGCCATTTTTATAGGGGAGAAGACCTGTGTCTCATTACATATTTTTTGCTGGCATGGATGGAATTTTCTAGGCAGCCCAGGCTGGCCTCAAACTCACAGACATATCAATCTGGCTCTGCTTCCCAAGTCCTGAGATTAAAAGCATTTGCCCCCTATGCCTGGTCACAACATATTCTTTGAACATAATATTGCAAATCTACCATAATACCAATATTTTCCAGTAGTAGTAGTAGTAGTAGTAGTAGTAGTAGTAGTAGTAGTAGTAGTAGTAGTAGTAGTAATAGTAGTAGTTCGTATTTACTTTACATTCTGATTGCAGCTTCCCCTCCCTCCTCTCCTCCTAGTCCCTCCCTCTCACCTCACCCCCTCCCATATCCCCTTCCTTTCTCAGCAAAGGGGGAGGGTCTCCCATAGATATCAACACTACTTACACCTATAAAGTCTCAGTAGGACTAGGTGGATCTTCACCTATTGAGTCTAGACAGGGAAGCCAAGTTAGGGGCAGGCCCAAAGGCAGGCAACAGAGTCAGAGACAGTCTGTGCTCTGCTTTTAGAGCACCCACATGAAGACCAAGCTGCACATCTGATACAATGTGTAGAGGGCCTAATTCTACTCATACCTGCTCTCTGGTGGGTGGTTCAGTCTCTGTTAGCCCAGTGGCCCAGGTCTGTTGGTTATGTAGATTTTCTTGTGATGTTCTTTATTTCTCTGACTCCTTCAATCCTTTCTCCTCCTCTTGTACAAGGTTCTCCAAACTCCTCCTTATACTTGGCTGTGGGCACCTACATCTGTTTCCATCACCTGCTGAGTAAAAACTATCAGATGAGTTACACTAGGCTCCTGTCTCCAAGTACACCAGAATATCATTGTTGTGTCAGGGGCAAGCTCTCTCTCATGGTATGAGTCTAAAGTTGGGATAGTCATTGGTTGGCCATCCCCTCAATTTCTGCTCCAACCTTATCATTGCACATCTTGTAAGCAAGGATAAATTGTGAGTCTCAAGTTTGGTGGGTGGGTTGGTGTCTCCATCCCTCCAATGGAATTCTTGCCTAGTTACAGGGGATGTCTGTTTCAAGTTCCTATGTCCTATTACTAAGTGTCTTAGATAGGATTAGTTTCATAGATTCCTGGGAATTTCCATTGTCCTAGGTTTCTAGGTCAACATAGAGAAGCTTCCCCCACACCACTTCCAGGTGTTGGCTGCCTTTCCGTCCATCGGAAATAAGGAGGCAACAACAAGCTCTTCTCCATGCAGTTTAATCAGGAACCTTCATTTTTTACTTCTTCTCTAGCTAGCTTCTCTTATAGTCTTCTATATCTTCTTCTTACATCTTACTAGTTACATCTTCTTACATCTTTCTACTTTCTTTTTACTTACTCTTATTTCCTACTTACTCCTATTCCCTACATCTTACTTACTCCTATTCTTAAATACATCTTACTTCTATTCCTACATATTACTTCTATTCTATTTCTATCCTTTACATCTTACTTCTATCCTTACATCTTACTTCTATCTTTACATCTTACTTCTATATCTACTTAGTTCTATTCCCTACATACTTATTCCTAATTCTATTACATCTTACTTACTATCCTTACATACTTACCCCTAATTCTATATACTTACTCCTATCTATCTCCAGCCCCCAGCCCTTGTGGGTTAAATACTTTCCAATCAGCATCAGCTACATGGCAAAGCACAATAGGCTGCGGGAAATCATGCCAGCTTGCATCACAAACTAGAGACACTCAACTTTTCCAACTAAGGGCTTGTTTATCTCAATGCTCTCTGCTCTGGCCAGAGACCAGGTGTTCAATATATATGTAGGGTGGTAGCTGCGGCTCCCCACATCCAGGTCTTTCCCTTTGTCTTCCCCACACTTGCTCCCTCTTGTTCCCCTCCCACCTAGTCTCCCACCTAATTCCCTCCTTCTTCCCATCCTCTATGTTTACTTTATTCCCCCTTCTCAGATTCAAGTATCCTTCCTTAGGTACTCCTTGTTACTTAGCTTCTTTAGGTCTACAGTTTGTAGCATGGCTTTCCTGTACTTTATGACTAATATTCACTTTTAAGTGATTACATACTAAAGACTCAACAAAGAAGGAATTCCAGATCAATATTTCTTATGAACATTGATGCAAAACTACTCAATAAAAACATCATCCACTATAATCAAGTAGGCCTTATCCCAGGGATGCAAGGATAGGTCAATATATGAAAATCCATCAATATAATGTAAACAAACTGAAAGAAAAAAGAATCATGATCATCTCACTAGATGCCAAAAAAAAAAAAAAATGTTTGACAAAAATCCAACACCCCTTCATGATAAAAGTCTTGAAGAAGTCAGGGATACAATGTAGATTCCTAAACCCAATAAAGGCAATATACAGCAAGCCAATAGCCAACATCAAATTAAATGGAGAGAAACTTAAAGCAATCCCACTAAAATCAGGAACAAGACAGGGCTGGACACTCTCTCCATATATATTCAATATAGTACTCGAAGTTTTAGCTACACAGTAAGGCAAATAAAGTTGACTAAGGGGATAAATTGGAAAGGAAGAAGTCAAAGTATCACTATGCACATATGATATGATAGTATATGTAAGTGATGCCCAAAATTCTTCTAAAGAACTCCTTCAGCTTATAAACACTTTCAGCAATGTGGCTGGATAAAAAAAAAATAACTCAGAAAAAGTCAGTAGGCCAGTCAGGTCCATGTGGGGCACAACAAACATAAGTGAGGGGCATGCTGTACCCTAGCCTCCATCATCTAGCCCAGGGCTAGGTCCCACCTTCACTAGGAATCTATTAGAACCCTAGGAGTGTTCAGCTTAAACTCCTTCCCAGGCAATACACTATATTCAGCGTCCACCCTGCTCACAGCCAGCAGAGGTGAGCATCATCCGGTTCCTTGAGATCCATTGTTGGCCCTGACTGCCTTCCCAAGGAGTTCTGCTGGCATCAGGCATACCCACCAAACAATAAGGATAATCAGATGACTACAGGATAGAATAACAACATAATCAATGAGAGCCAGGGCAATATGGCAACATGAGAGCCCAGCTAGTCTAATACAAGAATCCCTGAATATCATAACATAGCTGAAGCACAAGAAGGTGACCTTAAATCCAATCTTATAAAGATGACAGAGGCTTTTAAATAGGAAATGAATAAACCTCTTGAAGAAATCCAGGAAAATACAATGAAATATGTTAGGAGCCATAATAGAACAAGCTAATAACTAGCAGGGGATCATCCTGAAATGCCTGCTTCAGATTATTATATAATCTGTGACAGGTGAGCCCTTAAGGCTGTAAGGGACTAATTTTAGAAAAGATTCCTGCTATTAATATGAATTTCCTGTTATTATTACATATATAATAATCACTAAGTAATAGCACACTCCTTTGGAGCAGATCTCTGCTGATTCACAAAGTTGTACTGTCTTATAGTGATGCAACATAGATAAATAGATGACTTAAGACTCTATGCTAATCCTATAAGAATTCTTAAAATTATATCTGTGATTATTAAGCTCTTTTATAATGGAACTAATATTAAGTCCTTTTATGATATTCAAAATTGCAATGAGAATGCTACCAGTCTCCCAAGTGTCAGCAGTTAATTGCTCTTAGATGGTAACCAGACTTTCTTCTACTCAGAACACATTCCAAGAGGTTGTAAAACAATTAACCAAAGGTCATAATGGGGGACTAACGATTTAGTATAGGTGCTAGGACAGAAAATAAAATATTGACTGGGCTTATCTATACAAAACTTTACTTATAGTTTCAAACCTTCAGTGAAGCTGTGGAACTGAGACAGATGGATGTTTAGCTAAATAATTACTCCTAATGGATATGCATATAAACATTTGTTGTTGTAAACTTCTATTTCAATTTATGATTTGATTTTTTGTGTGAACTTTTGATGAACTTTTTAACATGTGATCATGTTTTCTGAAATATATTTAAGGGCTGGGGAAAAAGAGGAGAGTCAGGACTGGAGAACATAGGTGAGAGGAACAGAGATGAGAAGAATTGAGCTGAGAGAAGAACTGAGAAGAGAAGTTTTTAGAACGCTTTTTAGATTAGAAGGAGAATGCAGAGTGGAATAATTTAGAGACTATAAGTAGCATAAAATACTAAGAGAGCAATGTGCAGAATGCAGAGGGAAAGAGGAAAAAAGAAGATGTTGCAGAGAGTAGAAGGAGCAGGTAGGCTTCTCCTTAGCATGGGACAAAACAAGTCCCATGGTAAGGACAAGGCAGGCTTAGTCTTATTAAAAGAATCAAAGCTTTTCTTTTTCTTACAAATATAAGGTTGATTCATTTAGCATTGAAAGGGTAAAAGCCTTTTCTTTCTCTATGTAATAAAGATTGGAGCTCCATTTTTCATCCAGAATGAGTAAGTTCTTTCTGCACCAGTGCTTGGTCTTTTGCTCCATATACATATATAAGTATGGATGTGTGTGTAAGTATGTAATTGTGAGAATGTATGCATATGTGTGTAAGTATTTAATTGTGAAAATGCATACAAGCTGGGCCCAACTGTGTATAAATGAAAAATGAGCATGAATCTGTATATGAATTTATGTGAGATTATGCATATTTGTTTATGTAAAAGTCTTTCCTTCTGCGAGTGTTATTCTCTTCTCCTGGATCAATAGAAGTTTATTGCTCCAAACTTCCCCCTAGCTAGACAAGTCAGAGGCATCTGGACAATAGGAAAAAGACTCTAGCAATCAATCCTTTACTTAATCTCCTGCTGTTTTAAGATGAGCTGCTAAGTGCCAGAAACTGCAGTTTCTGGCCTCAGAGGATCACAGAAGGCAGGTCAGCTACAATAGCATAGTAACTTAGATTTATATAAGTAAACTTTTTATTATACAGGAACTCTAAACTTCTTGTAAGATAAAGTCTTAGCCTCCACCTATGCTCTTCCAGCTCTGCTGCCTCAAGAAGAAGCGACAAGAAAGAAGAGAAACACCCAGTCAGGGCTTGCCCCCAGCAGAAATAAAACTGTCCAAGACCTGAAAATGGAAATAGAAGCAATAAAGAAAACACAAACTGAGGCAATCCTAGAGACATAAAACTTAGGAAAGAGAACAGGAAAGGCATATGCAAGCATCACCAATAGAATATAAGACAAGGAAGAGAGAATCTCAGGCATAGAAGATATGATAGAAGAAATTAATACATCAGTCAAAAACTGCCTAATCTAAGAAGTTTGTGACACAAAACATCCATGAAATCTGGGACACTATGAAAAGACAATACCTAAGAATAATAGGAATAGAAAGAGAAGATTCCTAACTCAAAGGCCCAGAAAGTATCATTAAATCTATCAATGTAACCCAGCACAGAAACAAAATGAAAGAAAAAACAAAGTGTATGACCATCTCAGTAGATGCTAAAAAGCATCTATTTTGACAAAACCCAATACAGTGTCATGTTATAAGTCTTGGAGAGATCAGGGATAAAAGGTCCATACCTAAACACAATACAGGTAATATAAGCAACCAAATAGGCAACAAAAATTAAATTGAAAGGAACTTAAACCATTTCACAAAAATCAAAGACAAGATTAGGCTGTCCACTGTCTCTTTATCTACTCAGTATGTACTTAAGTTCGAGCCTCAACAGTGAGACAACTAAAGGCCATCAAGGGGATACAGAGTAGGAAGGAAGAAGTCAAAGTATTGCTATTTGAGTATATATCACTGACACAAAAATTTCTACCAGAGGACACTTTCAGATGATACACAACTTCAGCAAAGTGGCTGGGTACAAAATAAAATAAAAAAAAATCAGGCTCTTCTTCTTCTTCTTTTCTCTCTGTGGCTACCTTTCCTCTATTTTTCTCTCCTTTCCCTACATCTGCTTCCCCATGGTGACTTCCCTAGCCTTATCCTTGAGGTGACTGAACTAGCTTGAGAGCAGCTTCCCAATAAGCCTGGCTTTAATATAATCTAAAGGAAGAAAAACAGAATCCCTATTTATATAAAAGATAAATACCCTGAAAAGAACTAAAGAACACACTTCACAATAGCTACAAACAATATAAAATGTCTTGGTGTAACTCTAACCAAGCAATTGAAAGAACTCTATGACAAGAATTTCAAGTCTCTGAAGAAAGAAATTGAAGAAAATGTCAGAAGATCCCATGCTCATGGATCAGTAGGATTAACATAGTGAAAATGGCCATTTTACCAAAATCAATCTGCATATTCAATGCAATTCCCATCAATATTCCTACAATACTTTACAGACCCTGAAAGAACAATTCTCTACTTCATATGGAAAATAAAAAAAAATAATAGCTAAAATAATAAAAGAACCTCTAGAAGTATCACCATCCCTGATTTCTAGCTGTACTACACACAATAGTAGTGAAAGCTACATGGTATTGATATAGAAACAGACAGGTTGATCAATGGAATTTAATTGAAGATTCAGAAATAAACCCACACACCCACTGGAACCTGATATTTAACAACAAAGCCAAAATCGTACAATAGAAAAAGAAAGCATCATCAACAAACAGTGCTGGTCTAACTGGGTGTCAGCATGTAGAAGAATGCAAAAAGATACATATTTGTCACCCTGCAGAAAACTCAAGTTTAAGTGATTAAAGACCTCAATATAAAATCAAACACACTAAATCTGCTAGAAGATAAAGTGAAGAATAGCCTTGTACACACGGGTACAGGAGACGACTTCCTGAAAAGAACACCAATAGCTCAGGAACTAAGATTAACAGTTAATAAGTGAGACCTCATGAAACTAAAATTTTTGTGTAAGGCAAAGGACACCATCAATGGGACAAAATGGTAGCCTACAGAATGGAAAAAGATCATCACCAAACCTACATCCAACAGGCAACTAATATCCAAAATATAAAAAGAATTCAAGAAGTTAGTCATCAAAAAAACAAATTACCCAATTGAATACAGGTTCTGAGCTAAACAGAAAATTATCAACAGAGGAATTTCAAAATGGCCAAGAAGAACATAAACACATAAAGAATTTCAAAGACCCTAGTAATCAGTGAAATACAAATCAAAACAACTCTGAGACTACAGATTACACCAGTCAGAATAGCTAATATTAAAAACTCAAGGAGAGGAAATGATGACAAGGGTATAGAGTAAGGGGAACACTGCCTCATTGCTAGTGGGAGTGCAAACTTGTACAGCAACTCTGGAAACTAGTTTGGCAGTATTCTAGAAAATTAGGAGTAGTTCTACACCAAGAACAGGCTAAACCATTCCTATGCATACACCCAAAGATGCTCCATCACACCACAATAATATTTGCTCAAATATTTTCCCTCTTTTTCTTTAATTAGATATTTTCTTTATTTACATTTCAAATGTTACCCCTTTCCTGATTTCCCCTCTGGAAAAAGAAAACACCTATTCCCTCCCCATCCCCTGCTCACCAACCTGCCCTCTCCATCTCCTTCTTCCTGGCTCTGGGATTCCCCTACACTGGGGCATAGAGCCTTCACAGGACCAAGGACCTCTCCTCCCACTGATGACCAACTAGGTCATCCTCTGCTACATATACAGCTGGAGCCATGAGTCCCACCATGAATATTCTTTGGTTGGTGGTTTAGTCCCTGGGAGCTCTGGGGGTACTAGTTAGTTTATATTGTTGTTCCTCCTATGGAGATGCAAACCCCTTCAGCTCCTTGGGTTTTTCTCTAGATCCTTAATTGGGGACCCTGTGCTCAGTACAATGGATGGCTGTGAGCTTCCACTTCTGTCAGGCACGTGGCAAAGCCTCTCAGGAGACAGCTATATCAGACTCCTGTCAGTGAGTACTTGTTAAAATCCACAATAGGGTGATTGTATATGGGAAGGATTCCCAGGTGGGGCAGTCTCTGCCTTACCATTCCTTCAGTCTCTGCTACACATTTTGTCTCTGCAACTCCTTCTATGGATATATAGTTGCCAATTCTAAGAAGAATCTAAGTATCCACACTTGGGTTATCCTTCTTCTTGAGTTTCTTGTGGTTTGTGGTTTGTACTTTGTGTATTCCAATTTTCTGGGCTAATATCCACTTATGAGTGCATACCATGAGTGTTCTTTTGTGATTGGGTTACCTAACTCAGGATGATATTCTCCAGATCCATACATTTCCCTAAGAATTTCATAAATTCATTGTTTTTAATAGCTGAGTAGTACTTCATTGTGTAAATGTACCACTTTTTCTGTATCCATTCCTCTGTTGAAGGACATCTGGGTTCTTTCCAGTTTCTGGCTATTATAAATAAGGCTGCTATGAACATAGGAGAACATGTGTCCTTATTACATGTTGGAGCATCTTCTGGATATATGCCCAGGAGTGGTATAGCTCCTCAGGTAGTACTATGTCCAATTTCCTGAGGAACTGCCAAACTGATTTCCAGAGTGATTGTACCAGCATGCAGTCCCACCAGCAATGAAGGTGTGTTCCTCTTTCTACACAACCTCTCCAGCATCTGCTGTCACCTGAGTTTTTGAACCTAGCCAATCTGACTTGTGTGAGGTAGAATCTCAACACTGTTTTGATTTACACTTCCCTGGTGACTAAGGATGTTGGACGTTTCTTTAGGTGCTTCTCAGCCATTTGGTATTCATCAGTTGAAAATTCTTTGTTTAGTTCTGTACCCCATTTTTTTATATTTTCTTTATTTACACATAAATTTCTCCTTTCCCAGTTTCCCCTCCAAAAAACAAACAAACAAACAAACAAATGAAAACAACAAGAACAAACCCCTGTTGCCTCCCCCCTCCCCATACCTGCCACCCCACCCTCTCCCACTTATTGGCCCTGGCATACCCCTACACTGGGGCACAGAACCTTCAGGATTATTTCTTTCTCTGGAGTCTAACTTCTTGAGTTCTTGGTATACATTGGATATTATCCCTCTATCAGATGTAGGATTAGTAAAGATCTTTTCCCAATTTGTTGGTTGCTGTTTTGTCCTATTGACAGTGTCCTTTGCCTTACAGATGCTTTGTAATTTTATGAGGTACCATTGGTCAATTCTTGATCTTAGAGCATAAACTGCTGGTGTTCTGTTCAGTAATATTTCACCTGTTCCCATGTGCTCGAGGCTCTTCCCCACTTCCTTTTCTATTAGTTTCAGTGTATCTGGCTTTCTGTGGAGGTCCTGGATCCACTTTGACGTGAGCTTTGTGCAAGGAGAGAAGAATGGATTGATTTTCATTCTTCTACATGCTGACTACCAGTTGAGCCAGCACCATTTGTTGAAAATGCTGTCTTTTTTCCACTGGATGGTTTTAGCTCTTTTGTTATAGATCAAGTGAGCATAGGTATATGGGTTCATTTCTGGGTCTTCAATTCTATTGCATTGATCTACCTGCCCGTCACTGTACTAATACCATGCAGTTTTTATCACAATTACTCTGCAGTACAGCTTGATGTCAGGGATGTCAACTATTCTTATAATAGCTTTATTTGTAACAGCAGAAACTGAAAACAACACAGATGTTCCTCAACTAAAAAATGGATAGAGAATATGTGATTAATTTACACAATGAATACTACTCAACTATTAAAAACAAAAATATCATGATCTTTGAAGACAAATGGACAAAACTAGAAAATATCATCCTTAAATAGGTAAGCAAAGCTCAAAGGGACATGCATGATATGTACTTACTTATAAATGGATATTAGCCACAAAGTACAGGAAAACCAGACCACAATCAACAGATACAATAAAGCTAAGGAACAAGTATGATCTAAGAGAGGATACTTGAATATCACTGAGAAGGGGAAATAAAATAATCATCCAATGGATGGAGGGAATGAAATGGGTGGGAGAAGTGGTGGAAGAAGGAGTGGTAGGGGAACAAGAGGCATCAAGTGTCAGGAGGACCAAGGGAGAGAGAACTGCAAGAGAGAGATGGAATTGGTGTGGAGCATCTCTGGGATGAGCTAGAAACCTATGCAAACTCCCAGGAATCTATGAGGATGACTCTATCTAAGACTCTTAGTAATAAGGTCTATGGAATTTTAAGCTGCCACTTCCTCTATCTAGTCAAGAATTCCACTGGATGGATGGGGACACAAACTCACCCACAAAACTTTGTAAGACGTGCAAGGATAAAGTTGGAGCAGAAACTGAAGGAATGGCCAGTCAATGACTGGCCCAACCTAAGACCCATGCCAAGAGAGAGTCCTTTTTTGGCACTATATATAATATTCTAGTATGCTTGTGGACCAAAGCCTAGTTCAACTGTCCTCTGAGAGGCTTTACCCAGCAGCTAGTGGAAACAAATAGACCCACAGAGACCCACAGTTAAACACCAGGAAGAGCTCAGGGAATCTTAAAAGCAATTTTATATTAATTAAACCATTTTAAAACTTATTGCCTCGTGAAATTTTCCAGTTAAATTAGGAAGTTTCTCATTCTTTCAAAAGTAAAATGGTTGTATCCAATTTTAAAAATCTGCAATTCAGAGTTTAAATAATATATAAATAATAATAGATAATAAATAATAATATAATTAAATAGTATTTAAATAATAAATTAAATAATGTTCAGCTTCCATTTGAGGTGAGGGATACATGAAGACATCCATCCTCACACCTTGACAGAATATTATTCTGTCAGGATGTGTTTATCTCAGATATGTCCATTTGTGTGGAATTTAAACCTCTGAGAATATGTTATAACAGAATCAGAATAATGGTTACTTTAGGAATGAGCTAATGAGAAAGGATCATAAAAAGTGCTGAAAAGATTCCATAGATTCTTCCAGATGACTACACATATATATGTGTCTCTAAAATTAATCAGCTTACACACTTGAAACTAATCAACTCTGATAGGTTAGCCACGTTTTAATAAAATTCATAGAAGGCTAAAAAAATATTACCTAAAAAAGTAATAGGAGACCTAAATCGTTAGAGCAATATATGATGGTCTGGATTTGAAGTGCTTGATACAGTAAAGATGGCAGCTCTCTCTAAGGTGATCTATAGATTCAATTAAATTGTCAAAATTCTAGCAGTATTTTCTAGAAATTTATAAGCCAAATCTGTAAAGACAATAGGAAATCCAAGACTATTCTTGACAAAATAAGGGATCACAAGTGCTGGATGTTAAGTCATATTTTAAAGCTGTACTAATGAAAAAATTGCTGCATTGATGTAAGAGTCAAAGGGACAGAAGTAACTAGCTTTTAAATAAACATTCAAATGTATCTATATACATATCTGTTGATCATCTATGATTCATCTATCTCTATATGTATTCATCTACTTATATATGTCTGTCTGTCTTTATACCTATGTATGCATCTATCCATGTATGTATCCATGTATATATGCATAAACATACCTACATGCCTACCTATCTGGGCTGGTTACTTGGTTGTTTTTCACATTTGATTTTTCTCAACTTGTCACTCTATGGAGTCATCTGAGAAGAAGGAAACAAGTAGGAAAATGTTCCCATTCAAATTGGTTGGCAGGCAAGTCTATGCGAGTTTTTTTCTTGATTGGTGATTGATGTGTAAAGGCCCAAATCACTCTAAATGATGCCATACCAGGATATATGGTCTAATGTTGTTTAAGAAAACAACTTGAGCAAGTCAGGGAAATTCAGTAATAAGCAGTATTCCTTTAATGACTGTTTCAGTTCTGACTTGCAGGTACCTGCCTTCAGTTTCTCCCTTGGTTTCCCTGATGATGTACTATAACTGTGAGACAAATCAACTCTTTCCTTCCCAACTTGACTTTCGTCATGGTATTTTATCACAGCAATACAAAACAAACTAAAACACTATACATATAATATGTATGTATGTATGTATGTATGTATGTATGCATCCATCTATCTGTCTGTTTACTTATCCATCTTTTTTTCTACAGTGAGATGAGAAAAACAAATTTCCAATACATAGCATAGCATGCACTGAGTATCTACACAGAGAGGAGCCTTAAGTATAACTTCATGCTATAAACTGAAACTTCCTCTAGGTGGACTCTGATGCTTATATGAAAGATAATAAAGTCCCTGCAAGCTAACAGAAGAGTATCTTCAGATGTTAGAAACAGCACACAAAGGCCATTAAACCAAGATACATGTGACAGTAATTTTGCACTTATGAATATTAACAGATTTGGATACTTAACAAGACTAACCTAAAACTCAACAGACCAAGAACAAATAGTTGTTTTAAAGATGATCAAAGATCTAAACAGATATTTCTCAGAAGAAGACCTACAAAGAAGGCTGATAGATACTGAGTTTAATAATACTGTCATAAAAGTACCCTGACAAATACTGTATAGAGAAAGGATTTATTGAGTTTACAGGCTTACACGTACAGGGTTAAAGGTCATCATTATGAGGAAGTCAATGCAGGAATTGGTCATATACATCAAGAGCAGACAGAAAATGGATGTACACATGCCAGTCTGTGTTCAGGTGGCCTTCTCTTCTTTATTTACTACATGGTCCAACCTTTGAAATGCTGCAACTCACATTCATGGGGAGTCTTTCTATTTCACTTACCCCAACTAAAAAACCCTCATAGCAAAGCCCATAGACAATCCAATACAGATAATCTCTTATAGAGGATGTCTTCTAAAGTGATTCTTGGTTGTATCAAGTTGACAATGAAGACTAACCATTATAGACGTATAAAAATGTACAGTGATGATCATCAGAATACTAAAAATCAAAGCCACAATGAGATATTAGAGTGTCTACTGTCAGATAGATTAAGATAGCAAGTGCTGGTGAGATGCACACTATTGGCTGGAATATAAATTTTTACAGCCCTTGAGAAGCACCTAAAGAAATGTTCGACATCCTTAGTCATCAGGGAAATGCAAATCAAAACAACCCT
>NW_022196904.1:53175293-53205672 GCF_008632895.1 Mastomys coucha
GGGAAAGGAGAAATTCGCATGTAAATAAAGAAAATATCTAAAATAAAAAAAAAATGAAAAAAAAATTTTTTACAGCCTTTGTGGGTAGCAGTATGAAAGATCTTTGAAGAGTTAAGAAAAATGGAACTACCTTATGATGGAGCAATTTCGCAATACTGAGCACACACTCAAGAGAATACAAAACCAGTGTCTTAGAAAGACTTCTCTGTCTGCATTCAGGACAAACTCATTCACAGTAGCAGGAAAAGCACATGGAAACAGTGCAGAGGAACACAGATCTTTTTATTAGATATTTTTTTATTTACATGTTATATCTCCTTTCCCAGTTTCCCCTCCAAAAAAAGAAAAAATAAAATGAAATAATAAAAAAAGAAAACAAACAAACAAACAAAAAACCTGTTCCCTTTCCCCTCTCCCTCCTCACCAGCCCACCCTCTCCCACTTCTTGGCCCTAGCATTCCCCTTCCCTGGGGCATAGAACCTTCACAGGGCCAAGGCCCTCTCCTCCCATTGATAACCGACTTGGTCATCCTCTGCTACATATGCTCCTGGAGCCATGAGTCCCACCATGTGTACTCTTTGATTGGTGGTTTAGTTCCTGGGAGCTCTGAGGGTACTAGTTCATTCATATTGTTGTTCATCCTAAGGGGCTGCAAACCTTTCAGCTCTTTGAGTCCCTTCTCTAGCTCCTTCATTGGGGACCCTGTGCTCTGTTCAATGGATGGCTGTGAGCCTCTACTTCTGTATTAGTCAGGTACTGTCAGAGCCTCTCAGAAGACAGCTATATTTAGGCAGGCTTGCCCTTCCTTCAGTCTCTGCTCCATAGTTAATCTCTGTAACTCCTTCCGTGGGTATTTGGTTCCCCCTTTTAAGAAGGAATGCAATGTCCACCTTTTGGTCTTCCTTCTTCTTGAGTTCCTTGTGGTTTGTGGGTTGTTCTTCCTGTATTCCAAACTTCTGGGCTAATAGCCACTTATAAGAGAGTGCATACAGTGTTTGTTCTTTTGTGATTGGCTTACCTCACTCAGGATGATATTCTCCAGATCCATCCATTTACTTAAGAATTTCATAAATTTATTGCTTTTGATAGCTGAGTAGTACTCCATTGTATAGATGTTCCACAATTTCTGTATCCACTCCTCTGTTGAGGAACATCTGGGTTGTTTCTAGGTTCTGGATATTATAAATAAGGCTGCTATGAACATGGTGGAGCATGTGTCCTTATTACATGTTGCAGTATCTTTTGGGTATATGCCCAGGAGTGGTATAGCTGGGTCCTCCGGTAGAACTATGTCCAATTTCCAGAGGAACCGCCAAACTGATTTCCAGAGTGGTTGTACCAGCATGCAGTCCCACCAGCAATGAAGGAGTGTTCCTCTTTCTCCACAACCTCTCCAGCATCTGCTGTTACCTGAGTTTTTTATCCTAGCCATTCTGACTGGTGTGAGGTGGAATCTCAGAGTTGTTTTGATTTGCATTTCCCTGATGACTAACAATGATGAGCATTTCTTTAGGTGCTTCTCAGCCTTTCAGTATTCATCAGTTGAGAATTATTTGTTTAGCTCTGTAGCCCATTTTTAATAGGGTTATTTGGTTCTTGAGTTTTTGTATATATTGGATATTATCCCTCTATCAGATATAGGATTGGTAAAGATTTTCCCAATTTGTTGGCTGCCATTTTGTTCTATTGACAGTGTCTTTTGCCTTACAGAAGCTTTGCAACTTTATGAGGTCCCACTGGTCAATTCTTGATCTTAGAGCATAAGTTATTGGTCTTCTGTTCAGGAAAATTTCCCCTGTGCCCATGTGCTCAAGGCTCTTCCCCACTTTCTTTTCTATTAGTTCAGTATATCTGGTTTTATGTGGAGGTCCTTGATCTACTTGGACTTGAGCTTTGTACAAGGAGATAGGAATGGTTTGATTTGCATTCTTCTACATGCTAACTGCCAGTTGAGCCAGCACCATTTGTTGAAAATGCTGTCTTTTTTCCACTGGATGATTTTAGCTCCTTTGTCATAGATCAAGTGACCATAGGTGTGTGGGTTTATTTCTGGATCTTCAATTCTAATCCATAAACTTACCTGCCTCTCACTGTACCAATAACCTGCAGTGATTATCACAATTGCTCTGTAGTATAGCCCAAGGTCCAGGAAGGTGATTCCACCAGAAGTTCTTTTATTGTTGAGAATAGTTTTCACTATCCTGGTTTCTTTTTTTTTGTTGTTGTTATTCCAGATGAATTTGTAAACTGCTCTTTCCACGTGTGTGAAGTATTGAGTTGGAATTTTGATGGGGATTGCACTGAATATGAAGATTATTTCAGCAAATGGCCATTTTTACTTTATTAATCCTCCCAATCCACAAGCATGGGAGAACTTTCCATCTTCTGAGATCTTCTTCAATTTCCTTCTTCAGAGACTAGAAGTTTTTGTCAAACAGATCTTTTACTTGCTTAGTTAGAGTCACACCAAGGTATTTTATATTATTTTTGACTATTTTGAAGGGTGTTGTTTCCTTAATTTCTTTCTCAGCCTGTTTATCCTTTGTGTAGAGGAAGGCCACTGATTTGCTTGAGTTAATTTTATATCTAGCTACTTTGCTGAAGTTGTTTATCAGGTTTAGAAGCTCTTTGGTGAAATTTTTGGGGTCACTTAAGAATACTATCATGTCATCAGCAAATAGTGATAATTTTACTTCTTCCTTTCCAATTTGTATCCCTTTGATCTTCTTTTGTTGTCTAATTGCTCTGGCTAGGACTTCAAGTACAATATTGATTAGATAGGGAGAGAGTGGCCAGTCTTGTCTAGTTCCTGATTTTAGAGGTATTTCTTCAAGTTCTTCTCCATTTAGTTTGATATTGGGTACTGGTTTGCTATATATTGCTTTTACTATGCTTAAGTATGTGTCTTGATTTACTGATCTTTCCAAGAGTTTTATCATGAAGGGATGTTGGATTTTTAAAATGCTTTCTCAACATCTAATTAGGTGATCACATGGTTTTCTCTTTGAGTTTGTTTATATAGTGAATTACATTGACAGAATTCTGTATATTGAACCATCCCTGCATCCCTGGGATGAAACCTACTTGATCATGATGGATGATTGTTTTGATGTGTTCTTGGATTTAGTTTTCAAGACTTATTTTTTAGAGTTTTATTTTTTTTATTCTTTTTTTTTTGATAATTTCTTTATTTACATATCATATTATTTCTCCTTTTCCAGTTTCCCCTCCAAAAAAACAAACAAACAAACAAGCAAAAACAACAAGAACAAACCCCTGTTGCCTCCCCCCTCCCCGTGCTTGCCACCACACTCTCTCCCACTTATTGGCCCTGACTGGTGCACAGAACCTTCACAGGGCCAAGGACCTCTCCTCCCATTGATGATTGACTTTGCAATCCTCTACTATACACATACTGCCAGAACAATCAGTTCCACCATGTATGTTCCATGTTGGTTGGTGGTTGAGTCCCTGGGAGCTCTGAGGGTACTAGTTAGTTCATATTGCTGTTCGTCCTAAGGGGCTGCAAACCCTTCAGCTCCTTTGGTCCTTTCTCTAACTTCTTCTGGAAACAACCCAGATGTCCCTCAACAAACTAATGGATACAGAAATTGTGGTACATATACACAATGGAGTACTACTCAGCTATTAAAAACAATGAATTTATGAAATTCTTAGGGAAATGGATGGATCTGGAGAATATCATCCTAAGTGAGGTAACCCAATCACAAAAGAACACACATGGTATGCACTCTCTGATAAATGGTTATTAGCCCAGAATTTCGGAATACAGGAAGAATAACCCACAAACCATAAGAAACTCAAGAAGAAGGAAAACCAAAATGTAGACATTTAATTCCTTCTTAAAAGGTAGAGCAAAATACCCATGGAAGGAGTTGCAGAGACTAACTATGGAGCAGAGACTGAAGGAAGGACAAGCCAGCCTAATATAGCTATCTCTTGAAAGGCTCTAACAGTACCTGACTAATACAGATGTAGAGGCTCACAGACATCCATTGAACTGAATTCAGGGTTTTCAAGAATTTTATTGAGAATTTTTGCATCAATATTCATAAGGGAAATTGGTCTGATGTTTTCTTTCTTCATTAGGTCTGTGTGGTTTAAGTATCAGAGTAATTGTGGCTTCATAGAACAAATTGGGTAGAGTATCTTCTGTTTCTATTTTCTGGAATAGTTTGAAGAGTATAGGTATTAGGTTTTCTTTGAAGGTCTGATAAAACTCTGCACTAAACCCATCTGGTCCTGGGCTTATTTTTGGTTGGGAGACTATTAATGACTGTTTCTATTTCATTAGCAGATATGGAACTGTTTAGATCTTTGATCTAATCTTGATTTAACTTTGGTACCTGGTACCTGTCTAGAAAATTGTCCATTTCATCCAGGTTTTCCAGTTTTGTTGAGTATAGGCTTTTGTAGTAGGTTCTCATGACTTTTTGGATTTTCCCAGTATCTATTGTTATGTCTGCCTTTTCATTTCTGATCTTGTTAATTAGGATACTGTCTCAGTGCCCTCTAGTTAGTCTGGCTAAGGTTTATCTATTTTATTGATTTTTTCAAAGAGCCAGATCCTGGTTTGGTTGATTCTTTGTATAGTTCTTTTTTTTCTGTTTGGTTGATTTCAGCCTTGAGTTTATTATTTCTGGCCTTCAGCCTTCGACTCCTCTTGGGTGAATTTGTTTCTTCTTTTTTTTTTTTAGAGCTTTTAGATGTTCTATCAAATTGCTTGTGTATGCTCTCTCCATTTTATTTTCAGAGACACTTAAAGCTTTTAGTTTTCCTCTTAGGACTGCTTTCATTTTGTCCCATAAGTTTGGGTATGTTGTGGCTTCATTTTCATTAAACTCTAGAAAGTCTTTAATTTTTTTCTTTATTTCTTCCTTGACCAAGTTATCATTGAGTAGAGCATTGTTAAGCTTCCACATGTAGGTGGGCTTTCTATTGTTTGTGTTGTTATTGAGGAGCAGCCTTAGTCCGTGGTGATTGGATAGGATGCAAGGAACTATTTCAATCTTCTTGTATCTGTTGAGGCCTGATTTGTGATAAATTATATGGTCAGTTTTGGAGAAGGTGCCATGAGGTGCTGAGAAGAAGGTATATCCTTTTGTTTTAGGATAAAAAGCTCTATAGATATCTGTTAAAACCATCTGTTTCATAACTTCTGTTAGTCTTACCGTGTCTTTGTTTAGTTTCTGTTTCCATGATCTGTCCATTGCAGAGAGTTGGGTGTTGAAATCTCCCACTATTATTGTTTCCAGTGCAATTTGTGCTTTGAGTTTAAGTAAAGTTTCTTTTATGAATGTAAATGCCCTTGCATTTAGAACATAGAGGGTCAGAATTGAGAGTTCATCGTGGCAGATCATACCTTTGATGAATATGAAGTGTCCCTCCTTATCTTTTTGGTTCACTTTAGGGTGGAAGTTGATTTTATTCAATATTAGAATGGCTACTCCAGCTTTTTTCTTGGGACCATTGGCTTGCAAAATTGTTTTCCAGCCTTTTATTCCGAGGTAGTGTTTGTCTTTTTCACTGAGGTGAGTTTCCTGTATGCAACAAAATGTTGGGTCCTGTTTACATACCCAGTCGTATAGTCTATGTCTTTTTATTGGGGGAATTGAGTCCATTGATATTAACAGATATTAAGGAAAAGTAATTGTTGCTTCCTGTTATTTTTGTTGTTAGAGTTGGAATTCTGTTCATGTGGCTATCTTCTTTTAGTTTTGTTGGAAGATTACTTTCTTGCTTTTTCTAGGATGTAGTTTCCCTTCTTGTGTTGGAGTTTTCCATTTATTACGATTTGAAGGACCGGATTTGTGGAAATATATTGTATAAATTTGGTTTTGTCATGGAATACTTTGGTTTCTCCATCTATGGTAATTGAAAGTTTTGCTGGGTATAATTTGCCTGGGCTAGCATTTGTGTACTTTTAGGGTCTATATGACATCAACCCAGGATCTTATAGCTTTCATAGTCTCTGGCGAGAAGTCTGGTGTAATTCTGATAGGTCTGCCTTTACATGTTTCTTGACCTTTTTTCCCTCACTGCCTTTAATATTCTTTCTTTGTTTTGTGCATTTGATGTTTTGACCATTATGTGAGGGGAGGAATTTCTTTTTTGGTGCAATCTCTTTTGAGTTCTATAGGCTTCTTGTATGTTCATGGGCCTCTCTTTCTTTAGGTTAGGGAAGTTTTCTTCTATAATTTGGTTGAAGATATTTACTGGCCCTTTAATTTGGAGGTCTTTACTCTCTTCTATACGTATTATCCTTAGGTTTCGTCTTCTCATTGTGTTCTGGATTCCCTGGATGTTTTGGGTTAGGAACTTTTTGCATTTTGTGTTTTCTTTGACTGTTGTGTCAATGTTTTCTATGGCATTTTCTGCACCGGAGATTCTCTCTTCATCTCTTGTATTCTGTTGGTGATACTTGCATCTATGGTTCCTGACTTCTCTCTTAGGATTTCTATCTTCAGAATTGTCTCTCTTTGTGATTTCTTAACTGTTTCTACTTCCATTTTTAGGTCCTTGATGGTTTTGTCCAATTCCTTACCTGTTTGGTTACACTTTCCTGTAATTCTTTAAAGGATTTTTGTGTTTCCTCTTTAAGGTTTTCTACTTGTTTACTCGTGTTATCCTGTAATTCTTTAGGGATTTTTGTGTTTCCTTTTTAAGGGCTTGAACCTGTTTACCTGTGTTCTCCTTTATTTCTTTAAGGGAGTTATTCATGCCCTTCTTAAATTCCTCTATCACCATCGTGAGATATGATTTTAGATCCAAATCTTGCTTTTTTGGTGTTTTGGGATACCCAGGACTTGCTGTGGATGGAGTACTAGGTTCTGATGAAGACAAGTATTCTTGGTTTCTGTTGGTAAGATTCTTGTGTTTGCTTTTCTCTGTCTTCTGATCTCTGGTGTTAGACGTTCTTGCTGTCTCTGGCTGGAGCTTGTTTCTCCTGTGGGTGTAAGCTTGTGTCAGCACTTCTGGGAGATCAGCTCTCTTCTGGTAAAACTTAAATGCAGAGGGCTGTTGATCAGTTGTCCCTCCTGAGTCTTGAGGTCAGAACACACCCTGGAGACAGGCTTTCCACTTGCAGGAAAAGTGCAGAGAGTACTGAAGATCATCCGCTGTCCTTCCTAGGTGTAAATGGAGGTAGAAAGGATCCTGTCCCAGCTTCCCTGCCACTTCTGAGGCCTGTGCCTCCTGGCTGGTCCCGCCTTAGAAAGTCACCAGAGAGAAAATGGAGAACTCACCTGAGTCCCTGGGTCAAAGCCAGAATACAGATTTTAAATATAATACAGATATACTAGAGCCAGCCATAAAAAGAATGGCGTTCAGACACTGAGTCAAGTTATGGAACTTCAGATCCTGCTGGGGAGTGAATGAAGAAAGCCAGGTACAGAAATGTGAGCATATACTCTCTTTCATCTGAGGAATGCTAAAAGGGGCTATCATAGAAATCAAGAGACCTGTGGTTAGTGTAGACCCAGAGTAGAGGAAGGGGGAGAAGGGAAAGGTTGATACTATGCTGCATTCTGATGTCAGCCAGAGACATCAGCCTGCTCTCACAGAGAGCTCTTGCCCTGCAGCTGTGCATAGTACAGTTGGTACCCCACAACTAAATAGAAATAAATAAAATAGGAAAGGTGATGATTGCTCCTAGGTATGTTGTAAGAGAAAGTTTATTGTGGATAAAAGAGAAAGTGTAGTTATATATACCATATACATACACTCACACACAACATAAGAGGTCCTCAGTGCAGATCTATCCTAGCAAATTGTATAGTTATCCTAGTTATACCTCACCTTACACTTTTTACACTTGCAAAACACTTACAAAACTATGGAGCAGAGACTGAAGGAAGGACAATCCAGAGACTGTTCCACCTGGGAATCCTTCCCATATTCAATCATCAATTCAAGACACTGTGTGCTGGCTGACAGGAGCCCGATATAGCTGTCTCCTGAAAGGCTCTGACAATACCTGACTAATACAGAAGTAGAGGCTCACAGCCATCCATTGGACTGAGCACAGGGTCCACAATGAAGGAGTTAGAGAAAGGATCCAAGGAGCTGAAGAGTTTGCAGCCCCTTAGGATGAACAACAATATGAACTACCTAATATCCTCAGAGCTCCTAGGGACTAAACCACCAACCAAAGAATACACATGGTGGGACTCATGGCTTCAGCAGCATATGTATAGCAGAGGATGGCCTAGTTGGGTATCAGTGGGAGGAATGGCCCTTGGTCCTGTGAAGGTTCTGTGCCCCAGTGTAGAGGAATGCCAGAGCCAGGAAGTGGGAGGGGGTTGGGTTGGTGAGCAGGGGGAGGCAGGGGAGGGAATGGGGTTTTTCTTTCTTTTTTTTTTTTTTTGGAGGGGAAACTGGGAAAGGAGATATCATATGACATGTAAATTTAAAAAATCTAATTAAAAAATAAATGGAAATCAGCTATGATGAACTTTGTAAACTAACATCCTCTACCACAGGAGGGCGCCAGTATACCACCCATTGTTGTTTAAAGAAGGAAAAAGTTGAAATTGATAACCAGCTGTGAAAGGAAAACATCAGTTGTCTTCAATGGAGTATTACTGGGTATATCAACCACATTCCAGACAGGCAGGCCCCATGCCCAGGAATAGTTAGTTGTCTTATTGGGTTTTGTGGGGTTTTTTTTCCTTTTTGTTGAGAAGAAGAACATAAAGTTGGATAGTAGAACAGTTGTGAGGATCTTGGATTTGAAGGAGGAGAAAACATAATCAAAATAAAATATATGAAGCCAGGCAGTGGTGGGACACTCCTTTAATCCCAGCACTTGGGAGGCAGAGGCAGGCATGTCTCTGTGAGTTCAAGGCCAACCTGATCTACAAAGTAAGTTCAGGACAGCCAGGGCTCATACACAGAAAAACCCTGACTTGAATGTGTGTGTGTGTGTGTGTGTGAGCACACACACATATATATACATATATCAATAAAGAAATTTTAAAAAAATATTAAATTCTTGATCAAATCATATTTCATTTGTTGAAAACAACACACGGCACTCAAAACATTGATTAAAATGACAATTGTAGGAGTGTAGGGTAGTCAAATCATGCAAATTAAGTAGTACTGAAAATTATATTTATATCGATGTTTTTCAAGGACTCTGGCTTTTTAAATCAATATACATTGATTAGCTTCTACATAATCTAAATTAACAGTAAGGTGCCGGGTCCACTGCAGTTATCTTTAGACTTTCAGAGTCAGCAAACAGCTTGCAACATTTTCAGCAGGTAGAATGCCACTGGTGTTCATTCTCTGGATAAAACAACAAAAAATGCCCCTCCCCAACAATAAAAACTACAATTAAATATTCTTAAAGTTGCCTACCTTAAAATGAGAAATTATACACAAAAATGACTGCTCCCAGAGGCACAACCATAGACATGATGGTCTCAGAGAGAAGAAGAGAAGTGTGTGTGTGTGTGTGTGTGTGTGTGTGTGTGTGTGTGTGTGTGATCTTGCATTTAGTTTTGAGGGCCCAGCCCCTGGCAACACATCACAAGAGGTCCTCAGTCCAGAACTATCCTACCAAAGTTATATAGTTATCCTAATTATACCTCACCTTACTATATCTGCACCACCCCCATGGCAATCTGCAACAAAGTTGAGTTCTGTCCAGAGAAACCAGCAAATGCAACATCTGCCCAGGCAGGCACAGCATCTCAGGCCTCTATAAGCACTTTCTAGAATGTCTGGTCCTATAAGCTTTTCTAACCAAATTTACCTTCTTCAGATGGAGGGATGTCAGTGGGCCAGGGATATTTAACAGAACATTACCCTGATTCAGGAAGCCACATCACCAAAAATCAGGTTTCCACTAGAATTCACCTTCTACACTTGCCAGGAGGACCACACAGACCCCAAGCCCCTCAGCATGAGGGTGTGCTGCACGTGCGTACCTGTGGTTTTCTTGGGGCTTGTTCATCTTCTAGTCAGCACTTAACATATCCATGTTCACAAATCAATTTGCCTGAATATATATTTAAGTATAAACTTCATATTGCATATCAGATCTGTACTTGCTACCTAAGCAAACATTTTTCTACTGCAGTGAGTGTTCAGTTACACCAAATCCCTTGCAGTATTCTGAAAGGCCTCAAGTCTTCATCATATCCACATTTATAAACAGATACATTTTTATGTGAGAAAAGGATGGGAATGATCTAATGCCTATGGATATATTCAATGTGTTAAATGAATATAAAAGCATCTATATGCATATAGATGAACTCATTTGTGTCTTTACATGCTGAGGTGGCCAGGAGAACTAGGGCCTAGCAGTTTTCACTTTGGAGGTACCTTTAGATCTCTGTGAACCACTGTCACTGCCAAGCAGCCTACATTTGACCTGAAGCCCAGATGGTGACATAGCAGGCATTCTAGGCAAAAGTCAGCCAGACTTCTGTTTATTTCACATGCAGGCTCACAGGTTTGTCTACAGACATTTCACATCTACATGGGTGTGTAAGCCTGGAGCTTTAGAATCTAACCTCTCTATACCATACACTGCTAGGAGTTTATTGCACAGAAAATAATGTAGAATGAAGCCTTTGTCTGGCTAGATGCTCATCAAGTGGAAGTGTTCTAAACTCAGGTCTTTATGGAAGTTTCTTTTTTAATGTACAGGTCAAGACTTTACTATGGCTCCCTAGGACCAGTTCCATACAGGCAGAACTACATGAGTATAGAAGACCAAAACATGATTGCTTCAGTTCTGATGCCAAAGCCACACATGTGTTCTTACAGAGCTCCAACTGCAGTAATCTGTGCAGAAGCCCACGATGCCAAACCTTACATAGTTTTATAGTTCTTAAAGGTCAACCAGAGCACTCAACCACTGGGGAACTTTCCATCTAAGAGAAGGGTGCAAGAACTATGTTTACCACAAGGGGGTGGTATTGTACAGCCTATCCTGAGACAGTTTTAAAAACTGAGCCCAGAGAATACACATCCACTTGAGATGTGTATTTACATATTTATACATTTATGAACACTGTAAATTTGTTCAAAATATAAATATATGCATACAAGTATAGACAGAAATACTTCCTTCCCAGGTCTGTGTATGCTGTGAATTCCATCTAAGTCACAGTCCAGTACATTTTACCCCAATGATATCTCCAAACCCCTGTGACATCACAGACTTCCAAGTCTGTGACCTGGAGAAATGCAAAGCTCATCAACTCACCCTTATACAGGTGTTCATGGATGACAGGGAACAGGCTAGGGAAGCTCCTCTTGACTTCACAGTTGGTTTTTTGTTGTTGTTGTTGTTGTTGTTGTTGTTGTTGTTTGTCTAAAACTGTATGTGTACGCATAAGTTCAAGTGCCCAGAGATGCTAGAGGCACTGGATCAACCTGGAACTGAAGTCATAGACAGTTCAGGGAACTGAACTCAGGTCTTGTGCAAAAGCAACAATGTGTTCTTGACCTCTGAACCACCTCTCCAACCCCATGAAAAAATGTTTTTCAACTTTCTGCCTGAAAACAAAAAGTTTACAAGCTATGAATCTTGACACATCCTAAGGTCTCAGCTACTAGAGAGTCAGGAAGCAAGAGAATCGCATGAGCATTGTAAGTTGGAGACCATCCTGGACAACACAGATGGTTTCTCTAACAAACAAACAGATCTATGAATACCTTTAAACAAAACACTTGTAAACCTAGAGAAAATATTGGAGTCATGAATGAAAAATATAAGAAATTCAAGATTGTTATATAAAAGAATATTTGATCCTGAAGAAAATGCAGTCATATTAATTCTGACATTGGTAAATAACCTAAGGAAGCAATTTCAAAACTAGAGGCATGACTCGGCAGTAGACTTGGCAGCAGACTGATGAAAATACTTCAAGAGAATTTTTTTTTTTCCAAATACATGGGCAATTGTGTTATATACGTACACCTCATTGGAAACCACACAGTAGTACTTACTTTCCTTGATAATTGTGTACTTTATAATTATTCCTTTGGAGGTAACACAATGCTTACACAAATCCAAATGACATTAGCTTTTTTTATACTTGTAGCAATTGAACCCATTGACTTGAGCATCCAAGGCAAGCACAGAGATGCAGCATGTTAAGTCTCCTTCTTCTACTATATCCTGTTGTCAAACATACCAGGAAACATGCCCTCAAACAGTGCTGAGGAGTAGATTCTGATACAGCCTGTCAAGAGAACAGACTGCCAATTATGCATAAATTAAACCCACTGATTTACCATTGGGGATTTATGCTGTAGAAGTAAGCAAGCATGAACCAGTCCAAAGACTAACTGTGACCCTATTCGTAGCACCATTGATTATAACACAAAACCTTTGGAACAAAACCTATTGTCTTTTTTTCCATTAATTTGTTTATTTATTCACTTTACAGACTGATTGCAGGCCCCTTCCTTCCTATCCTCCATGTCACATGCTTACACCTCCTCTCATTCCCCCTTCCCCTCTCTTCTCTGAAAAGGAGGACCCTCATGGGTACCCACCTACCCTGTCCTGACAACAGAACTAAGAGCATCCTCTCCCACTGAGGCCATGCAGAGCAGCCTAGCTAGAGGAAAGGAATCCAAAGGCCCACGACATAGACAGAGATACTCCCTACTCAAATTGTTAGGGGACCCACATATTGGATTCTTAGTTTGACACCATTAATCATCTGTACTTGTGATAACTCAGGCACAAGGCTATGCCATTAACCTTCAATCTGTGTATTTCTGTGTAGTTGCTGTCCCTATCCAAAAAATTGTAGAACCAGACTTCTATCTCAGTAAGTAGAGGAATCTTAGGGCCCAGAGCTTCCCTGGTGTTTCTTTCTATTCAGAGTAGCACCCTGATCTGGTTTATTTATTGCTGAAACTAGTATTTTTGAGACATGCCTGAAACGTATAGGGTGCCTGACCTCCAACCAAGCCTATTATGTGCTTATGATCTTGGACTAGCGTAACTCATTTTAGGTGACCTCTTTAGCTCCTGAAACTGTGTCATGTAAACTTTCCTTGCTTCATTGGCATTAGTTCTATTTGATGCTTCAGTGCTGTATCTACTGAGGAGGTAGGACCCAGCACTGACTCTTGAGTGTGATTCTCATGACTGGCAGATATACTTGGTCAGAAAACAACAGAACGTTGCCCACTGGTTAAGTGACAGAGGAGATCCTAAGCTCTGTAGTTGACTATTAAGTTAGATTCAAATTCTCCCTAGAAGGAATCAGTAAGGCCAGCTAATATTAGACAGAAATATTTTTCTCAGAAGTGTCTTATCTCTTTCATCTGGTGCCATTCCCTGGCCTTTGAATGACCACAATTTCCTTCTGTCAGTCAGACCTAGAAAAGCTATCAATTACCCTTCTCTATGTACATACACATGGCAGCCAGCTGGTACATAGCTGAGCTTGTGTCTGATAAGAGTACTAGCTGCACTTTCACACACTTGGACCATACTGTAAATATTGCCTTGTATACTCCCAAGAAGGACTGCTAGGTGAGAATTCTGCTGAAAAGAGAATGTATCCCCACGGAGGACTGTGACCTTTCATCTGTTAAATGTGCATGGCCTTGTTTGGTGCCAACAGCAGAGAATTACCTACAACTGACAACAAGGTTGTTGTTAGAGATGTTGGTTCTCATTGCTTCCAGAAATGATTAAAAGGCCCACTGCCACTGGCCAAGAATCCAAGTTTGCAGGTGGTGTTTGTGAAACTGTAATACTGCATTTGATTTTGCTATGCTTATTTTATACATACATATTTATTTATTCATATACTTGGCTATATATCTGTGCATTTGTTATATATTTATAAATGCATTTTATCTGCATTCCTTAGAAAATACATAATTACACTTATATTTGTATTTCTTACTGTATTAGGGCACATTGCTATGAGTAAATTGTTAAATTTTACAGATATATATTAATATTTTTATACATTCATCTACATATGTAATATTCATTTACACATATTTTGTGTGGATATATAAATATTTATCAGGCTGGCTGTTTGGAGTCTACTTGTCTTTACAAGATGTATCTTAACATTGATGCTCAAAAACATCTTTAAATCTTCCAATGTTCCTGACCCTCACCTCTTTCTATCTGGAATGTGGCCTAGAGTTATCATAACCATACACACTTTACCTCTCCTGAAATCCTCTACTAGACCTTGGGCGGCATATATTAGTCTCTATGCATATTTACACACAGATCTACCTCATATTTATTTATTTATTTGATTAGATTTACATAGCAAAGGTTTGTACCAACCCTGCATCAGGCAAAGCTAACAGCATGTGTTTAATTTGTAACTATTAGTTATAATTTGGTAGTTTTTATAGGATTTCAGTTCTTTCATTAGTGTTATATCTTTTTGACAATCAAAGAACCAATGAATAATTTGATGATAACTATTGTGACACTCTGTCTTAGTGTTTTGTTACTGTGAGTAGACACCGTGACCATTGCACCTCAATAAAGGAAAATATTTAACTGGGGCTGCCTTACAATTTTGGAGGTTTAGACCATTATCATCATGGTGAGGAGCATGGAGGCATGCAGGAAGACATGGTATTGGAGGAGCAGAGAGTTCTTCATCTTAATCTACAGATAGTGAGTAGGAGATTGTGTACAACATTGGTGTAGCTTTAGCATATATAAGATCTCAAAGCCTGTCAAGAAGGTGACACACTTCCCTCAACAAGGCCACAGCCACTCCAATAAGGTCATACCTTCTAATAGTACAACTCCCTATGTGCCAACCATTCAAACACATGAATCTATGAGAGCCATATCTATTCAAACAACCACACACTGGTGCTATAAACCAAATAAGTAAATAAGCACTCTCTCTCTCTCCCTTTCTCCCTCTCTCCCCCCTCTCTCCCCCTCTCTCTGTCTCTCATGCCTATTCCTCAAGATACAGAGACACAAAATATTGATATCAAGTCATTTAATAGCCTTTAAATAGCTTCTAGATCTTCACGTACTATAAATAATCACATGTGTTTCACTTCTAATCAAAAGCAAGAAATGTATAAGTGTAATGTAAAAGGTATGGTGAGAGAAAACAACTGTATTTTATGCAGATCCAGAAGAAAGTTTATTAAAGTTTAAAAAAATATGAGTGATAAGAACTTAAAACAGTTTTCTGTATCCATTCCTCTGTTGAGGGACATCTGGGTTCTTTCCAGCTTCTGGCTATTATAAATAAGGCTGCTATGAACATAGTGGAATATATTCTGAGTTTATGCCCAGAAGTAGTATTGCTAGGTCCTCAGGTAGTACTATGTCCAATTTTCTGAAGAACTGCCAAACTGATTTCCAGAGTTGTAGCAGCTTGTGATCCCACCAGCAGTGGAAGAGTGTTCCTGTTTCTTCACATCCTCACCAGCATCTGCTGTCATCTGAGTTTTTGATTTTAACCATTCTGACTTGTGTGAGGTGTAATCTCAGGGTTGTTTTGATTTGCATTTCCCTGATGACTAAGGATGTTGAACATTTCTTTAGGTGCTTCTCCGCCATTCAGTATTTGTCAGTTGAGAATTCTTTGTTTAGCTCTGTACCCCATTTTTTAATAGGGCTATTTGGTTCTCTGGAGTCTAATTTCTTGAGTTCTTTGTATATATTGGATATTAGGGTTGGTAATATCCCTCTATTAGATGTGAATGTAGAGCTGGTAAAGGTCTTTCCCCAATCTGTTGGTTGCCATTTTGTCCTATTGACAGTGTCCTTTGCCTTACAGAAGCTTTGCAATTTTATGAGGTCCCATTTGTCAGTTCTTGATCTTAGAGCATAAGCTATTGGTGTCTTGTTCAGGAAATTTTCTCTTGTGCCCATGTGCTCGAGGCTCTTCCCCACTTTATTTACATAGTACTACTCAGCTATTAAAAAAAAACAAATTCATGAAATTATTAGGCAAATAGATGGAGCTAGAAAATATCATCCTGAGTGAAGTAACCCAATCACAAAAGAACACACATGGTATGCACTCACTGATAGGTGGATATTAGCCCAGAAGCACAGAATTCTCAAGTTACATTTCACAGACCACAGGAAGCTCAAGAAGAAGGAAGACCAAATGTGGATGTGTCTCTCCTTCTTAGAAGGGGGAACAAAATACCTATGGGAAGAGATACAGAGGCAAAGTGTGGAGCAGAGACTGAAACATAGGCCATCCAGAGACTGCCTCATCTGGGGATCTATCCCATATACAGTTACCAAACCATGACACTCAATGCCAACAACTGCTTGATGACAGGAGTCTGATGTAGCTGTTTCCTGAGAGGCTCTGCCAGTGCTCAACAAATAGAGAGGTGGATGCTGTCAGGCAACCATTGGACTGAGCACAGGGTCCCCAATGTAGGAGCTAGAGAAAGGACCCAAGGAGCTGAAGGAGTTTATAGCCCCATAGGAGGAACAACAGTTTGAACCAACCAGTACCCTCAGAGCTCCCAGTGACTAAACCACCAACCAAAGAGTACACATGAAGGGAAAAATGGCTCCAACTGCATATGTAGGAGAGGAAGGCCTTGTTGGTCATCAATGGGAGGAGAGGCACTTGGTCCTGTGAAGACTTGATGCACCAGGGTAGGGGAATGCCAGGACAGGGAAGTAGAAGTGAGTTGGTTGGTGATCAGGGGAAGGGAAGCATCGGACAGGGGGATTTCGGAGAGGAAATGAGGAAAGGGAATAACATTTGAAATGTAAATAAAGAAAACACCTAAAAAAGAGAAAAGGAAAAAAAGAAATCAAAACAGCCCTTTTGTGTTAGTAGTACGCATAAAGCCAGAAGTTCAAACTAATCATGGCATCCCTAGATACCAAATCCCAACCCAGAGCAAGCCTCTAAGTCCCCATGGCTCAGTGAAGACAGAGAGAGTCAAAGGAGAAGACAGATTTCTGTGTGCTCTGAGGAAAGAAGCTTCCCCTACCATAAAATGTGAGGCAAAGCAGCAGTGCTGATGTAAAAGCTGCTAGTTACTCAGGACTTCCTCAAGTCTGGCATTATTCTCTCCCCTTGTAAATGCCCTAGGTGATTTCTTCTTCCATTACTATACACTGAACCCTGACGTTTAGTGTAACTCTCTGCAATATCTAACTATGGTGGGGAAAGTAAATGGCTGGCTTCAAAACGTCAGAAGGGTTTTGGGTGGGTTAATGTAGTTGGTAACACAACAATGTTCAAGGAACATTAATAATTATACTAAATCTATTCAGATAACAACACACCTGTTTAGAAGACGAGTTCATTCTTTTCATAAACTTGCCACAGTTAACATAACCACTATAACTACATGCCATTGGTACTGAAGCAAAACAATCTATCAGAAAAAAATATTTTATTTATATTCCTTAGAAATAAAGTGTTTTTATTTTTACAGTAGCATGCATTTGTGGTTACCTTTTGAATTGCTATGATAAAATAGCCCAACAAAGGGCTTTGATTTTGTGCACAGTTCATAATATATTCAACCATGGAGGAGAAACCCTGGCAGCAGCAGGTTCGAGTAGCTGGTCCTACAGCATTGACAGTCATGAAGCAGAGAAGGATGATCATTGGTACTCAGCTTGAATTATCATTTTTACATGGCACAGAATCCAATCCCAGTTAATGGTGCCACTCTGATTTAGAGAGTCCCTTTCCAACTCAATTAACCTAAACGAGTCCTTTCTAGGTGTTCCCAGGGACCTGTCTCCTAGGTACCTCTAGATTATGCCCAGTTGGTAATAAATATCAACCATCATGTGTATGTACACTGTTGTTATATATATAGTGTTCTTGATCTTGTGATAGACTATTATGCAAACATAGCTTTTCTATGACTTGAAACTAAACAATATAACTAGACTTACTACCACATTTGTTTTGCCTGAATGGTCATAGTATCACTGAGGTATGCTTATGTCTTTTGAAAGGCAATTTGTGATAGCTAATCTTCTAACTAGACTTAGAATCACTTAAAATATTGAGGGAAATCCCTGGGTATATCTGCCAAAGTGTTTCCTGAGAAGGTTACTAAGAAGCAAGGGAAAGCCATTCTTGTATATGAATGACATCCGATGGGCTGGAGACCCAGATGGAATAAAAGAAAAGAAAGGAAAATGGAAGCCAAAGGCCACAATTCTCTGCCTTCTGATCCACCACAGTAGGAAGGAATTTGCTCCTTCATGCCTTCCTCATCATGATGAACTAAACTCGAACCTGTGGGATAAAATAAACTTGTCCTCTTTTTAATTGCTTCTACCAGGAATTGTGATAACAATAATAAAATATGTATCCAATAGACAACTATTAGCCTGCTATTTTGGGTCTGGGTAAAAATCAAATGCATGATCATGAGTAACAAGTTTTTATGTAACCTAGGAGTATTACTACAAATTTTTACCTAACAAACTAAACCACAAAGTTAAGCAGACATAGAATAAAGTAATTACTGAATAAGCTCTAAATTATAAGAAGTAGTGGACTAAAGGTTCATTATTCTTTTACCTCTTTGCTACCTTCTCTCTCCATTTATGTATTTTAAAATCATGGGGGAATTCCTTACCATGTATTAACAAAAGACAAGAAATTAAAAACTTGGTTGTACATGACACAAAGGCATCACTTGGAAGCAGAGTGATAGATAGCACTATGGTTCCTATCTGGAATATCCTAGAGGTTAACAGTGAAAGGATAGCATTCCAGAGGGAAAAATTCTGGGTTGCACAGATAGTTGTACACATTGATTTGAAAGAAGATATAGCTACACATATGATGATGTACCAATATCAAAAAATCATGGCTAGGAATTTGAAGGAGCACTATTGAAATAATGCTCAAAGACATTTACAGAAGATATGTATGGCTATATCTCTCTGAAGGGACACAAGCATGAAGATATTTGTACTTCATGTGAATGTCAATAGAGAATTATTTTAATAAACAAATTGATAGTTGACTTATCTCATGGCTATCAACATTGCCCTTAGCTAACCCATCATTGGGTGGGTTTATGAATGAAATGGCCTTGGTTGTAGAGCTAGAGGTGATGGACAAGCAGTATGGCTATGTCATAATTCACCTATGTGTCAGCAAAAACTAGTGTTGAGGTCTAGATATAGAAGTGTTCTCTGGAACATTATACCAGCAGCCATGAAGATTGCATTGAACAGTTCTTGCCAAGCAAGGCAGTGCTTTCTTTTTTAAAATAGATTTTTATTTTTGATATTAATTTTTATTCTTCTTATATAAAGATCTGATGAAATAACTATCCATGAATTTGTATAACACACTGTCCATGGTGACAGTGTATGTAATACCTTTGTTTCTGAGTAATGAACTTATTGCATAACCAAGAAGTGTGGCAAGATGTCAATACTGCAAAAACTCAATGGTCTTATTTTGTTCACTCCTATTTTAAAGAGCTGGCTTGATAGACTCATCAAATGGCCTTCTGCAAAGGAAGTTGCAGCACAAGTTGAGTAGCATTACCTTCCAGAATTAGGACAAGGTTTTCCAAAAGTCTCCATTTCACCTCAATCAGAATCTAATACGTGGTTTTGATTTTCCATAGCTAAGAATGAGTTCATCTTTAGTTCAATAACCTACTAGCAAAACCAATGATTCCTATTCCTAGTACTTCAGATTTGATGGTCTAGAAGTCACAGTTCCAGATAGAAGGATGCTTATTTCTAAGAAACACAATGATTTAAGTTATCTATAAAATTGTTACCCAACACTCTGGGTTCTTCATGCCTGTGTGCACAAACTAAGAAGGAAGTTATGATGTTGGTTTGGGTGACTGATTCCAACTTTGAAAGAGAAATCAAATTTCTACTTCACAGTAGATGAAAGGAAGAGTATGTCAGGAATGCAGGACACCATTTGAGAGGCCTCCAAGTATTACTTTGCCCTGTGGTTAAGATATTAGAAAATCACAAAAATCCAGATCTAAGTAGGATTACAAATAATCCATATCCTCCATGATTTGGTAATAGGAGGAGGTACACAACCTACAATCTTATGAGTAGACATAGTGACTACAATATAAATAACTTTTCTGTATTTTATTTTGAATGGGTGACCGTGTGTGTGTGTGTGTGTGTGTGTGTGTGTGTTTGTGTGTGTGTGTGTATGTGTGTGTGTGTGTGTGTGTGTGTGTGTATGTGTGTGTGTGCTAAAATGTTATTTGTCCTGACATTCCTTTTCTGGCTACTTTAATATGGCTTATGTATTCTGTATCACTAAGTATTATTATTCTATATTACATAATTTAAGTTATAGTATTCAAGTGAAACACAGATTAATCTTCCCTGTTGGAGAAGGGATTGTTGTGTTTTGGGCACACACAATTTAATTACATATGGAAGAATTAGGACTTTCTTATTTCATCTATTTAGAGATTGTCATTTAAGATATAAATATAAGTGTCATACTTATAAGTGTTAAAATTGTCATGGTTTGTATTATATCAACTTGACTGCATTAAAGAATGTCTAGATAGTTGATAAAACTTTGTATCTTAATGTTTCTGTGATAATATTCCAGGAGGTTAGAATTTAAAAATATTAGACCATAAAAAAAATTATACTCAGCAATATGGATGTGTACCATCCAATGATTAAATGATCCACATAGATCCTTAATAAAATAAAAAATCTCCCTTTTGTCTCCTTCTTCTACTCCTCTCTCACACCCTAATCTCCCTCCGACATATGTGATGATTTCTTCCTTTCAGGCATTAGGGCTATGATACTTATGTTACTATATTCTCTTGTGCCTGGTTTTCAACACTTTGAATTACATTGAATCTCATGGTGATTTTCCTGGGCACTAGCTTAGAGAAGGCACATGGTGCCTTCCATAATCATATAACCTAATTCCCAGAACAAGCCTACTGCTTTATCTTCTACTTATACATCACATATACTCTATTGTCTGTCTATCTACCCATTGCTGTAATAATGGTACGGATGTTATAGGAACAACCAACCACTTTCTGGAGGGATTTAATGCCTACTACACATGATGAAACTCATGCTTAGTATTGTTAACTGTATTGCCAAACCCCCATGAATAGCTATATCATAGACCCTAGTGCAGAAGCTAATAATATTGTTTTGCTTAATGGATATAGTAATAAATTGACTCCTAAGTTCTTGTCTTTATACTCATGTAGTAGTATGTCACTCAATCCTCATTAGAGAAGTTTTTAAGATAGGAATACAGAGTGAGACCTACTGACTAGTCAATTGCATAGAATAAGAAACTGTAGTTTTACATAATTTTTTTTGGGCTTTTTTGAAACAAAGATTCTCTGTCCTGGAACTCACTCTGTAGACCAGGCTGGCCTTGAACTCAGAAATCTGCATGCCTCTGCCTACCAAGTGATGGGATTAAAGACATGCGCCTCCACCACCCAGCAGTTTTATGTATCTTTAAATGAGAATCACACCAATTGGTCTATACCACTAAGCCTTAGGGAGCATCATAGAAAATGGACATTGTAAGAGTTAAAGGTAATGGCAGTGTACAGAAAGAAAAACAGTATTTACTGTATATAATAGGACTATTGCACACATGAATGCACAACATCTGTGATAACATTCACAAGATCTACAGATGATCAAACCAACCAAAATTCCAGTATGAATGCAAGAAGTACTCATGAAATTTTACTCCTTGCTGGAGGAGATATTGGTAAATGATAGCTTCTGGGGGCATGGAGAGTGAATTTTCTTCAAGGAAATGTTTTGGGAAGAAATAATGATGGTATGTATGGGAGAAAATTTTGAAAAGAGAGAGAGGGGTTTGATTAAATTGCATTGTGTGCACTATAATTTCAAAAAATAGTTAAAAATCTATCATCTGTTTATCTATCTACCTACCTACCTACCTACCTACCTATCTACCTTCCTACTTACCTATCATCTATATCATTGGCTTCTACTGTTTCACTATAAAATAATGCTAATTAAAAAGATAATCTCAAATAGTTGTATTCTGTAATATTCTATGGGCAATGTATTGTGGACATCAGGAATTTAGTGTGTGTATAAGTGTCTAACTAAATTACTTTGAGAAGTTATTAACAGCCTTTAATCCCAGCACTTGAGAGGCTAAGGCAAGTGGATTTCTGAGCTCAAGGCAGCCTGGTTTACAGAGTGAGTTCCATGTCAGCCAGGGTTATAAGGAGAAACCCTGTCTCAAAATACCAAAAAAAAAAAAAAAAAGTTATTAACATAGATGTTCTTTGTCTCAGTTACACAGGAGTTATCTAAATCTATATATGCACTAAAATTCATAATTGTTAAAATAATATATAATATTGGTTATAGTATAATATGTTTGAGACAGGTTTTTGATATCTTGTCAAGGCCTGTCATCAATCCTGTGCTAGAATAGCCCATACTCACACGCCTCCTAAGTGTAATGCAGACATGCGCCACCACGCTTAGTGACAATATTTCTAAAAGGGCACATTTGCACATTTGACAAGCCATGATTTCAAAGCTAAATTGAAATGTTGAAATAAAATGTTAATCTAGTAAACATAGATTTACATAAAATGAGTTATGCCTTAATCTAGATAATGTCACATGGGTTGTGTAGACACTTTAATTGCATTTTAAAAACATTTTTCTGTCTTTAGTTATTTTATGATTGCATGCATTTAAGATGTAACTATTCATATACAGAGGAATACCAGATTGTGGGACCATGAAAGGCAACCTGTTTTCTGGTTGAGCCAGGTTTAAACTCTGGAGACCCAGAAGATTAATATACAGGGGACAGAAGGCCTGTTTGCCATGCTCCCAGGTACTAGGCTCCTGACATGAGGCCCCAGCTCCATAATTCTGTAACCATCAGTCATATGGGCTGTCTGAACTCCACCCCCACAGTTACCCAGCAACAGGTATGTTCCTCTCCACAGTTACCTAGCAACAGCCAAGTAAGCCCAGCCCACTATCAAAGGGGCTGTTTGCCTCCTCATCTCTCTTACTCTCTTACTCTCTCTTGCTCTTACTCTCTTGCTTCTCTCTCTCTTGCCCTTTTTCTCCCCCCTTCTCCACTTTCCCTTCTGCCCTCTCTCCATGTGGCCATGGCCCACCTCTGCTTCTCTACTCTCTCCCTTTCTCTACCTTTCTACAATAAACGCCTTAAAACCACGGACTGCCTCTTCTCATCGGGATCTGCCATGCTGAGCTGTGTGTCTAACCTCCCACCAGGAGGCTTCCCTGCATTCTCAGCCATTTCCACCACCACCAAGCTGCCCACCTGACCAAGCCTCAGACTCTCTTCCCCGCAGGACCCAGCCAAAGCTCCCTCCTCCTGCCCTTTTCCCTTCACCCTGGGCCAGAGTCTCCCTCAGGCCCACACATTGTTCTCAGCTCTTCTGCAACATCCAGCAGCATCTGCCATGTCTAAGAGCTAGAACCTGTCATCCTCAGCCTCTGTGTAGGGCTAGAGATCCCAAGCCAACTCTGACAGGTTCCCCAGGGACCTCAGACTGAGCCTTCTCCACCCCTACAGCATGTTCCTGTGGCTTCTCACAACCCTACACCTGCTGGGGTGCATGCAGTCAAACTCTCTAAGCCCACATTGCCCAGTGGTCTGAGCCTTGGGCCAGACATAGGACCCCACCTATAACCCACACCAGATATTCTCTTTTATTTCATTGATGAAGATAAAATTGAAACTGATGAGTGGTGCTTTGAATGGTCTTTGCTGTGTACACACAAGAGAAAACATTAAGTTTTATTTCTCCTGTACACAATGCATAGTAGTAATTCCTGAATGAAGTTGTGTGAAAGAGTCCAAACTGGGAGGAAAGAATGGACAGCAGAGAAAGAACGGAGAGTGTATGCTGGCTGCTAGACTCAAAACACAGTGGACAGACTGAAATTTAGCTAAAGTAGCAGAGGCTATTTATCTATCTATACATGCAAGTCTGTATCCCCCTATAAATAGTCTATGGTACATCGCTCATTTCCCTTCTTTTTCACAGATGAAGGAGTTGTACAATAAATTTTACCAAATGAATAGATTTATATAACTCCACATAACCAAGACAGAGCTGACCTAGTTCCATCACTGCCTAAAGCTACCTGTGTCACTCCCCAGAGTCACACTGTGGATTCCAGACTCCTCCTGTTTGCTTGTACATACCAAGCTGCACTAAAATGTCTGTTATCTGGTAAACAACACTTACAGTATTTCATATTTCCACTAAAATATAATTCATTTTAATTCATTCTACATATTACTTTTAGATTCTCTTTCAAAGGAAAAATCACAACATATTAAAAAAACAGGTAAAATAAAAATTGATATAAAATATCAATATCAGGAAAACTCAAATCTAGAAATTTAAAAGTAAGAAATTTGAAAAAGACAAATGTGTATATATATATATTCATCTATATATATATACATGTGTACGTACGTACATACATACATATATATTCACTTTTCTAACTGTGAGGTATATAATGCTCTTCTATGTAAAAATAGATAATGTCTGTGTTCATACTATAAAATGACAGAAAACACCCTATTGAAAATGGACAATGAATTTGCTTTTCCTTTTCTAACCTGCCAGTATGTTGAAGCCCATGTTGTGGATTTTGGGGAAATACCATCGGAGTCAAAATTAGGGAGGTCGAGGTATTCTCCTGGGGTTTGTATTCTGGCCTGGAGGTTGTGGTCCAGATTTCACAAAGCTGTTGGACATACAGCTGATGACATCATAGACATCTTTCATCCTGTGCTCCAGTTTGCATTTGCTTCCATTTCAGGTAAATGGAAGGGTAAACATCCAATTTCCAGACTTTCTACTTTTTATCAATAAAGACCAAGTTTTATTTTAAAAAATATATACAATGCAAAGGGTGTTTTTCTCATTTTAGGCAAAGCAGCAATATTTAATAATCACTTATTTTGTACCCAACATAGGCTAAATACCTACATAACAATATTAATAGTCACAACTATTAAATATTTTTCTAAATCAATGGATAAGGAGAAAGTAGGTTAAAAAGTTGAAGTTATTCAACTGCTAAATAACAGAGTCTTTTCAGATATTCTTGTCAAACTGTACCCTATTGAAATGATCCCACCATGGAGACCAGAATTGTATTGAAATTTACATCTTCTTCCATCAGCCACCCAAATGCTAGTATTATAGGCATGTACTGCTATGCCTGGCTCAAATTTTATCTTTATAGAATATTTTTAAAGATGGGGCATTTGTTTAAGTAGACCTTAAGGTGGATTACTGGAGAATAAAGAGTTTATTAGAAGAGTTATAACACTCATGATCAGATATAGGGGCAACACCATGGTATGGGCTTCAGGGAGAATTTAGACCCCCAGTACTAGAGACAGACAGATGGATAGATGGAAAGGAATCAGAGCCCATAAGGCATAGAAAGTAGTCTCTTCTTATACATTCTGAGTATGAGAGGAGGTTCAAAGCAGGAACTTGCAACGTTGTAATATCTCCCCTGCTCAACTGTCTGGAGGGGCTCCAGCACACTCACATGCCCTACCACTACCATGCAGCTTCATCTTTCTCTCTCTCTCTCTCTCTCTCCCTGTACCACGTTCATGGCATTAATAATTCTTCTAATAAGTCCATTAACTCCAGTAATCCATCTGTCTCACTTCCCATGTGAGACGTAGCCCCAGCAATTCTGCAAGCATAAAATCACAGAGAATGTCCTAGTAGGGTACCTGTCAGTATCTGTGAGAGGAATCCTGAACAGTCTTATAAGCTTGTTCTATAAATATTTCTTTCTATGTATATACATATATATGTACACATGCATTTCATATATGCATACATTCATTTATCCATATATGAATATACTCATATATACAGAGATACTCTTCAAATATAATAGAAGATAAGTGGTAATAGAAAAAGAAATACTTAATGCTGCCTTTTACACGTATATGTTTCTTTATCAGTGTTCTCTTCCCCTTCATACAGATCTTAGTTACTGCACCATGTCCTTTCATTTCAGAATATCTAGTTCTCTTCTACATGTGTCATGGGACAGATCTGCCAGGAACATTTTCCCAGCTAGTCCAGTAATGTATGCATTTTCCCTTTACTTTAGAGGAAAACATTTTTGTGCATATATTTTTAGTAAAAGATCATTTTCCTTCTCAGTTTTGGGTATCTTATCCCATTCCCTTCAGGGCTACTTGGTTCCTAATTAGAGATGAATCATTGGTTTTACTGAGAAGTCCACGTATGTGCCAGGGCACATTCCTCAAGTTGCTGTCCTTAGGGGCAGCTTCAGTTAATTACTTTGTCCCTGTGTGTGAGTTATACTTTTCTGTTTCTTAGCATGCCTCATTTTTGTTGAAAATTGGAAAATAAAATACTTTGGTGGTACTGGGAATTAGACTCCTCTAGAGTTCTCTTGCATTGCCATTTAGATTTTATTGTTGATGTTAGTGTCGTTTACTTAGTGGCTTTCTTCAGCTAATTCTTTTTTCTAATGTGTTTTGTTGTAGTAGTTTTTGTTGCTACTGAATTCTGGGTGATTTGCTTGGTACTCAGCTAGTGATAATGCAGAGATTTCCCTAAGTGCCCTGTGGTTTTACATCTTTACTTTTTAAGGTTATAATATATTTTACAACATTTCTTCCTTCCCCTTTCTCCATACAAATTCCCCTATACCCTTACATGCTCCTCTTTAAATTCATGATCTCTTTTTTCACTTGTTATTGCATATATGCATATATTTGCATATACATGTATTTCTTTTTTATTATTTTTGAAAAAAGTATACTTTTCTATTTATTTATAAATTGATACTGTAAATACTTGTACAGAGTAAATATTTAAAAAATAACAATATAACCTGTTGAGAGTGAATAATGTATATAGGCTGACCATCTAGCATTGGACAACAAATTGATGTACTTTTCCTAAGGAAAGACCACATCTCAAGCTCCCCAATGTCTTTGGTTACCTGTAATTCATTGTTTAAGGTTGAGGCCTGTGGACTTCTCTTTGCCTAGTTTGGCATGTCCATTCATAACATCTCTGTTTGGTTCACATTCGGGCAGTCATGCTGGTGAGACTTCACGGATGCAGCTTCTGATATTGCTAAGAGATACAATTTCACAGCACACTCTTTAATCCTCTGGTGCACTTCTGATGGATCCATCTATAGCCCCCGCCCCATCTAAGGATCAGGTAACACTGCAGTAGGTAGAAAGAGAGTATAACACCGTGTGCTATTAAGCTACTTGCATCCTTTGGTCCTGGACCCTGATGCACTCCCTCTCTGCTCTGGTAAGCAGTTTACAACTGATCTGCATCTAAGTACAGCTGCTTAGACCTTCAAGCTTGCCCACAGGGGAGAATTTGTGATCTTCTATATCTTCTCTGATACATGCTTATTCACACAGCATGCTTCTAGGTTCTGAGGAATAGGTCATAAAGTTTAAAGAACCATAGAATCATCTCCCTCATCTCAAGATTTCCTTACATTTTTTTTCTTTTCCTTTGTTTTGAAAATCTCATTCGACTCAAATTGATATTTGTGAAAGTTCTCACTAAGAAATGAATCTTCCTGGGAAGGAGAAATAGAATAGATTTTGCAAGTGGACTGGGGGCCACTGGAGATGGGAACAGGAGGGGTTTGGAGGGTAGGAAGAAGAGAGTACTGGGTGAGATAACTGGAATTTGGGAGTACCTGAGGAACAACATAAAAATCTAGCGCAGTGGAAATACTCTGGAATCTGAGTGACCACAGTGAAGTCTTCTAATAAAGGTATACAGAACCAGTCCTTTTTGCCTCTGTTTTGAACCTAACATTCTGTAACTCAGAGATACCAAACCTTTTGAAATGTATTATTGTAACAACGCCCTAGTTTTTACCAAGCAAAAAGCAAAGAATCCGACCAGAGAAACATACAGCAGAGGTTTCTCCACTTGGCTTCAATCCATCTACTTACTATTTCCATCAAAGTATTTGAAATGTGCCTTAATTTATAATCATACTTTTTTGGTTTTGTTACAATTACAACCTCATCTAACTGTTACCATGTTGTATGTAGTATGTACTTCCAGTAACCTAAATATGTGCCAGGGTCATTTCTATTTGTCTTCAGATTAAACAGTCTCTAATTCCCTTTGAGGCAAGAGTTGTGGATTTCCATGGACACAGACAAGTGCCTTAAGTAGCAGAAATAATTCAGCACTGACATTTTTTTTTTTTGCATGAACACTTCAAGGAAAAGGCTCTTCCAAGCGACTGTGCTTTGAGTCTGGCAAAATAAAACCAATCCTGTGTTCAGGGTTCCCAGACAGCTTCCAGGTACATAAAATGACATTTCTCTTAGAATGCTACTGTACTGAGACTACAATTTTATTTACTTTATGCATATGAGTACACCACCATTGTTCTCTTCATACACACCAGAAGAGGGTACCAAACACCATTACAGATGATTGTTAGCCACATGTTGTTGATGGGAATTAAACTCAGGACCTCTGGAAAAGCAGTCAGTGCTCTTAGCTGCTAAGCCATCTCTGCATCCTCGAGACTACAGTTTTAAGTGTGCCCTCTCCTATATGTTCAGTTCACATTCAGAACCGCTATAGGGCTGTTTTTACTCAAGAATTCTACAGAAGTAGCAAAAACTAGACAAAGGGCAAATTAGAAGGAGCTGATTCACTGTTCTTCAAATTTATTCCTGTTCTTAATTATACACTGTATATATTACTCTGCAGATTAACTTGATATTTTCAATTTCTAAATAAATGAATAAATAAATAGATGGCCTTATTTCTATCCCTTTCTTGGAGTAGATTATTATACACAGGCCAATCATGCCAAATAAAATGGTGAAGTAATTATGTCTAAGTTTATCTTATGGAGACATTTCTGGAAGCTATCAACATTCACTGAAGGAACAAGCAAACCCTTTACCCTTTCCCATATTTCTGTAATCTAACCTTTGAGACAAAGCCATTGGTGAAGCTCAAATTTAAGCTAGACAGTTTGACATCCCCTTGAAGGGAGTATATCTACATGTATTTTACATTTTTTTCTACTTGGAGGAAATATCTTCTCCAATTGTTTTGTGTTCACTTTTCTACTTACATCTTAGCTATTCACCTTGTACATTGGATTATAGCTCCACACTCTGTAATTTATTCTTTGGCTTTAGCTCTCTATAGTTTTTCACTTTTCTGGTTCTGGTTGCTGTAATACATTGCTATCATAATGGCATTTTTGTTTTTATCTTAATGGCTTTCTAACAATACAAAATGCTCCAGATTCATTGTGTACATTCAGTAGTCCAAATCTCTGACTCATCCAATTTTTTAACAACCTTTTCTTCTTTGATGGAGAATGACATACCTTTTCTGTACCATTTAGTAGTCTTTACTTTCAGATAAGTGGGTACATAGCACAGTCATCAGAAAGCCCTGACCATTTCTTCCATGTCCCCCATATTCACAGCCTCCTCTGCCTCAGTGTTTACCCTGCTCTGACTCATGTGTTTGTCAATCTGTAAATGGACAATGATTAACTCTTACTGTTCAAAATCTATAGCCAACTGTAGATTTTATCTTGCTGGACTTTAACATGAGAAGGAATTTAGTTTCTTATGATGCGTTTCACTAAATCTATTGACATGATCATGTTTTTAAATTGGGTTTATTAATGTAATAAATTGTGATATTCAAAACACTAAACAATAGTGTATTAATTAAATTTTTGTGATGAACTTTTTACATGTATGTATTTGATTTGCTAACATTTATGTAAAAAATTTAAAATCGAGGTTTCTGAGAAACACTGGTCTGTATATTTTCTTTTGCTACAATCTTTGTGTGTTTAAGGACTAGATTAGTACCAAAATGTTAAAATGAGTTGAAAAGTTTCTTCTGCTTCTGTTGTGGAAGACATTTTAAAGAATTATTTTATTGGTAAAATTTACTGGTAAAAATTAGGATCATCTGGACTTATGCCTGGTGTTCCTTTGAAAGGTTTTATTATTGACATGGTTAAAGCATGGATATGGTGCTAAGAATTATCCTAGGACTTGGGAAGCTGGGGCAGAATTCTGTTCCAAACCATCTTGAACAAGATTTTGTATTAGTTTTCTCAATTATGCAGTCATGTTGTCAAATTTATTTTTGCTTTTGAAGAACTAGCTTTTAGTTTTGCTAATTCCTCTATTTTGTTATAAAAATTTACATTTTATTGCCATATATTCCTTTTGTAAATTTTTATTGGTTATTTTATTTATTTACATTTCAAATATTATGCACTTACCCTATTTCCTCTCCACAAACCCAATATCCCATCTC